>NW_027675356.1:605000-992500 GCF_965601325.2 Salmo salar
TCCTTATAAAACCAACCAGTCACCAGACTAAGTGAATAACATGAAACCCACCAGTCCCCAGACTAAGTGAATAACGTCCTTATAAAACCAACCAGTCACCAGACTAATTGAATAACGTGAAACCATCCAGTCACCAGACTAAGTGAATAACATGAAACCAACCAGTCACCAGCAAAAGTAAATAACGTCCTTATAAAACCAACCAGTCACCAGAATAAGTGAATAACATAAAACCAACCAGTCACCAGACTAAGTGAATAACTTCCTTATAAAACCAACCAGTAACCAGACTAAGTCAATAACGCCCTTATAAAACCAACCAGTCACCAGACTAAGTGAATAACATGAAACCAACCAGTCACCAGACTAAGTGAATAACATGAAACCAACCAGTCACCAGACTAAGTGAATAACATGAAACCAACCAGTCATCAGACTAAGTGAATAACACAAAACCAATCAGTCACCAGCATAAGTGAATAACGTCCTTATAAAACCAACCAGTCACCAGACTAAGTGAATAACATAAAACCAACCAGTCACCAGACTAAGTGAATAACATCCTTATAAAACCAACCAGTCACTAGAATAAGTGAATAACATAAAACCAACCAGTCACCAGACTAAGTGAATAACATCCTTATAAAACCAACCAGTCACTAGAATAAGTGAATAACATGAAACCAACCAGTTACCAGACTAAGTGAATAACATGAAACCAACCAGTCACCAGACTAAGTCAATAACGTTCTTATAAAACCAACCAGTCACCAGACTAAGTGAATAACATAAAACCAACCAGTCACCAGACTAAGTGAATAACGTTCTTATAAAACCAACCTGTCACCAGACTAAGTGAATAACATAAAACCAACCAGTCACCAGACTAAGTGAATAACATAAAACCAACCAATTACCAGACTAAGTGAATAACATAAAACCAACCAGTCACCAGACTAAGTGAATAAAATAAAACCAACCAGTCACCAGACTAAGTGAATAACATAAAACCAACCAGTCACCAGACTAAGTGAATAACATCCTTATAAAACCAACCAGTCACCAGCATAAGTAAATAACATATTTATAAAACCAACCAGTCACCAGACTAAGTGAATAACATGAAACCAACCAGTCACCAGCATAAGTGAATAACGTCCTTATAAAACCAACCAGTCACCAGACTAAGTGAATAACGTCCTCATATAACCAACCAGTCACCAGACTAAGTGAATAACATGAAACCCACCAGTCCCCAGACTAAGTGAATAATGTCCTTATAAAACCAACCAGTCACCAGACTAAGTGAATAACATGAAACCAACCAGTCACCAGACTAAGTGAATAACATCCTTATAAAACCAACCAGTCACCAGACTAAGTGAATAACCTGAAACCAACCAGTCACTAGAATAAGTGAATAACATGAAACCAACCGGTCACCAGACTAAGTGAATAACATGAAACCAACCAGTCCCCAGACTAAGTGAATAACATCCTTATAAAACCAACCAGTCACCAGACTAAGTGAATAACGTCCTTATAAAACCAACCAGTCACCAGCATAAGTGAATAACATAAAACCAACCAGTCACCAGACTAAGTGAATAATGTTCTTATAAAACCAACCAGTCACCAGACTAAGTGAATAACATCCTTATAAAACAAACCAGTCACCAGACTAAGTGAATAACGTCCTTTTAAAACCAACCAGTCACCAGACTAAGTGAATAACATGAAACCAACCAGTCACCACACTAAGTGAATAACATCCTTATAAAAACAACCAGTCACCGGACTAAGTGAATAACATGAAACCAACCAGTCACCAGACTAAGTGAATAACATGAAACCAACCAGTCACCAGACTAAGTGAATAACATGAAACCAACCAGTCACCAGACTAAGTGAATAACATGAAACCAACCAGTCACCAGACTAAGTGAATAACATGAAACCAACCAGTCATCAGACTAAGTGAATAACATAAAACCAACCAGTCACCAGCATAAGTGAATAACGTCCTTATAAAACCAACCAGTCACCAGACTAAGTGAATAACATAAAACCAACCAGTCACCAGACTAAGTGAATAACGTCCTTATAAAACCAACCAGTCACCAGACTAAGTGAATAACATGAAACCCACCAGTCCCCAGACTAAGTGAATAACGTCCTTATAAAACCAACCAGTCACCAGACTAAGTGAATAACATGAAACCAACCAGTCACCAGACTAAGTGAATAACATGAAACCAACCAGTCACCAGCATAAGTGAATAATGTCCTTATAAAACCAACCAGTCACCAGAATAAGTGAATAACATGAAACCAACCAGTCACCAGACTAAGTGAATGACATCCTTATAAACCCACCCAGTCACCAGACTAAGTGAATAACGTGAAACCAACCAGTCACCAGACTTGTGAATAACGTCCTTATAAAACCAACCAGTCACCAGACTGTGAATAACGTCCTTATAAAACCAACCAGTCACCAGACTAAGTGAATAACATCCTTATAAAACCAACCAGTCACCAGACTAAGTGAATAACATGAAACCAACCAGTCACCAGACTAAGTGAATAACATGAAACCAACCAGTCACCAGACTAAGTGAATAACATGAAACCAACCAGTCACCAGACTAAGTGAAAAACATGAAACCAACCAGTCACCAGACTAAGTGAAAAACATGAAACCAACCAGTCACCAGACTAAGTGAATAACATGAAACCAACCAGTCACCAGACTAAGTGAATAACATGAAACCAACCAGTCATCAGACTAAGTGAATAACATAAAACCAACCAGTCACCAGCATAAGTGAATAACGTCCTTATAAAACCAACCAGTCACCAGACTAAGTGAATAACATGAAACCCACCAGTCCCCAGACTAAGTGAATAACGTCCTTATAAAACCAACCAGTCACCAGACTAATTGAATAACGTGAAACCATCCAGTCACCAGAC
Source organism: Salmo salar (assembly GCF_965601325.2). Classification (NCBI taxonomy): domain Eukaryota; kingdom Metazoa; phylum Chordata; class Actinopteri; order Salmoniformes; family Salmonidae; genus Salmo; species Salmo salar. The sequence continues at coordinate 607,977 of NW_027675356.1, forward strand.
TAAGTGAATAACATGAAACCAACCAGTCACCAGCAAAAGTGAATAACGTCCTTATAAAACCAAACAGTCACCAGAATAAGTGAATAACATAAAACCAACCAGTCACCAGACTAAGTGAATAACTTCCTTATAAAACCAACCAGTAACCAGACTAAGTCAATAACGCCCTTATAAAACCAACCAGTCACCAGACTAAGTGAATAACATGAAACCAACCAGTCACCAGACTAAGTGAATAACATGAAACCAACCAGTCACCAAACTAAGTGAATAACATGAAACCAACAAGTCACTAGACTAAGTGAATAACATAAAACCAACCAGTCACCAGCATAAGTGAATAACGTCCTTATAAAACCAACCAGTCACCAGACTAAGTGAATAACATAAAACCAACCAGTCACCAGACTAAGTGAATAACGTCCTTATAAAACCAACCAGTAACCAGACAAGGTGAATAACGCCCTTATAATACCAACCAGTCACCAGACTAAGTGAATAACCTGAAACCAACCAGTCACTAGAATAAGTGAATAACATGAAACCAACCAGTCACCAGACTAAGTGAATAACATGAAACCAACCAGTCACCAGACTAAGTGAATAACATAAAACCAACCAGTCACCAGACTAAGTGAATAACGTTCTTATAAAACCAACCAGTCACCAGACTAAGTGAATAACATAAAACCAACCAGTCACCAGACTAAGTGAATAACATAAAACCAACCAGTCACCAGACTAAGTGAATAACATAAAACCAACCAGTCACCAGACTAAGTGAATAAAATAAAACCAACCAGTCACCAGACTAAGTGAATAACATAAAACCAACCAGTCACCAGACTAAGTGAATAACATCCTTATAAAACCAACCAGTCACCAGCATAAGTGAATAACATATTTATAAAACCAACCAGTCACCAGACTAAGTGAATAACATGAAACCAACCAGTCACCAGACTAAGTGAATAACATGAAACCAACCAGTCACCAGACTAAGTGAATAACATGAAACCAACAAGTCACTAGACTAAGTGAATAACATGAAACCAACCAGTCACCAGACTAAGTGAATAACATGAAACCAACCAGTCACCAGACTAAGTGAATAACATGAAACCAACCAGTCACCAGACTAAGTGAATAACATCCTTATAAAACCAACCAGTCACCAGACTTAGTGAATAACTTAAAACCAACCAGTCACCAGACTAAGTGAATAACATGAAACCAACCAGTCACCAGACTAAGTGAATAACATGAAACCAACCAGTCACCAGACTAAGTGAATAACATGAAACCAACCAGTCACCAGACTAAGTGAATAACATGAAACCAACCAGTCACCAGACTAAGTGAATAACATGAAACCAACCAGTCATCAGACTAAGTGAATAACATAAAACCAACCAGTCACCAGCATAAGTGAATAACGTCCTTATAAAACCAACCAGTCACCAGACTAAGTGAATAACATGAAACCCACCAGTCCCCAGACTAAGTGAATAACGTCCTTATAAAACCAACCAGTCACCAGACTAATTGAATAACGTGAAACCATCCAGTCACCAGACTAAGTGAATAACATGAAACCAACCAGTCACCAGCAAAAGTAAATAACGTCCTTATAAAACCAACCAGTCACCAGAATAAGTGAATAACATAAAACCAACCAGTCACCAGACTAAGTGAATAACTTCCTTATAAAACCAACCAGTAACCAGACTAAGTCAATAACGCCCTTATAAAACCAACCAGTCACCAGACTAAGTGAATAACATGAAACCAACCAGTCACCAGACTAAGTGAATAACATGAAACCAACCAGTCACCAGACTAAGTGAATAACATGAAACCAACCAGTCATCAGACTAAGTGAATAACACAAAACCAATCAGTCACCAGCATAAGTGAATAACGTCCTTATAAAACCAACCAGTCACCAGACTAAGTGAATAACATAAAACCAACCAGTCACCAGACTAAGTGAATAACATCCTTATAAAACCAACCAGTCACTAGAATAAGTGAATAACATAAAACCAACCAGTCACCAGACTAAGTGAATAACATCCTTATAAAACCAACCAGTCACTAGAATAAGTGAATAACATGAAACCAACCAGTTACCAGACTAAGTGAATAACATGAAACCAACCAGTCACCAGACTAAGTCAATAACGTTCTTATAAAACCAACCAGTCACCAGACTAAGTGAATAACATAAAACCAACCAGTCACCAGACTAAGTGAATAACGTTCTTATAAAACCAACCTGTCACCAGACTAAGTGAATAACATAAAACCAACCAGTCACCAGACTAAGTGAATAACATAAAACCAACCAATTACCAGACTAAGTGAATAACATAAAACCAACCAGTCACCAGACTAAGTGAATAAAATAAAACCAACCAGTCACCAGACTAAGTGAATAACATAAAACCAACCAGTCACCAGACTAAGTGAATAACAGCCTTATAAAACCAACCAGTCACCAGCATAAGTAAATAACATATTTATAAAACCAACCAGTCACCAGACTAAGTGAATAACATGAAACCAACCAGTCACCAGACTAAGTGAATAACATGAAACCAAAAAGTCACCAGCATAAGTGAATAACGTCCTTATAAAACCAACCAGTCACCAGACTAAGTGAATAACGTCCTCATATAACCAACCAGTCACCAGACTAAGTGAATAACATGAAACCCACCAGTCCCCAGACTAAGTGAATAATGTCCTTATAAAACCAACCAGTCACCAGACTAAGTGAATAACATGAAACCAACCAGTCACCAGACTAAGTGAATAACATCCTTATAAAACCAACCAGTCACCAGACTAAGTGAATAACCTGAAACCAACCAGTCACTAGAATAAGTGAATAACATGAAACCAACCGGTCACCAGACTAAGTGAATAACATGAAACCAACCAGTCCCCAGACTAAGTGAATAACATCCTTATAAAACCAACCAGTCACCAGACTAAGTGAATAACGTCCTTATAAAACCAACCAGTCACCAGCATAAGTGAATAACATAAAACCAACCAGTCACCAGACTAAGTGAATAATGTTCTTATAAAACCAACCAGTCACCAGACTAAGTGAATAACATCCTTATAAAACAAACCAGTCACCAGACTAAGTGAATAACGTCCTTTTAAAACCAACCAGTCACCAGACTAAGTGAATAACATGAAACCAACCAGTCACCACACTAAGTGAATAACATCCTTATAAAAACAACCAGTCACCGGACTAAGTGAATAACATGAAACCAACCAGTCACCAGACTAAGTGAATAACATGAAACCAACCAGTCACCAGACTAAGTGAATAACATGAAACCAACCAGTCACCAGACTAAGTGAATAACATGAAACCAACCAGTCACCAGACTAAGTGAATAACATGAAACCAACCAGTCATCAGACTAAGTGAATAACATAAAACCAACCAGTCACCAGCATAAGTGAATAACGTCCTTATAAAACCAACCAGTCACCAGACTAAGTGAATAACATAAAACCAACCAGTCACCAGACTAAGTGAATAACGTCCTTATAAAACCAACCAGTCACCAGACTAAGTGAATAACATGAAACCCACCAGTCCCCAGACTAAGTGAATAACGTCCTTATAAAACCAACCAGTCACCAGACTAAGTGAATAACATGAAACCAACCAGTCACCAGACTAAGTGAATAACATGAAACCAACCAGTCACCAGCATAAGTGAATAATGTCCTTATAAAACCAACCAGTCACCAGAATAAGTGAATAACATAAAACCAACCAGTCACCAGACTAACTGAATAACGTTCTTATAAAACCAAACAGTCACCAGACTAAATGAATAACATAAAACCAACCAGTCACCAGACTAAGTGAATAACGTCCTTATAAAACCAACCAGTCACCAGACTAAGTGAATAACATGAAACCAACCAGTCACCAGACTAAGTGAATGACATCCTTATAAACCCACCCAGTCACCAGACTAAGTGAATAACGTGAAACCAACCAGTCACCAGACTCGTGAATAACGTCCTTATAAAACCAACCAGTCACCAGACTGTGAATAACGTCCTTATAAAACCAACCAGTCACCAGACTAAGTGAATAACATCCTTATAAAACCAACCAGTCACCAGACTAAGTGAATAACATGAAACCAACCAGTCACCAGACTAAGTGAATAACATGAAACCAACCAGTCACCAGACTAAGTGAATAACATGAAACCAACCAGTCACCAGACTAAGTGAAAAACATGAAACCAACCAGTCACCAGACTAAGTGAAAAACATGAAACCAACCAGTCACCAGACTAAGTGAATAACATGAAACCAACCAGTCACCAGACTAAGTGAATAACATGAAACCAACCAGTCATCAGACTAAGTGAATAACATAAAACCAACCAGTCACCAGCATAAGTGAATAACGTCCTTATAAAACCAACCAGTCACCAGACTAAGTGAATAACATGAAACCCACCAGTCCCCAGACTAAGTGAATAACGTCCTTATAAAACCAACCAGTCACCAGACTAATTGAATAACGTGAAACCATCCAGTCACCAGACTAAGTGAATAACATGAAACCAACCAGTCACCAGCAAAAGTGAATAACGTCCTTATAAAACCAAACAGTCACCAGAATAAGTGAATAACATAAAACCAACCAGTCACCAGACTAAGTGAATAACTTCCTTATAAAACCAACCAGTAACCAGACTAAGTCAATAACGCCCTTATAAAACCAACCAGTCACCAGACTAAGTGAATAACATGAAACCAACCAGTCACCAGACTAAGTGAATAACATGAAACCAACCAGTCACCAAACTAAGTGAATAACATGAAACCAACAAGTCACTAGACTAAGTGAATAACATAAAACCAACCAGTCACCAGCATAAGTGAATAACGTCCTTATAAAACCAACCAGTCACCAGACTAAGTGAATAACATAAAACCAACCAGTCACCAGACTAAGTGAATAACGTCCTTATAAAACCAACCAGTAACCAGACAAGGTGAATAACGCCCTTATAATACCAACCAGTCACCAGACTAAGTGAATAACCTGAAACCAACCAGTCACTAGAATAAGTGAATAACATGAAACCAACCAGTCACCAGACTAAGTGAATAACATGAAACCAACCAGTCACCAGACTAAGTGAATAACATGAAACCAACCAGTCACCAGACTAAGTGAATAACATGAAACCAACCAGTCACCAGACTAAGTGAATAACATGAAACCAACCAGTCACCAGACTAAGTGAATAACATGAAACCAACCAGTCATCAGACTAAGTGAATAACATAAAACCAACCAGTCACCAGCATAAGTGAATAACGTCCTTATAAAACCAACCAGTCACCAGACTAAGTGAATAACATAAAACCAACCAGTCACCAGACTAAGTGAATAACGTCCTTATAAAACCAACCAGTCACCAGACTAAGTGAATAACATGAAACCCACCAGTCCCCAGACTAAGTGAATAACGTCCTTATAAAACCAACCAGTCACCAGACTAAGTGAATAACATGAAACCAACCAGTCACCAGACTAAGTGAATAACATGAAACCAACCAGTCACCAGCATAAGTGAATAATGTCCTTATAAAACCAACCAGTCACCAGAATAAGTGAATAACATAAAACCAACCAGTCACCAGACTAACTGAATAACGTTCTTATAAAACCAAACAGTCACCAGACTAAATGAATAACATAAAACCAACCAGTCACCAGACTAAGTGAATAACGTCCTTATAAAACCAACCAGTCACCAGACTAAGTGAATAACATGAAACCAACCAGTCACCAGACTAAGTGAATGACATCCTTATAAACCCACCCAGTCACCAGACTAAGTGAATAACGTGAAACCAACCAGTCACCAGACTCGTGAATAACGTCCTTATAAAACCAACCAGTCACCAGACTGTGAATAACGTCCTTATAAAACCAACCAGTCACCAGACTAAGTGAATAACATCCTTATAAAACCAACCAGTCACCAGACTAAGTGAATAACATGAAACCAACCAGTCACCAGACTAAGTGAATAACATGAAACCAACCAGTCACCAGACTAAGTGAATAACATGAAACCAACCAGTCACCAGACTAAGTGAAAAACATGAAACCAACCAGTCACCAGACTAAGTGAAAAACATGAAACCAACCAGTCACCAGACTAAGTGAATAACATGAAACCAACCAGTCACCAGACTAAGTGAATAACATGAAACCAACCAGTCATCAGACTAAGTGAATAACATAAAACCAACCAGTCACCAGCATAAGTGAATAACGTCCTTATAAAACCAACCAGTCACCAGACTAAGTGAATAACATGAAACCCACCAGTCCCCAGACTAAGTGAATAACGTCCTTATAAAACCAACCAGTCACCAGACTAATTGAATAACGTGAAACCATCCAGTCACCAGACTAAGTGAATAACATGAAACCAACCAGTCACCAGCAAAAGTGAATAACGTCCTTATAAAACCAAACAGTCACCAGAATAAGTGAATAACATAAAACCAACCAGTCACCAGACTAAGTGAATAACTTCCTTATAAAACCAACCAGTAACCAGACTAAGTCAATAACGCCCTTATAAAACCAACCAGTCACCAGACTAAGTGAATAACATGAAACCAACCAGTCACCAGACTAAGTGAATAACATGAAACCAACCAGTCACCAAACTAAGTGAATAACATGAAACCAACAAGTCACTAGACTAAGTGAATAACATAAAACCAACCAGTCACCAGCATAAGTGAATAACGTCCTTATAAAACCAACCAGTCACCAGACTAAGTGAATAACATAAAACCAACCAGTCACCAGACTAAGTGAATAACGTCCTTATAAAACCAACCAGTAACCAGACAAGGTGAATAACGCCCTTATAATACCAACCAGTCACCAGACTAAGTGAATAACCTGAAACCAACCAGTCACTAGAATAAGTGAATAACATGAAACCAACCAGTCACCAGACTAAGTGAATAACATGAAACCAACCAGTCACCAGACTAAGTGAATAACATAAAACCAACCAGTCACCAGACTAAGTGAATAACGTTCTTATAAAACCAACCAGTCACCAGACTAAGTGAATAACATAAAACCAACCAGTCACCAGACTAAGTGAATAACATAAAACCAACCAGTCACCAGACTAAGTGAATAACATAAAACCAACCAGTCACCAGACTAAGTGAATAAAATAAAACCAACCAGTCACCAGACTAAGTGAATAACATAAAACCAACCAGTCACCAGACTAAGTGAATAACATCCTTATAAAACCAACCAGTCACCAGCATAAGTGAATAACATATTTATAAAACCAACCAGTCACCAGACTAAGTGAATAACATGAAACCAACCAGTCACCAGACTAAGTGAATAACATGAAACCAACCAGTCACCAGACTAAGTGAATAACATGAAACCAACAAGTCACTAGACTAAGTGAATAACATGAAACCAACCAGTCACCAGACTAAGTGAATAACATGAAACCAACCAGTCACCAGACTAAGTGAATAACATGAAACCAACCAGTCACCAGACTAAGTGAATAACATCCTTATAAAACCAACCAGTCACCAGACTTAGTGAATAACTTAAAACCAACCAGTCACCAGACTTGTGAATAACGTCCTTATAAAACCAACCAGTCACCAGACTGTGAATAACGTCCTTATAAAACCAACCAGTCACCAGACTAAGTGAATAACATCCTTATAAAACCAACCAGTCACCAGACTAAGTGAATAACATGAAACCAACCAGTCACCAGACTAAGTGAATAACATCCTTATAAAACCAACCAGTCACCAGACTAAGTGAATAACATGAAACCAACCAGTCACCAGACTAAGTGAATAACATGAAACCAACCAGTCACCAGACTAAGTGAATAACATGAAACCAACCAGTCACCAGACTAAGTGAATAACATGAAACCAACCAGTCACCAGACTAAGTGAATAACATGAAACCAACCAGTCACCAGACTAAGTGAATAACATGAAACCAACCAGTCATCAGACTAAGTGAATAACATAAAACCAACCAGTCACCAGCATAAGTGAATAACGTCCTTATAAAACCAACCAGTCACCAGACTAAGTGAATAACATGAAACCCACCAGTCCCCAGACTAAGTGAATAACGTCCTTATAAAACCAACCAGTCACCAGACTAATTGAATAACGTGAAACCATCCAGTCACCAGACTAAGTGAATAACATGAAACCAACCAGTCACCAGCAAAAGTGAATAACGTCCTTATAAAACCAACCAGTCACCAGAATAAGTGAATAACATAAAACCAACCAGTCACCAGACTAAGTGAATAACTTCCTTATAAAACCAACCAGTAACCAGACTAAGTCAATAACGCCCTTATAAAACCAACCAGTCACCAGACTAAGTGAATAACATGAAACCAACCAGTCACCAGACTAAGTGAATAACATGAAACCAACCAGTCACCAAACTAAGTGAATAACATGAAACCAACAAGTCACTAGACTAAGTGAATAACATAAAACCAACCAGTCACCAGCATAAGTGAATAACGTCCTTATAAAACCAACCAGTCACCAGACTTAGTGAATAACTTAAAACCAACCAGTCACCAGACTAAGTGAATAACATAAAACCAACCAGTCACCAGACTAAGTGAATAACATCCTTATAAAACCAACCAGTCACCAGACTAAGTGAATAACATATTTATAAAACCAACCAGTCACCAGCATAAGTGAATAACATATTTATAAAACCAACCAGTCACCAGACTAAGTGAATAACATGAAACCAACCAGTCACCAGACTAAGTGAATAACATGAAACCAACCAGTCACCAGCATAAGTGAATAACGTCCTTATAAAACCAACCAGTCACCAGACTAAGTGAATAACGTCCTCATATAACCAACCAGTCACCAGACTAAGTGAATAACATGAAACCCACCAGTCCCCAGACTAAGTGAATAATGTCCTTATAAAACCAACCAGTCACCAGACTAAGTGAATAACATGAAACCAACCAGTCACCAGACTAAGTGAATAACATCCTTATAAAACCAACCAGTCACCAGACTAAGTGAATAACCTGAAACCAACCAGTCACTAGAATAAGTGAATAACATGAAACCAACCGGTCACCAGACTAAGTGAATAACATGAAACCAACCAGTCCCCAGACTAAGTGAATAACATCCTTATAAAACAAACCAGTCACCAGACTAAGTGAATAACGTCCTTTTAAAACCAACCAGTCACCAGACTAAGTGAATAACATGAAACCAACCAGTCACCACACTAAGTGAATAACATCCTTATAAAACCAACCAGTCACCAGACTAAGTGAATAACATGAAACCAACCAGTCACCAGACTAAGTGAATAACATGAAACCAACCAGTCACCAGACTAAGTGAATAACATGAAACCAACCAGTCCCCAGACTAAGTGAATAACATCCTTATAAAACCAACCAATCACCAGACTAAGTGAATAACATGAAACCAACCAGTCACCAGACTAAGTGAATAACGTCCTTATAAAACCAACCTGTCACCAGACTAAGTGAATAACATCCTTATAAAACCAACCAGTCACCAGACTAAATGAATAACATAAAACCAACCAGTCACCAGACTAAGTGAATAACATCCTTATAAAACCAACCAGTCACCAGACTAAGTGAATAACATAAAACCAACCAGTCACCAGACTAAGTGAATAACATAAAACCAACCAGTCACCAGACTAAGTGAATAACATAAAACCAACCAGTCACCAGACTAAGTGAATAACATCCTTATAAAACCAACCAGTCACCAGACTAAGTGAATAACATCCTTATAAAACCAACCAGTCACCAGACTAAGTGAATAACATAAAACCAACCAGTCACCAGACTAAGTGAATAACATAAAACCAACCAGTCACCAGACTAAGTGAATAACATAAAACCAACCAGTCACCAGACTAAGTGAATAACATCCTTATAAAACCAACCAGTCACCAGACTAAGTGAATAACATATTTCTAAAACCAACCAGTCACCAGCATAGGTGAATAACATATTTATAAAACCATCCAGTCACCAGACTAAGTGAATAACATGAAACCAACCAGTCACCAGACTAAGTGAATAACATCCTTATAAAACCAACCAGTCACCAGACTAAGTGAATAACATAAAACCAACCAGTCACCAGACTAAGTGAATAACATAAAACCAACCAGTCACCAGACTAAGTGAATAACATAAAACCAACCAGTCACCAGACTAAGTGAATAACATCCTTATAAAACCAACCAGTCACCAGACTAAGTGAATAACATCCTTATAAAACCAACCAGTCACCAGACTAAGTGAATAACATAAAACCAACCAGTCACCAGACTAAGTGAATAACATAAAACCAACCAGTCACCAGACTAAGTGAATAACATAAAACCAACCAGTCACCAGACTAAGTGAATAACATCCTTATAAAACCAACCAGTCACCAGACTAAGTGAATAACATATTTCTAAAACCAACCAGTCACCAGCATAGGTGAATAACATATTTATAAAACCATCCAGTCACCAGACTAAGTGAATAACATGAAACCAACCAGTCACCAGACTAAGTGAATAACATGAAACCAACAAGTCACTAGACTAAGTGAATAACATGAAACCAACCAGTCACCAGACTAAGTGAATAACATGAAACCAACTAGTCACCAGACTAAGTGAATAACATGAAACCAACCAGTCACCAGACTAAGTGAATAACATGAAACCAACCAGTCACCAGACTAAGTTAATAACATGAAACCAACAAGTCACCAGACTAAGTGAATAACATGAAACCAACCAGTCACCAGACTAAGTGAATAACATGAAACCAACCAGTCACCAGACTAAGTGAATAACATGAAACCAACCAGTCATCAGACTAAGTGAATAACACAAAACCAACCAGTCACCAGCATAAGTGAATAACGTCCTTATAAAACCAACCAGTCACCAGACTAAGTGAATAACATAAAACCAACCAGTCACCAGACTAAGTGAATAACATCCTTATAAAACCAACCAGTCACTAGAATAAGTGAATAACATGAAACCAACCAGTCACCAGACTAAGTGAATAACATGAAACCAACCAGTCACCAGACTAAGTCAATAACGTTCTTATAAAACCAACCAGTCACCAGACTAAGTGAATAACATAAAACCAACCAGTCACCAGACTAAGTGAATAACGTTCTTATAAAACCAACCAGTCACCAGACTAAGTGAATAACATAAAACCAACCAGTCACCAGACTAAGTGAATAACATAAAACCAACCAGTCACCAGACTAAGTGAATAACGTTCTTATAAAACCAACCAGTCACCAGACTAAGTGAATAACATAAAACCAACCAGTCACCAGACTAAGTGAATAACATAAAACCAACCAGTCACCAGACTAAGTGAATAACATAAAACCAACCAGTCACCAGACTAAGTGAATAAAATAAAACCAACCAGTCACCAGACTAAGTGAATAACATAAAACCAACCATTCACCAGACTAAGTGAATAACATGAAACCAACCAGTCACCAGACTAAGTGAATAACATGAAACCAACCAGTCACCAGACTAAGTGAATAACATGAAACCAACCAGTCACCAGACTAAGTGAATAACATCCTTATAAAACCAACCAGTCACCAGACTTAGTGAATAACTTAAAACCAACCAGTCACCAGACTAAGTGAATAACTTAAAACCAACCAGTCACCAGACTAAGTGAATAACATAAAACCAACCATTCACCAGACTAAGTGAATAACATGAAACCAACCAGTCACCAGACTAAGTGAATAACATAAAACCAACCAGTCACCAGACTAAGTGAATAACATAAAACCAACCAGTCACCAGACTAAGTGAATAACATCCTTATAAAACCAACCAGTCACCAGACTAAGTGAATAACATAAAACCAACCAGTCACCAGACTAAGTGAATAACATAAAACCAACCAGTCACCAGACTAAGTGAATAACATCCTTATAAAACCAACCAGTCACCAGACTAAGTGAATAACATATTTATAAAACCAACCAGTCACCAGCATAAGTGAATAACATATTTATAAAACCAACCAGTCACCAGACTAAGTGAATAACATGAAACCAACCAGTCACCAGACTAAGTGAATAACATGAAACCAACCAGTCACCAGCATAAGTGAATAACGTCCTTATAAAACCAACCAGTCACCAGACTAAGTGAATAACGTCCTCATATAACCAACCAGTCACCAGACTAAGTGAATAACATGAAACCCACCAGTCCCCAGACTAAGTGAATAATGTCCTTATAAAACCAACCAGTCACCAGACTAAGTGAATAACATGAAACCAACCAGTCACCAGACTAAGTGAATAACATCCTTATAAAACCAACCAGTCACCAGACTAAGTGAATAACCTGAAACCAACCAGTCACTAGAATAAGTGAATAACATGAAACCAACCGGTCACCAGACTAAGTGAATAACATGAAACCAACCAGTCCCCAGACTAAGTGAATAACATCCTTATAAAACCAACCAGTCACCAGACTAAGTGAATAACGTCCTTATAAAACCAACCAGTCACCAGCATAAGTGAATAACATAAAACCAACCAGTCACCAGACTAAGTGAATAATGTTCTTATAAAACCAACCAGTCACCAGACTAAGTGAATAACATCCTTATAAAACAAACCAGTCACCAGACTAAGTGAATAACGTCCTTTTAAAACCAACCAGTCACCAGACTAAGTGAATAACATGAAACCAACCAGTCACCACACTAAGTGAATAACATCCTTATAAAACCAACCAGTCACCAGACTAAGTGAATAACATGAAACCAACCAGTCACCAGACTAAGTGAATAACATGAAACCAACCAGTCACCAGACTAAGTGAATAACATGAAACCAACCAGTCCCCAGACTAAGTGAATAACATCCTTATAAAACCAACCAATCACCAGACTAAGTGAATAACATGAAACCAACCAGTCACCAGACTAAGTGAATAACGTCCTTATAAAACCAACCTGTCACCAGACTAAGTGAATAACATCCTTATAAAACCAACCAGTCACCAGACTAAATGAATAACATAAAACCAACCAGTCACCAGACTAAGTGAATAACATCCTTATAAAACCAACCAGTCACCAGACTAAGTGAATAACATAAAACCAACCAGTCACCAGACTAAGTGAATAACATAAAACCAACCAGTCACCAGACTAAGTGAATAACATAAAACCAACCAGTCACCAGACTAAGTGAATAACATCCTTATAAAACCAACCAGTCACCAGACTAAGTGAATAACATCCTTATAAAACCAACCAGTCACCAGACTAAGTGAATAACATAAAACCAACCAGTCACCAGACTAAGTGAATAACATAAAACCAACCAGTCACCAGACTAAGTGAATAACATAAAACCAACCAGTCACCAGACTAAGTGAATAACATCCTTATAAAACCAACCAGTTACCAGACTAAGTGAATAACATATTTCTAAAACCAACCAGTCACCAGCATAGGTGAATAACATATTTATAAAACCATCCAGTCACCAGACTAAGTGAATAACATGAAACCAACCAGTCACCAGACTAAGTGAATAACATGAAACCAACAAGTCACTAGACTAAGTGAATAACATGAAACCAACCAGTCACTAGACTAAGTGAATAACATGAAACCAACTAGTCACCAGACTAAGTGAATAACATGAAACCAACCAGTCACCAGACTAAGTGAATAACATGAAACCAACCAGTCACCAGACTAAGTTAATAACATGAAACCAACAAGTCACCAGACTAAGTGAATAACATGAAACCAACCAGTCACCAGACTAAGTGAATAACATGAAACCAACCAGTCACCAGACTAAGTGAATAACATGAAACCAACCAGTCATCAGACTAAGTGAATAACACAAAACCAACCAGTCACCAGCATAAGTGAATAACGTCCTTATAAAACCAACCAGTCACCAGACTAAGTGAATAACATAAAACCAACCAGTCACCAGACTAAGTGAATAACATCCTTATAAAACCAACCAGTCACTAGAATAAGTGAATAACATGAAACCAACCAGTCACCAGACTAAGTGAATAACATGAAACCAACCAGTCACCAGACTAAGTCAATAACGTTCTTATAAAACCAACCAGTCACCAGACTAAGTGAATAACATAAAACCAACCAGTCACCAGACTAAGTGAATAACGTTCTTATAAAACCAACCAGTCACCAGACTAAGTGAATAACATAAAACCAACCAGTCACCAGACTAAGTGAATAACATAAAACCAACCAGTCACCAGACTAAGTGAATAACATAAAACCAACCAGTCACCAGACTAAGTGAATAAAATAAAACCAACCAGTCACCAGACTAAGTGAATAACATAAAACCAACCATTCACCAGACTAAGTGAATAACATGAAACCAACCAGTCACCAGACTAAGTGAATAACATAAAACCAACCAGTCACCAGACTAAGTGAATAACATAAAACCAACCAGTCACCAGACTAAGTGAATAACATCCTTATAAAACCAACCAGTCACCAGACTAAGTGAATAACATAAAACCAACCAGTCACCAGACTAAGTGAATAACATAAAACCAACCAGTCACCAGACTAAGTGAATAACATCCTTATAAAACCAACCAGTCACCAGACTAAGTGAATAACATATTTATAAAACCAACCAGTCACCAGCATAAGTGAATAACATATTTATAAAACCAACCAGTCACCAGACTAAGTGAATAACATGAAACCAACCAGTCACCAGACTAAGTGAATAACATGAAACCAACCAGTCACCAGCATAAGTGAATAACGTCCTTATAAAACCAACCAGTCACCAGACTAAGTGAATAACGTCCTCATATAACCAACCAGTCACCAGACTAAGTGAATAACATGAAACCAACCAGTCACCAGACTAAGTGAATAACATCCTTATAAAACCAACCAGTCACCAGACTAAGTGAATAACCTGAAACCAACCAGTCACTAGAATAAGTGAATAACATGAAACCAACCGGTCACCAGACTAAGTGAATAACATGAAACCAACCAGTCCCCAGACTAAGTGAATAACATCCTTATAAAACCAACCAGTCACCAGACTAAGTGAATAATGTTCTTATAAAACCAACCAGTCACCAGACTAAGTGAATAACATCCTTATAAAACAAACCAGTCACCAGACTAAGTGAATAACGTCCTTTTAAAACCAACCAGTGACCAGACTAAGTGAATAACATGAAACCAACCAGTCACCACACTAAGTGAATAACATCCTTATAAAACCAACCAGTCACCAGACTAAGTGAATAACATGAAACCAACCAGTCACCAGACTAAGTGAATAACATGAAACCAACCAGTCACCAGACTAAGTGAATAACATGAAACCAACCAGTCCCCAGACTAAGTGAATAACATCCTTATAAAACCAACCAATACCCAGACTAAGTGAATAACATGAAACCAACCAGTCACCAGACTAAGTGAATAACGTCCTTATAAAACCAACCTGTCACCAGACTAAGTGAATAACATCCTTATAAAACCAACCAGTCACCAGACTAAGTGAATAACATGAAACCAACCAGTCACCAGACTAAGTGAATAACATGAAACCAACCAGTCACCAGACTAAGTGAATAACATGAAACCAACCAGTCACCAGACTAAGTGAATAACATCCTTATAAAACCAACCAGTCACCAGACTAAGTGAATAACTTAAAACCAACCAGTCACCAGACTAAGTGAATAACTTAAAACCAACCAGTCACCAGACTGTGAATAACATAAAACCAACCAGTCACCAGACTAAGTGAATAACATGAAACCAACCAGTCACCAGACTAAGTGAATAACATAAAACCAACCAGTCACCAGACTAAGTGAATAACATAAAACCAACCAGTCACCAGACTAAGTGAATAACATAAAACCAACCAGTCACCAGACTAAGTGAATAACATCCTTATAAAACCAACCAGTCACCAGACTAAGTGAATAACATATTTCTAAAACCAACCAGTCACCAGCATAAGTGAATAACATATTTATAAAACCATCCAGTCACCAGACTAAGTGAATAACATGAAACCAACCAGTCACCAGACTAAGTGAATAACATGAAACCAACAAGTCACTAGACTAAGTGAATAACATGAAACCAACCAGTCACCAGACTAAGTGAATAACATGAAACCAACTAGTCACCAGACTAAGTGAATAACATGAAACCAACCAGTCACCAGACTAAGTGAATAACATGAAACCAACCAGTCACCAGACTAAGTGAATAACATGAAACCAACCAGTCACCAGACTAAGTGAATAACATGAAACCAACCAGTCACCAGACTAAGTGAATAACATGAAACCAACCAGTCACCAGACTAAGTGAATAACATGAAACCAACCAGTCATCAGACTAAGTGAATAACACAAAACCAACCAGTCACCAGCATAAGTGAATAACGTCCTTATAAAACCAACCAGTCACCAGACTAAGTGAATAACATAAAACCAACCAGTCACCAGACTAAGTGAATAACATCCTTATAAAACCAACCAGTCACTAGAATAAGTGAATAACATAAAACCAACCAGTCACCAGACTAAGTGAATAACATCCTTATAAAACCAACCAGTCACTAGAATAAGTGAATAACATGAAACCAACCAGTTACCAGACTAAGTGAATAACATGAAACCAACCAGTCACCAGACTAAGTCAATAACGTTCTTATAAAACCAACCAGTCACCAGACTAAGTGAATAACATAAAACCAACCAGTCACCAGACTAAGTGAATAACGTTCTTATAAAACCAACCTGTCACCAGACTAAGTGAATAACATAAAACCAACCAGTCACCAGACTAAGTGAATAACATAAAACCAACCAATTACCAGACTAAGTGAATAACATAAAACCAACCAGTCACCAGACTAAGTGAATAAAATAAAACCAACCAGTCACCAGACTAAGTGAATAACATAAAACCAACCAGTCACCAGACTAAGTGAATAACATCCTTATAAAACCAACCAGTCACCAGCATAAGTAAATAACATATTTATAAAACCAACCAGTCACCAGACTAAGTGAATAACATGAAACCAACCAGTCACCAGACTAAGTGAATAACATGAAACCAACCAGTCACCAGCATAAGTGAATAACGTCCTTATAAAACCAACCAGTCAACAGACTAAGTGAATAACGTCCTCATATAACCAACCAGTCACCAGACTAAGTGAATAACATGAAACCCACCAGTCCCCAGACTAAGTGAATAATGTCCTTATAAAACCAACCAGTCACCAGACTAAGTGAATAACATGAAACCAACCAGTCACCAGACTAAGTGAATAACATCCTTATAAAACCAACCAGTCACCAGACTAAGTGAATAACCTGAAACCAACCAGTCACTAGAATAAGTGAATAACATGAAACCAACCGGTCACCAGACTAAGTGAATAACATGAAACCAACCAGTCACCAGACTAAGTGAATAACATCCTTATAAAACAAACCAGTCACCAGACTAAGTGAATAACGTCCTTTTAAAACCAACCAGTCACCAGACTAAGTGAATAACATGAAACCAACCAGTCACCACACTAAGTGAATAACATCCTTATAAAAACAACCAGTCACCGGACTAAGTGAATAACATGAAACCAACCAGTCACCAGACTAAGTGAATAACATGAAACCAACCAGTCACCAGACTAAGTGAATAACATGAAACCAACCAGTCACCAGACTAAGTGAATAACATGAAACCAACCAGTCACCAGACTAAGTGAATAACATGAAACCAACCAGTCATCAGACTAAGTGAATAACATAAAACCAACCAGTCACCAGCATAAGTGAATAACGTCCTTATAAAACCAACCAGTCACCAGACTAAGTGAATAACATAAAACCAACCAGTCACCAGACTAAGTGAATAACGTCCTTATAAAACCAACCAGTCACCAGACTAAGTGAATAACATGAAACCCACCAGTCCCCAGACTAAGTGAATAACGTCCTTATAAAACCAACCAGTCACCAGACTAAGTGAATAACATGAAACCAACCAGTCACCAGACTAAGTGAATAACATGAAACCAACCAGTCACCAGCATAAGTGAATAATGTCCTTATAAAACCAACCAGTCACCAGAATAAGTGAATAACATAAAACCAACCAGTCACCAGACTAACTGAATAACGTTCTTATAAAACCAAACAGTCACCAGACTAAATGAATAACATAAAACCAACCAGTCACCAGACTAAGTGAATAACGTCCTTATAAAACCAACCAGTCACCAGACTAAGTGAATAACATGAAACCAACCAGTCACCAGACTAAGTGAATGACATCCTTATAAACCCACCCAGTCACCAGACTAAGTGAATAACGTGAAACCAACCAGTCACCAGACTTGTGAATAACGTCCTTATAAAACCAACCAGTCACCAGACTGTTAATAACGTCCTTATAAAACCAACCAGTCACCAGACTAAGTGAATAACATCCTTATAAAACCAACCAGTCACCAGACTAAGTGAATAACATGAAACCAACCAGTCACCAGACTAAGTGAATAACATGAAACCAACCAGTCACCAGACTAAGTGAATAACATGAAACCAACCAGTCACCAGACTAAGTGAATAACATGAAACCAACCAGTCACCAGACTAAGTGAATAACATGAAACCAACCAGTCACCAGACTAAGTGAATAACATGAAACCAACCAGTCACCAGACTAAGTGAATAACATGAAACCAACCAGTCATCAGACTAAGTGAATAACATAAAACCAACCAGTCACCAGCATAAGTGAATAACGTCCTTATAAAACCAACCAGTCACCAGACTAAGTGAATAACATGAAACCCACCAGTCCCCAGACTAAGTGAATAACGTGAAACCATCCAGTCACCAGACTAAGTGAATAACATGAAACCAACCAGTCACCAGCAAAAGTGAATAACGTCCTTATAAAACCAACCAGTCACCAGAATAAGTGAATAACATAAAACCAACCAGTCACCAGACTAAGTGAATAACTTCCTTATAAAACCAACCAGTAACCAGACTAAGTCAATAACGCCCTTATAAAACCAACCAGTCACCAGACTAAGTGAATAACATGAAACCAACCAGTCACCAGACTAAGTGAATAACATGAAACCAACCAGTCACCAGACTAAGTGAATAACATGAAACCAACCAGTCATCAGACTAAGTGAATAACACAAAACCAACCAGTCACCAGCATAAGTGAATAACGTCCTTATAAAACCAACCAGTCACCAGACTAAGTGAATAACATAAAACCAACCAGTCACCAGACTAAGTGAATAACATCCTTATAAAACCAACCAGTCACTAGAATAAGTGAATAACATAAAACCAACCAGTCACCAGACTAAGTGAATAACATCCTTATAAAACCAACCAGTCACTAGAATAAGTGAATAACATGAAACCAACCAGTCACCAGACTAAGTGAATAACATCCTTATAAAACCAACCAGTCACCAGACTAAGTGAATAACATGAAACCAACCAGTCACCAGACTAAGTGAATAACATGAAACCAACCAGTCACCAGACTAAGTGAATAACATGAAACCAACCAGTCACCAGACTAAGTGAATAACATGAAACCAACCAGTCACCAGACTAAGTGAATAACATGAAACCAACCAGTCACCAGACTAAGTGAATAACATGAAACCAACCAGTCATCAGACTAAGTGAATAACATAAAACCAACCAGTCACCAGCATAAGTGAATAACGTCCTTATAAAACCAACCAGTCACCAGACTAAGTGAATAACATGAAACCCACCAGTCCCCAGACTAAGTGAATAACGTCCTTATAAAACCAACCAGTCACCAGACTAATTGAATAACGTGAAACCATCCAGTCACCAGACTAAGTGAATAACATGAAACCAACCAGTCACCAGCAAAAGTAAATAACGTCCTTATAAAACCAACCAGTCACCAGAATAAGTGAATAACATAAAACCAACCAGTCACCAGACTAAGTGAATAACTTCCTTATAAAACCAACCAGTAACCAGACTAAGTCAATAACGCCCTTATAAAACCAACCAGTCACCAGACTAAGTGAATAACATGAAACCAACCAGTCACCAGACTAAGTGAATAACATGAAACCAACCAGTCACCAGACTAAGTGAATAACATGAAACCAACCAGTCATCAGACTAAGTGAATAACACAAAACCAATCAGTCACCAGCATAAGTGAATAACGTCCTTATAAAACCAACCAGTCACCAGACTAAGTGAATAACATAAAACCAACCAGTCACCAGACTAAGTGAATAACGTCCTTATAAAACCAACCAGTAACCAGACAAGGTGAATAACGCCCTTATAATACCAACCAGTCACCAGACTAAGTGAATAACCTGAAACCAACCAGTCACTAGAATAAGTGAATAACATGAAACCAACCAGTAACCAGACTAAGTGAATAACATGAAACCAACCAGTCACCAGACTAAGTGAATAACATAAAACCAACCAGTCACCAGACTAAGTGAATAACGTTCTTATAAAACCAACCAGTCACCAGACTAAGTGAATAACATAAAACCAACCAGTCACCAGACTAAGTGAATAACATAAAACCAACCAGTCACCAGACTAAGTGAATAACATAAAACCAACCAGTCACCAGACTAAGTGAATAAAATAAAACCAACCAGTCACCAGACTAAGTGAATAACATAAAACCAACCAGTCACCAGACTAAGTGAATAACATCCTTATAAAACCAACCAGTCACCAGCATAAGTGAATAACATATTTATAAAACCAACCAGTCACCAGACTAAGTGAATAACATGAAACCAACCAGTCACCAGACTAAGTGAATAACATGAAACCAACCAGTCACCAGACTAAGTGAATAACATGAAACCAACAAGTCACTAGACTAAGTGAATAACATGAAACCAACCAGTCACCAGACTAAGTGAATAACATGAAACCAACCAGTCACCAGACTAAGTGAATAACATGAAACCAACCAGTCACCAGACTAAGTGAATAACATCCTTATAAAACCAACCAGTCACCAGACTTAGTGAATAACTTAAAACCAACCAGTCACCAGACTAAGTGAATAACATGAAACCAACCAGTCACCAGACTAAGTGAATAACATGAAACCAACCAGTCACCAGACTAAGTGAATAACATGAAACCAACCAGTCACCAGACTAAGTGAATAACATGAAACCAACCAGTCACCAGACTAAGTGAATAACATGAAACCAACCAGTCATCAGACTAAGTGAATAACATAAAACCAACCAGTCACCAGCATAAGTGAATAACGTCCTTATAAAACCAACCAGTCACCAGACTAAGTGAATAACATGAAACCCACCAGTCCCCAGACTAAGTGAATAACGTCCTTATAAAACCAACCAGTCACCAGACTAATTGAATAACGTGAAACCATCCAGTCACCAGACTAAGTGAATAACATGAAACCAACCAGTCACCAGCAAAAGTAAATAACGTCCTTATAAAACCAACCAGTCACCAGAATAAGTGAATAACATAAAACCAACCAGTCACCAGACTAAGTCAATAACGCCCTTATAAAACCAACCAGTCACCAGACTAAGTGAATAACATGAAACCAACCAGTCACCAGACTAAGTGAATAACATGAAACCAACCAGTCACCAGACTAAGTGAATAACATGAAACCAACCAGTCATCAGACTAAGTGAATAACACAAAACCAATCAGTCACCAGCATAAGTGAATAACGTCCTTATAAAACCAACCAGTCACCAGACTAAGTGAATAACATAAAACCAACCAGTCACCAGACTAAGTGAATAACATCCTTATAAAACCAACCAGTCACTAGAATAAGTGAATAACATAAAACCAACCAGTCACCAGACTAAGTGAATAACATCCTTATAAAACCAACCAGTCACTAGAATAAGTGAATAACATGAAACCAACCAGTTACCAGACTAAGTGAATAACATGAAACCAACCAGTCACCAGACTAAGTCAATAACGTTCTTATAAAACCAACCAGTCACCAGACTAAGTGAATAACATAAAACCAACCAGTCACCAGACTAAGTGAATAACGTTCTTATAAAACCAACCTGTCACCAGACTAAGTGAATAACATAAAACCAACCAGTCACCAGACTAAGTGAATAACATAAAACCAACCAATTACCAGACTAAGTGAATAACATAAAACCAACCAGTCACCAGACTAAGTGAATAAAATAAAACCAACCAGTCACCAGACTAAGTGAATAACATAAAACCAACCAGTCACCAGACTAAGTGAATAACATCCTTATAAAACCAACCAGTCACCAGCATAAGTAAATAACATATTTATAAAACCAACCAGTCACCAGACTAAGTGAATAACATGAAACCAACCAGTCACCAGACTAAGTGAATAACATGAAACCAACCAGTCACCAGCATAAGTGAATAACGTCCTTATAAAACCAACCAGTCACCAGACTAAGTGAATAACGTCCTCATATAACCAACCAGTCACCAGACTAAGTGAATAACATGAAACCCACCAGTCCCCAGACTAAGTGAATAATGTCCTTATAAAACCAACCAGTCACCAGACTAAGTGAATAACATGAAACCAACCAGTCACCAGACTAAGTGAATAACATCCTTATAAAACCAACCAGTCACCAGACTAAGTGAATAACCTGAAACCAACCAGTCACTAGAATAAGTGAATAACATGAAACCAACCGGTCACCAGACTAAGTGAATAACATGAAACCAACCAGTCCCCAGACTAAGTGAATAACATCCTTATAAAACCAACCAGTCACCAGACTAAGTGAATAACGTCCTTATAAAACCAACCAGTCACCAGCATAAGTGAATAACATAAAACCAACCAGTCACCAGACTAAGTGACTAATGTTCTTATAAAACCAACCAGTCACCAGACTAAGTGAATAACATCCTTATAAAACAAACCAGTCACCAGACTAAGTGAATAACGTCCTTTTAAAACCAACCAGTCACCAGACTAAGTGAATAACATGAAACCAACCAGTCACCACACTAAGTGAATAACATCCTTATAAAAACAACCAGTCACCGGACTAAGTGAATAACATGAAACCAACCAGTCACCAGACTAAGTGAATAACATGAAACCAACCAGTCACCAGACTAAGTGAATAACATGAAACCAACCAGTCACCAGACTAAGTGAATAACATGAAACCAACCAGTCACCAGACTAAGTGAATAACATGAAACCAACCAGTCATCAGACTAAGTGAATAACATAAAACCAACCAGTCACCAGCATAAGTGAATAACGTCCTTATAAAACCAACCAGTCACCAGACTAAGTGAATAACATAAAACCAACCAGTCACCAGACTAAGTGAATAACGTCCTTATAAAACCAACCAGTCACCAGACTAAGTGAATAACATGAAACCCACCAGTCCCCAGACTAAGTGAATAACGTCCTTATAAAACCAACCAGTCACCAGACTAAGTGAATAACATGAAACCAACCAGTCACCAGACTAAGTGAATAACATGAAACCAACCAGTCACCAGCATAAGTGAATAATGTCCTTATAAAACCAACCAGTCACCAGAATAAGTGAATAACATAAAACCAACCAGTCACCAGACTAACTGAATAACGTTCTTATAAAACCAAACAGTCACCAGACTAAATGAATAACATAAAACCAACCAGTCACCAGACTAAGTGAATAACGTCCTTATAAAACCAACCAGTCACCAGACTAAGTGAATAACATGAAACCAACCAGTCACCAGACTAAGTGAATGACATCCTTATAAACCCACCCAGTCACCAGACTAAGTGAATAACGTGAAACCAACCAGTCACCAGACTCGTGAATAACGTCCTTATAAAACCAACCAGTCACCAGACTGTGAATAACGTCCTTATAAAACCAACCAGTCACCAGACTAAGTGAATAACATCCTTATAAAACCAACCAGTCACCAGACTAAGTGAATAACATGAAACCAACCAGTCACCAGACTAAGTGAATAACATGAAACCAACCAGTCACCAGACTAAGTGAATAACATGAAACCAACCAGTCACCAGACTAAGTGAAAAACATGAAACCAACCAGTCACCAGACTAAGTGAAAAACATGAAACCAACCAGTCACCAGACTAAGTGAATAACATGAAACCAACCAGTCACCAGACTAAGTGAATAACATGAAACCAACCAGTCATCAGACTAAGTGAATAACATAAAACCAACCAGTCACCAGCATAAGTGAATAACGTCCTTATAAAACCAACCAGTCACCAGACTAAGTGAATAACATGAAACCCACCAGTCCCCAGACTAAGTGAATAACGTCCTTATAAAACCAACCAGTCACCAGACTAATTGAATAACGTGAAACCATCCAGTCACCAGACTAAGTGAATAACATGAAACCAACCAGTCACCAGCAAAAGTGAATAACGTCCTTATAAAACCAAACAGTCACCAGAATAAGTGAATAACATAAAACCAACCAGTCACCAGACTAAGTGAATAACTTCCTTATAAAACCAACCAGTAACCAGACTAAGTCAATAACGCCCTTATAAAACCAACCAGTCACCAGACTAAGTGAATAACATGAAACCAACCAGTCACCAGACTAAGTGAATAACATGAAACCAACCAGTCACCAAACTAAGTGAATAACATGAAACCAACAAGTCACTAGACTAAGTGAATAACATAAAACCAACCAGTCACCAGCATAAGTGAATAACGTCCTTATAAAACCAACCAGTCACCAGACTAAGTGAATAACATAAAACCAACCAGTCACCAGACTAAGTGAATAACGTCCTTATAAAACCAACCAGTAACCAGACAAGGTGAATAACGCCCTTATAATACCAACCAGTCACCAGACTAAGTGAATAACCTGAAACCAACCAGTCACTAGAATAAGTGAATAACATGAAACCAACCAGTCACCAGACTAAGTGAATAACGTTCTTATAAAACCAACCAGTCACCAGACTAAGTGAATAACATAAAACCAACCAGTCACCAGACTAAGTGAATAACATAAAACCAACCAGTCACCAGACTAAGTGAATAACATAAAACCAACCAGTCACCAGACTAAGTGAATAAAATAAAACCAACCAGTCACCAGACTAAGTGAATAACATAAAACCAACCAGTCACCAGACTAAGTGAATAACATCCTTATAAAACCAACCAGTCACCAGCATAAGTGAATAACATATTTATAAAACCAACCAGTCACCAGACTAAGTGAATAACATGAAACCAACCAGTCACCAGACTAAGTGAATAACATGAAACCAACCAGTCACCAGACTAAGTGAATAACATGAAACCAACAAGTCACTAGACTAAGTGAATAACATGAAACCAACCAGTCACCAGACTAAGTGAATAACATGAAACCAACCAGTCACCAGACTAAGTGAATAACATGAAACCAACCAGTCACCAGACTAAGTGAATAACATCCTTATAAAACCAACCAGTCACCAGACTTAGTGAATAACTTAAAACCAACCAGTCACCAGACTTGTGAATAACGTCCTTATAAAACCAACCAGTCACCAGACTGTGAATAACGTCCTTATAAAACCAACCAGTCACCAGACTAAGTGAATAACATCCTTATAAAACCAACCAGTCACCAGACTAAGTGAATAACATGAAACCAACCAGTCACCAGACTAAGTGAATAACATCCTTATAAAACCAACCAGTCACCAGACTAAGTGAATAACATGAAACCAACCAGTCACCAGACTAAGTGAATAACATGAAACCAACCAGTCACCAGACTAAGTGAATAACATGAAACCAACCAGTCACCAGACTAAGTGAATAACATGAAACCAACCAGTCATCAGACTAAGTGAATAACATAAAACCAACCAGTCACCAGCATAAGTGAATAACGTCCTTATAAAACCAACCAGTCACCAGACTAAGTGAATAACATGAAACCCACCAGTCCCCAGACTAAGTGAATAACGTCCTTATAAAACCAACCAGTCACCAGACTAATTGAATAACGTGAAACCATCCAGTCACCAGACTAAGTGAATAACATGAAACCAACCAGTCACCAGCAAAAGTGAATAACGTCCTTATAAAACCAACCAGTCACCAGAATAAGTGAATAACATAAAACCAACCAGTCACCAGACTAAGTGAATAACTTCCTTATAAAACCAACCAGTAACCAGACTAAGTCAATAACGCCCTTATAAAACCAACCAGTCACCAGACTAAGTGAATAACATGAAACCAACCAGTCACCAGACTAAGTGAATAACATGAAACCAACCAGTCACCAGACTAAGTGAATAACGTCCTTATAAAACCAACCAGTAACCAGACAAGGTGAATAACGCCCTTATAATACCAACCAGTCACCAGACTAAGTGAATAACCTGAAACCAACCAGTCACTAGAATAAGTGAATAACATGAAACCAACCAGTCACCTGACTAAGTGAATAACATGAAACCAACCAGTCACCAGACTAAGTGAATAACATAAAACCAACCAGTCACCAGACTAAGTGAATAACGTTCTTATAAAACCAACCAGTCACCAGACTAAGTGAATAACATAAAACCAACCAGTCACCAGACTAAGTGAATAACATAAAACCAACCAGTCACCAGACTAAGTGAATAAAAAAAAAAACCAGTCACCAGACTAAGTGAATAACATAAAACCAACCAGTCACCAGACTAAGTGAATAACATCCTTATAAAACCAACCAGTCACCAGCATAAGTGAATAACATATTTATAAAACCAACCAGTCACCAGACTAAGTGAATAACATGAAACCAACCAGTCACCAGACTAAGTGAATAACATGAAACCAACCAGTCACCAGACTAAGTGAATAACATGAAACCAACAAGTCACTAGACTAAGTGAATAACATGAAACCAACCAGTCACCAGACTAAGTGAATAACATGAAACCAACCAGTCACCAGACTAAGTGAATAACATGAAACCAACTAGTCACCAGACTAAGTGAATAACATGAAACCAACCAGTCACCAGACTAAGTGAATAACATGAAACCAACCAGTCACCAGACTAAGTGAATAACATGAAACCAACCAGTCACCAGACTAAGTGAATAACATGAAACCAACCAGTCATCAGACTAAGTGAATAACATAAAACCAACCAGTCACCAGACTAAGTGAATAACGTGAAACCAACCAGTCACCAGACTAAGTGAATAACATGAAACGAACCAGTCACCAGACTAAGTGAATAACATAAAACCAACCAGTCACCAGACTAAGTGAATAACATAAAACCAACCAGTCACCAGACTAAGTGAATAACATCCTTATAAAACCAACAAGTCACCAGACTAAGTGAATAACATAAAACCAACCAGTCACCAGACTAAGTGAATAACATAAAACCAACCAGTCACCAGACTAAGTGAATAACATCCTTATAAAACCAACCAGTCACCAGACTAAGTGAATAACATATTTATAAAACCAACCAGTCACCAGCATAAGTGAATAACATATTTATAAAACCAACCAGTCACCAGACTAAGTGAATAACATGAAACCAACCAGACACCAGACTAAGTGAATAACATGAAACCAACCAGTCACCAGCATAAGTGAATAACGTCCTTATAAAACCAACCAGTCACCAGACTAAGTGAATAACGTCCTCATATAACCAACCAGTCACCAGACTAAGTGAATAACATGAAACCCACCAGTCCCCAGACTAAGTGAATAATGTCCTTATAAAACCAACCAGTCACCAGACTAAGTGAATAACATGAAACCAACCAGTCACCAGACTAAGTGAATAACATCCTTATAAAACCAACCAGTTACCAGACTAAGTGAATAACCTGAAACCAACCAGTCACTAGAATAAGTGAATAACATGAAACCAACCGGTCACCAGACTAAGTGAATAACATGAAACCAACCAGTCCCCAGACTAAGTGAATAACATCCTTATAAAACCAACCAGTCACCAGCATAAGTGAATAACATAAAACCAACCAGTCACCAGACTAAGTGAATAACGTCCTTATAAAACCAACCAGTCACCAGACTAAGTGAATAACATCCTTATAAAACAAACCAGTCACCAGACTAAGTGAATAACGTCCTTTTAAAACCAACCAGTCACCAGACTAAGTGAATAACATGAAACCAACCAGTCACCACACTAAGTGAATAACATCCTTATAAAACCAACCAGTCACCAGACTAAGTGAATAACATGAAACCAACCAGTCACCAGACTAAGTGAATAACATGAAACCAACCAGTCACCAGATTAAGTGAATAACATGAAACCAACCAGTCCCCAGACTAAGTGAATAACATCCTTATAAAACCAACCAATCCCCAGACTAAGTGAATAACATGAAACCAACCAGTCACCAGACTAAGTGAATAACGTCCTTATAAAACCAACCTGTCACCAGACTAAGTGAATAACATCCTTATAAAACCAACCAGTCACCAGACTAAGTGAATAACATGAAACCAACCAGTCACCAGACTAAGTGAATAACATGAAACCAACCAGTCACCAGACTAAGTGAATAACATGAAACCAACCAGTCACCAGACTAAGTGAATAACATCCTTATAAAACCAACCAGTCACCAGACTAAGTGAATAACTTAAAACCAACCAGTCACCAGACTAAGTGAATAACTTAAAACCAACCAGTCACCAGACTGTGAATAACATAAAACCAACCAGTCACCAGACTAAGTGAATAACATGAAACCAACCAGTCACCAGACTAAGTGAATAACATAAAACCAACCAGTCACCAGACTAAGTGAATAACATAAAACCAACCAGTCACCAGACTAAGTGAATAACATCCTTATAAAACCAACCAGTCACCAGACTAAGTGAATAACATATTTCTAAAACCAACCAGTCACCAGCATAAGTGAATAACATATTTATAAAACCATCCAGTCACCAGACTAAGTGAATAACATGAAACCAACCAGTCACCAGACTAAGTGAATAACATGAAACCAACAAGTCACTAGACTAAGTGAATAACATGAAACCAACCAGTCACCAGACTAAGTGAATAACATGAAACCAACTAGTCACCAGACTAAGTGAATAACATGAAACCAACCAGTCACCAGACTAAGTGAATAACATGAAACCAACCAGTCACCAGACTAAGTGAATAACATGAAACCAACCAGTCACCAGACTAAGTGAATAACATGAAACCAACCAGTCACCAGACTAAGTGAATAACATGAAACCAACCAGTCATCAGACTAAGTGAATAACACAAAACCAACCAGTCACCAGCATAAGTGAATAACGTCCTTATAAAACCAACCAGTCACCAGACTAAGTGAATAACACAAAACCAACCAGTCATGAGACTAAGTGAATAACATCCTTATAAAACCAACCAGTCACTAGAATAAGTGAATAACATAAAACCAACCAGTCACCAGACTAAGTGAATAACATCCTTATAAAACCAACCAGTCACTAGAATAAGTGAATAACATGAAACCAACCAGTCACCAGACTAAGTGAATAACATGAAACCAACCAGTCACCAGACTAAGTCAATAACGTTCTTATAAAACCAACCAGTCACCAGACTAAGTGAATAACATAAAACCAACCAGTCCCCAGACTAAGTGAATAACGTTCTTATAAAACCAACCAGTCACCAGACTAAGTGAATAACATAAAACCAACCAGTCACCAGACTAAGTGAATAACATAAAACCAACCAGTCACCAGACTAAGTGAATAAAATAAAACCAACCAGTCACCAGACTAAGTGAATAACATAAAACCAACCAGTCACCAGACTAAGTGAATAACATCCTTATAAAACCAACCAGTCACCAGCATAAGTAAATAACATATTTATAAAACCAACCAGTCACCAGACTAAGTGAATAACATGAAACCCACCAGTCCCCAGACTAAGTGAATAATGTCCTTATAAAACCAACCAGTCACCAGACTAAGTGAATAACATGAAACCAACCAGTCACCAGACTAAGTGAATAACATCCTTATAAAACCAACCAGTCACCAGACTAAGTGAATAACCTGAAACCAACCAGTCACTAGAATAAGTGAATAACATGAAACCAACCGGTCACCAGACTAAGTGAATAACATGAAACCAACCAGTCCCCAGACTAAGTGAATAACATCCTTATAAAACCAACCAGTCACCAGACTAAGTGAATAACGTCCTTATAAAACCAACCAGTCACCAGCATAAGTGAATAACATAAAACCAACCAGTCACCAGACTAAGTGAATAATGTTCTTATAAAACCAACCAGTCAACAGACTAAGTGAATAACATCCTTATAAAACAAACCAGTCACCAGACTAAGTGAATAACGTCCTTTTAAAACCAACCAGTCACCAGACTAAGTGAATAACATGAAACCAACCAGTCACCACACTAAGTGAATAACATCCTTATAAAACCAACCAGTCACCAGACTAAGTGAATAACATGAAACCAACCAGTCACCAGACTAAGTGAATAACATGAAACCAACCAGTCACCAGACTAAGTGAATAACATGAAACCAACCAGTCACCAGACTAAGTGAATAACATGAAACCAACCAGTCATCAGACTAAGTGAATAACATAAAACCAACCAGTCACCAGCATAAGTGAATAACGTCCTTATAAAACCAACCAGTCACCAGACTAAGTGAATGACATAAAACCAACCAGTCACCAGACTAAGTGAATAACGTCCTTATAAAACCAACCAGTCACCAGACTAAGTGAATAACATGAAACCAACCAGTCACCAGACTAAGTGAATAACATGAAACCAACCAGTCACCAGCATAAGTGAATAATGTCCTTATAAAACCAACCAGTCACCAGAATAAGTGAATAACATAAAACCAACCAGTCACCAGACTAACTGAATAACGTTCTTATAAAACCAAACAGTCACCAGACTAAATGAATAACATAAAACCAACCAGTCACCAGACTAAGTGAATAACGTCCTTATAAAACCAACCAGTCACCAGACTAAGTGAATAACATGAAACCAACCAGTCACCAGACTAAGTGAATGACATCCTTATAAACCCACCCAGTCACCAGACTAAGTGAATAACGTGAAACCAACCAGTCACCAGACTTGTGAATAACGTCCTTATAAAACCAACCAGTCACCAGACTGTGAATAACGTCCTTATAAAACCAACCAGTCACCAGACTAAGTGAATAACATCCTTATAAAACCAACCAGTCACCAGACTAAGTGAATAACATGAAACCAACCAGTCACCAGACTAAGTGAATAACATCCTTATAAAACCAACCAGTCACCAGACTAAGTGAATAACATGAAACCAACCAGTAACCAGACTAAGTGAATAACATGAAACCAACCAGTCACCAGACTAAGTGAATAACATGAAACCAACCAGTCACCAGACTAAGTGAATAACATGAAACCAACCAGTCACCAGACTAAGTGAATAACATGAAACCAACCAGTCACCAGACTAAGTGAATAACATGAAACCAACCAGTCACCAGACTAAGTGAATAACATGAAACCAACCAGTCATCAGACTAATTGAATAACATAAAACCAACCAGTCACCAGCATAAGTGAATAACGTCCTTATAAAACCAACCAGTCACCAGACTAAGTGAATAACATGACACCCACCAGTCCCCAGACTAAGTGAATAACGTCCTTATAAAACCAACCAGTCACCAGACTAATTGAATAACGTGAAACCATCCAGTCACCAGACTAAGTGAATAACATGAAACCAACCAGTCACTAGAATAAGTGAATAACATGAAACCAACCGGTCACCAGACTAAGTGAATAACATGAAACCAACCAGTCCCCAGACTAAGTGAATAACATCCTTATAAAACCAACCAGTCACCAGACTAAGTGAATAACGTCCTTATAAAACCAACCAGTCACCAGCATAAGTGAATAACATAAAACCAACCAGTCACCAGACTAAGTGAATAATGTTCTTATAAAACCAACCAGTCAACAGACTAAGTGAATAACATCCTTATAAAACAAACCAGTCACCAGACTAAGTGAATAACGTCCTTTTAAAACCAACCAGTCACCAGACTAAGTGAATAACATGAAACCAACCAGTCACCACACTAAGTGAATAACATCCTTATAAAACCAACCAGTCACCAGACTAAGTGAATAACATGAAACCAACCAGTCACCAGACTAAGTGAATAACATGAAACCAACCAGTCACCAGACTAAGTGAATAACATGAAACCAACCAGTCACCAGACTAAGTGAATAACATGAAACCAACCAGTCATCAGACTAAGTGAATAACATAAAACCAACCAGTCACCAGCATAAGTGAATAACGTCCTTATAAAACCAACCAGTCACCAGACTAAGTGAATGACATAAAACCAACCAGTCACCAGACTAAGTGAATAACGTCCTTATAAAACCAACCAGTCACCAGACTAAGTGAATAACATGAAACCAACCAGTCACCAGACTAAGTGAATAACATGAAACCAACCAGTCACCAGCATAAGTGAATAATGTCCTTATAAAACCAACCAGTCACCAGAATAAGTGAATAACATAAAACCAACCAGTCACCAGACTAACTGAATAACGTTCTTATAAAACCAAACAGTCACCAGACTAAATGAATAACATAAAACCAACCAGTCACCAGACTAAGTGAATAACGTCCTTATAAAACCAACCAGTCACCAGACTAAGTGAATAACATGAAACCAACCAGTCACCAGACTAAGTGAATGACATCCTTATAAACCCACCCAGTCACCAGACTAAGTGAATAACGTGAAACCAACCAGTCACCAGACTTGTGAATAACGTCCTTATAAAACCAACCAGTCACCAGACTGTGAATAACGTCCTTATAAAACCAACCAGTCACCAGACTAAGTGAATAACATCCTTATAAAACCAACCAGTCACCAGACTAAGTGAATAACATGAAACCAACCAGTCACCAGACTAAGTGAATAACATCCTTATAAAACCAACCAGTCACCAGACTAAGTGAATAACATGAAACCAACCAGTAACCAGACTAAGTGAATAACATGAAACCAACCAGTCACCAGACTAAGTGAATAACATGAAACCAACCAGTCACCAGACTAAGTGAATAACATGAAACCAACCAGTCACCAGACTAAGTGAATAACATGAAACCAACCAGTCACCAGACTAAGTGAATAACATGAAACCAACCAGTCACCAGACTAAGTGAATAACATGAAACCAACCAGTCATCAGACTAATTGAATAACATAAAACCAACCAGTCACCAGCATAAGTGAATAACGTCCTTATAAAACCAACCAGTCACCAGACTAAGTGAATAACATGACACCCACCAGTCCCCAGACTAAGTGAATAACGTCCTTATAAAACCAACCAGTCACCAGACTAATTGAATAACGTGAAACCATCCAGTCACCAGACTAAGTGAATAACATGAAACCAACCAGTCACCAGAAAAAGTGAATAACGTCCTTATAAAACCAACCAGTCACCAGAATAAGTGAATAACATAAAACCAACCAGTCACCAGACTAAGTGAATAACTTCCTTATAAAACCAACCAGTAACCAGACTAAGTCAATAACGCCCTTATAAAACCAACCAGTCACCAGACTAAGTGAATAACATGAAACCAACCAGTCACCAGACTAAGTGAATAACATGAAACCAACCAGTCACCAAACTAAGTGAATAACATGAAACCAACAAGTCACTAGACTAAGTGAATAACCTGAAACCAACCAGTCACTAGAATAAGTGAATAACATGAAACCAACCGGTCACCAGACTAAGTGAATAACATGAAACCAACCAGTCCCCAGACTAAGTGAATAACATCCTTATAAAACCAACCAGTCACCAGACTAAGTGAATAACGTCCTTATAAAACCAACCAGTCACC
Organism: Salmo salar; assembly: GCF_965601325.2. NCBI lineage: Eukaryota > Metazoa > Chordata > Actinopteri > Salmoniformes > Salmonidae > Salmo > Salmo salar. Next base: position 642,298 of record NW_027675356.1, read on the forward strand.
AGCATAAGTGAATAACATAAAACCAACCAGTCACCAGACTAAGTGAATAATGTTCTTATAAAACCAACCAGTCAACAGACTAAGTGAATAACATCCTTATAAAACAAACCAGTCACCAGACTAAGTGAATAACGTCCTTTTAAAACCAACCAGTCACCAGACTAAGTGAATAACATGAAACCAACCAGTCACCACACTAAGTGAATAACATCCTTATAAAACCAACCAGTCACCAGACTAAGTGAATAACATGAAACCAACCAGTCACCAGACTAAGTGAATAACATGAAACCAACCAGTCACCAGACTAAGTGAATAACATGAAACCAACCAGTCACCAGACTAAGTGAATAACATGAAACCAACCAGTCATCAGACTAAGTGAATAACATAAAACCAACCAGTCACCAGCATAAGTGAATAACGTCCTTATAAAACCAACCAGTCACCAGACTAAGTGAATGACATAAAACCAACCAGTCACCAGACTAAGTGAATAACGTCCTTATAAAACCAACCAGTCACCAGACTAAGTGAATAACATGAAACCCACCAGTCCCCAGACTAAGTGAATAATGTCCTTATAAAACCAACCAGTCACCAGACTAAGTGAATAACATGAAACCAACCAGTCACCAGACTAAGTGAATAACATGAAACCAACCAGTCACCAGCATAAGTGAATAATGTCCTTATAAAACCAACCAGTCACCAGAATAAGTGAATAACATAAAACCAACCAGTCACCAGACTAACTGAATAACGTTCTTATAAAACCAAACAGTCACCAGACTAAATGAATAACATAAAACCAACCAGTCACCAGACTAAGTGAATAACGTCCTTATAAAACCAACCAGTCACCAGACTAAGTGAATAACATGAAACCAACCAGTCACCAGACTAAGTGAATGTCATCCTTATAAACCCACCCAGTCACCAGACTAAGTGAATAACGTGAAACCAACCAGTCACCAGACTTGTGAATAACGTCCTTATAAAACCAACCAGTCACCAGACTGTGAATAACGTCCTTATAAAACCAACCAGTCACCAGACTAAGTGAATAACATGAAACCAACCAGTCACCAGACTAAGTGAATAACATCCTTATAAAACCAACCAGTCACCAGACTAAGTGAATAACATGAAACCAACCAGTAACCAGACTAATTGAATAACATGAAACCAACCAGTCACCAGACTAAGTGAATAACATGAAACCAACCAGTCACCAGACTAAGTGAATAACATGAAACCAACCAGTCACCAGACTAAGTGAATAACATGAAACCAACCAGTCACCAGACTAAGTGAATAACATGAAACCAACCAGTCACCAGACTAAGTGAATAACATGAAACCAACCAGTCATCAGACTAATTGAATAACATAAAACCAACCAGTCACCAGCATAAGTGAATAACGTCCTTATAAAACCAACCAGTCACCAGACTAAGTGAATAACATGACACCCACCAGTCCCCAGACTAAGTGAATAACGTCCTTATAAAACCAACCAGTCACCAGACTAATTGAATAACGTGAAACCATCCAGTCACCAGACTAAGTGAATAACATGAAACCAACCAGTCACCAGCAAAAGTGAATAACGTCCTTATAAAACCAACCAGTCACCAGAATAAGTGAATAACATAAAACCAACCAGTCACCAGACTAAGTGAATAACTTCCTTATAAAACCAACCAGTAACCAGACTAAGTCAATAACGCCCTTATAAAACCAACCAGTCACCAGACTAAGTGAATAACATGAAACCAACCAGTCACCAGACTAAGTGAATAACATGAAACCAACCAGTCACCAAACTAAGTGAATAACATGAAACCAACAAGTCACTAGACTAAGTGAATAACATAAAACCAACCAGTCACCAGCATAAGTGAATAACGTCCTTATAAAACCAACCAGTCACCAGACTAAGTGAATAACATAAAACCAACCAGTCACCAGACTAAGTGAATAACGTCCTTATAAAACCAACCAGTAACCAGACAAGGTGAATAACGCCCTTATAATACCAACCAGTCACCAGACTAAGTGAATAACATAAAACCAACCAGTCACCAGACTAAGTGAATAACATAAAACCAACCAGTCACCAGACTAAGTGAATAACATAAAACCAACCAGTCACCAGACTAAGTGAATAAAATAAAACCAACCAGTCACCAGACTAAGTGAATAACATAAAACCAACCAGTCACCAGACTAAGTGAATAACATCCTTATAAAACCAACCAGTCACCAGCATAAGTGAATGACATATTTATAAAACCAACCAGTCACCAGACTAAGTGAATAACATGAAACCAACCAGTCACCAGACTAAGTGAATAACATGAAACCAACCAGTCACCAGACTAAGTGAATAACATGAAACCAACAAGTCACTAGACTAAGTGAATAACATGAAACCAACCAGTCACCAGACTAAGTGAATAACATGAAACCAACCAGTCACCAGACTAAGTGAATAACATGAAACCAACCAGTCACCAGACTAAGTGAATAACATCCTTATAAAACCAACCAGTCACCAGACTTAGTGAATAACTTAAAACCAACCAGTCACCAGACTAAGTGAATAACTTAAAACCAACCAGTCACCAGACTAAGTGAATAACATAAAACCAACCAGTCACCAGACTAAGTGAATAACATGAAACCAACCAGTCACCAGACTAAGTGAATAACATAAAACCAACCAGTCACCAGACTAAGTGAATAACATAAAACCAACCAGTCACCAGACTAAGTGAATAACATAAAACCAACCAGTCACCAGACTAAGTGAATAACATCCTTATAAAACCAACCAGTCACCAGACTAAGTGAATAACATATTTATAAAACCAACCAGTCACCAGCATAAGTGAATAACATATTTATAAAACCAACCAGTCACCAGACTAAGTGAATAACATGAAACCAACCAGTCACCAGACTAAGTGAATAACATGAAACCAACAAGTCACTAGACTAAGTGAATAACATGAAACCAACCAGTCACCAGACTAAGTGAATAACATGAAACCAACCAGTCACCAGACTAAGTGAATAACATGAAACCAACCAGTCACCAGACTAAGTGAATAACATGAAACCAACCAGTCACCAGACTAAGTGAATAACATGAAACCAACCAGTCACCAGACTAAGTGAATAACATGAAACCAACCAGTCACCAGACTAAGTGAATAACATGAAACCAACAAGTCACTAGACTAAGTGAATAACATGAAACCAACCAGTCACCAGACTAAGTGAATAACATGAAACCAACCAGTCACCAGACTAAGTGAATAACATGAAACCAACCAGTCACCAGACTAAGTGAATAACATGAAACCAACCAGTCACCAGACTAAGTGAATAACATGAAACCAAACAGTCACCAGACTAAGTGAATAACATCCTTATAAAACCAACCAGTCACCAAACTAAGTGAATAACTTAAAACCCACCATTCACCAGACTAAGTGAATAACTTAAAACCAACCAGTCACCAGACTGTGAATAACATAAAACCAACCAGTCACCAGACTAAGTGAATAACATGAAACCAACCAGTCACCAGACTAAGTGAATAACATAAAACCAACCAGTCACCAGACTAAGTGAATAACATAAAACCAACCAGTCACCAGACTAAGTGAATAACATAAAACCAACCAGTCACCAGACTAAGTGAATAACATAAACCCAACCAGTCACCAGACTAAGTGAATAACATCCTTATAAAACCAACCAGTCACCAGACTAAGTGAATAACATATTTCTAAAACCAACCAGTCACCAGCATAAGTGAATAACATATTTATAAAACCAACCAGTCACCAGACTAAGTGAATAACATGAAACCAACCAGTCACCAGACTAAGTGAATAACATGAAACCAACAAGTCACTAGACTAAGTGAATAACATGAAACCAACCAGTCACCAGACTAAGTGAATAACATGAAACCAACTAGTCACCAGACTAAGTGAATAACATGAAACCAACCAGTCACCAGACTAAGTGAATAACATGAAACCAACCAGTCACCAGACTAAGTGAATAACATGAAACCAACCAGTAACCAGACTAAGTGAATAACATGAAACCAACCAGTCACCAGACTAAGTGAATAACATGAAACCAACCAGTCACCAGACTAAGTGAATAACATGAAACCAACCAGTCACCAGACTAAGTGAATAACATGAAACCAACCAGTCACCAGACTAAGTGAATAACATGAAACCAACCAGTCACCAGACTAAGTGAATAACATGAAACCAACCAGTCATCAGACTAAGTGAATAACATAAAACCAACCAGTCACCAGCATAAGTGAATAACGTCCTTATAAAACCAACCAGTCACCAGACTAAGTGAATAACATGACACCCACCAGTCCCCAGACTAAGTGAATAACGTCCTTATAAAACCAACCAGTCACCAGACTAATTGAATAACGTGAAACCATCCAGTCACCAGACTAAGTGAATAACATGAAACCAACCAGTCACCAGCAAAAATGAATAATGTCCTTATAAAACCAACCAGTCACCAGAATAAGTGAATAACATAAAACCAACCAGTCACCAGACTAAGTGAATAACTTCCTTATAAAACCAACCAGTAACCAGACTAAGTCAATAACGCCCTTATAAAACCAACCAGTCACCAGACTAAGTGAATAACATGAAACCAACCAGTCACCAGACTAAGTGAATAACATGAAACCAACCAGTCACCAAACTAAGTGAATAACATGAAACCAACAAGTCACTAGACTAAGTGAATAACATAAAACCAACCAGTCACCAGCATAAGTGAATAACGTCCTTATAAAACCAACCAGTCACCAGACTAAGTGAATAACATAAAACCAACCAGTCACCAGACTAAGTGAATAACGTCCTTATAAAACCAACCAGTAACCAGACAAGGTGAATAACGCCCTTATAATACCAACCAGTCACCAGACTAAGTGAATAACCTGAAACCAACCAGTCACTAGAATAAGTGAATAACATGAAACCAACCAGTCACCAGACTAAGTGAATAACATGAAACCAACCAGTCACCAGACTAAGTCAATAACGTTCTTATAAAACCAACCAGTCACCAGACTAAGTGAATAACGTTCTTATAAAACCAACCAGTCACCAGACTAAGTGAATAACATAAAACCAACCAGTCACCAGACTAAGTGAATAACATAAAACCAACCAGTCACCAGACTAAGTGAATAACATAAAACCAACCAGTCACCAGACTAAGTGAATAAAATAAAACCAACCAGTCACCAGACTAAGTGAATAACATAAAACCAACCAGTCACCAGACTAAGTGAATAACATCCTTATAAAACCAACCAGTCACCAGCATAAGTGAATGACATATTTATAAAACCAACCAGTCACCAGACTAAGTGAATAACATGAAACCAACCAGTCACCAGACTAAGTGAATAACATGAAACCAACCAGTCACCAGACTAAGTGAATAACATGAAACCAACAAGTCACTAGACTAAGTGAATAACATGAAACCAACCAGTCACCAGACTAAGTGAATAACATGAAACCAACCAGTCACCAGACTAAGTGAATAACATCCTTATAAAACCAACCAGTCACCAGACTTAGTGAATAACTTAAAACCAACCAGTCACCAGACTAAGTGAATAACTTAAAACCAACCAGTCACCAGACTAAGTGAATAACATAAAACCAACCAGTCACCAGACTAAGTGAATAACATGAAACCAACCAGTCACCAGACTAAGTGAATAACATAAAACCAACCAGTCACCAGACTAAGTGAATAACATATTTATAAAACCAACCAGTCACCAGCATAAGTGAATAACATATTTATAAAACCAACCAGTCACCAGACTAAGTGAATAACATGAAACCAACCAGTCACCAGACTAAGTGAATAACATGAAACCAACAAGTCACTAGACTAAGTGAATAACATGAAACCAACCAGTCACCAGACTAAGTGAATAACATGAAACCAACCAGTCACCAGACTAAGTGAATAACATGAAACCAACCAGTCACCAGACTAAGTGAATAACATGAAACCAACCAGTCACCAGACTAAGTGAATAACATGAAACCAACCAGTCACCAGACTAAGTGAATAACATGAAACCAACCAGTCACCAGACTAAGTGAATAACATGAAAACAACAAGTCACTAGACTAAGTGAATAACATGAAACCAACCAGTCACCAGACTAAGTGAATAACATGAAACCAACAAGTCACCAGACTAAGTGAATAACATGAAACCAACCAGTCACCAGACTAAGTGAATAACATGAAACCAACCAGTCACCAGACTAAGTGAATAACATGAAACCAACCAGTCACCAGACTAAGTGAATAACATCCTTATAAAACCAACCAGTCACCAAACTAAGTGAATAACTTAAAACCAACCATTCACCAGACTAAGTGAATAACTTAAAACCAACCAGTCACCAGACTGTGAATAACATAAAACCAACCAGTCACCAGACTAAGTGAATAACATGAAACCAACCAGTCACCAGACTAAGTGAATAACATAAAACCAACCAGTCACCAGACTAAGTGAATAACATAAAACCAACCAGTCACCAGACTAAGTGAATAACATAAAACCAACCAGTCACCAGACTAAGTGAATAACATAAACCCAACCAGTCACCAGACTAAGTGAATAACATCCTTATAAAACCAACCAGTCACCAGACTAAGTGAATAACATATTTCTAAAACCAACCAGTCACCAGCATAAGTGAATAACATATTTATAAAACCAACCAGTCACCAGACTAAGTGAATAACATGAAACCAACCAGTCACCAGACTAAGTGAATAACATGAAACCAACCAGTCACCAGACTAAGTGAATAACATGAAACCAACCAGTCACCAGACTAAGTGAATAACATGAAACCAACCAGTCACCAGACTAAGTGAATAACATGAAACCAACCAGTCACCAGACTAAGTGAATAACATGAAACCAACAAGTCACTAGACTAAGTGAATAACATGAAACCAACCAGTCACCAGACTAAGTGAATAACATGAAACCAACAAGTCACCAGACTAAGTGAATAACATGAAACCAACCAGTCACCAGACTAAGTGAATAACATGAAACCAACCAGTCACCAGACTAAGTGAATAACATCCTTATAAAACCAACCAGTCACCAAACTAAGTGAATAACTTAAAACCAACCATTCACCAGACTAAGTGAATAACTTAAAACCAACCAGTCACCAGACTGTGAATAACATAAAACCAACCAGTCACCAGACTAAGTGAATAACATGAAACCAACCAGTCACCAGACTAAGTGAATAACATAAAACCAACCAGTCACCAGACTAAGTGAATAACATAAAACCAACCAGTCACCAGACTAAGTGAATAACATAAAACCAACCAGTCACCAGACTAAGTGAATAACATAAACCCAACCAGTCACCAGACTAAGTGAATAACATCCTTATAAAACCAACCAGTCACCAGACTAAGTGAATAACATATTTCTAAAACCAACCAGTCACCAGCATAAGTGAATAACATATTTATAAAACCAACCAGTCACCAGACTAAGTGAATAACATGAAACCAACCAGTCACCAGACTAAGTGAATAACATGAAACCAACAAGTCACTAGACTAAGTGAATAACATGAAACCAACCAGTCACCAGACTAAGTGAATAACATGAAACCAACTAGTCACCAGACTAAGTGAATAACATGAAACCAACCAGTCACCAGACTAAGTGAATAACATGAAACCAACCAGTCACCAGACTAAGTGAATAACATGAAACCAACCAGTCACCAGACTAAGTGAATAACATGAAACCAACCAGTCATCAGACTAAGTGAATAACATAAAACCAACCAGTCACCAGCATAAGTGAATAACGTCCTTATAAAACCAACCAGTCACCAGACTAAGTGAATAACATAAAACCAACCAGTCACCAGACTAAGTGAATAACGTCCTTATAAAACCAACCAGTCACTAGAATAAGTGAATAACATGAAACCAACCAGTCACCAGACTAAGTGAATAACATGAAACCAACCAGTCACCAGACTAAGTCAATAACGTTCTTATAAAACCAACCAGTCACCAGACTAAGTGAATAACATAAAACCAACCAGTCACCAGACTAAGTGAATAACATAAAACCAACCAGTCACCAGACTAAGTGAATAACATCCTTATAAAACCAACCAGTCACCAGACTAAGTGAATAACATATTTCTAAAACCAACCAGTCACCAGCATAAGTGAATAACATATTTATAAAACCAACCAGTCACCAGACTAAGTGAATAACATGAAACCAACCAGTCACCAGACTAAGTGAATAACATGAAACCAACAAGTCACTAGACTAAGTGAATAACATGAAACCAACCAGTCACCAGACTAAGTGAATAACATGAAACCAACTAGTCACCAGACTAAGTGAATAACATGAAACCAACCAGTCACCAGACTAAGTGAATAACATGAAACCAACCAGTCACCAGACTAAGTGAATACCATGAAACCAACCAGTCACCAGACTAAGTGAATAACATGAAACCAACCAGTCACCAGACTAAGTGAATAACATGAAACCAACCAGTCACCAGACTAAGTGAATAACATGAAACCAACCAGTCATCAGACTAAGTGAATAACATGAAACCAACCAGTCACCAGACTAAGTCAATAACGTTCTTATAAAACCAACCAGTCACCAGACTAAGTGAATAACATAAAACCAACCAGTCACCAGACTAAGTGAATAACGTTCTTATAAAACCAACCAGTCACCAGACTAAGTGAATAACATAAAACCAACCAGTCACCAGACTAAGTGAATAACATAAAACCAACCAGTCACCAGACTAAGTGAATAAAATAAAACCAACCAGTCACCAGACTAAGTGAATAACATAAAACCAACCAGTCACCAGACTAAGTGAATAACATCCTTATAAAACCAACCAGTCACCAGCATAAGTGAATAACATATTTATAAAACCAACCAGTCACCAGACTAAGTGAATAACATGAAACCAACCAGTCACCAGACTAAGTGAATAACAGCAAACCAACCAGTCACCAGACTAAGTGAATAACATGAAACCAACCAGTCACCAGACTAAGTGAATAACATCCTTATAAAACCAACCAGTCACCAGACTTAGTGAATAACTTAAAACCAACCAGTCACCAGACTAAGTGAATAACTTAAAACCAACCAGTCACCAGACTAAGTGAATAACATAAAACCAACCAGTCACCAGACTAAGTGAATAACCTGAAACCAACCAGTCACTAGAATAAGTGAATAACATGAAACGAACCGGTCACCAGACTAAGTGAATAACATGAAACCAACCAGTCCCCAGACTAAGTGAATAACATCCTTATAAAACCAACCAGTCACCAGACTAAGTCAATAACGTCCTTATAAAACCAACCAGTCACCAGACTAAGTGAATAACATGAAACCAACCAGTCATCAGACTAAGTGAATAACATAAAACCAACCAGTCACCAGACTAAGTGAATAACGTGAAACCAACCAGTCACCAGACTAAGTGAATAACATGAAACGAACCAGTCACCAGACTAAGTGAATAACATAAAACCAACCAGTCACCAGACTAAGTGAATAATGTTCTTATAAAACCAACCAGTCACCAGACTAAGTGAATAACATGAAACCAACCAGTCACCAGACTAAGTGAATAACATAAAGCCAACCAGTCACCAGACTAAGTGAATAACATCCTTATAAAACAAACCAGTCACCAGACTAAGTGAATAACGTCCTTTTAAAACCAACCAGTCACCAGACTAAGTGAATAACATGAAACCAACCAGTCACCACACTAAGTGAATAACATCCTTATAAAACCAACCAGTCACCAGACTAAGTGAATAACATGAAACCAACCAGTCACCAGACTAAGTGAATAACATGAAACCAACCAGTCACCAGACTAAGTGAATAACATGAAACCAACCAGTCCCCAGACTAAGTGAATAACATCCTTATAAAACCAACCAATCCCCAGACTAAGTGAATAACATGAAACCAACCAGTCACCAGACTAAGTGAATAACGTCCTTATAAAACCAACCTGTCACCAGACTAAGTGAATAACATCCTTATAAAACCAACCAGTCACCAGACTAAGTGAATAACATGAAACCAACCAGTCACCAGACTAAGTGAATAACATGAAACCAACCAGTCACCAGACTAAGTGAATAACATGAAACCAACCAGTCACCAGACTAAGTGAATAACATGAAACCAACCAGTCACCAGACTAAGTGAATAACATGAAACCAACCAGTCACCAGACTAAGTGAATAACATGAAACCAACCAGTCATCAGACTAAGTGAATAACATAAAACCAACCAGTCACCAGCATAAGTGAATAACGTCCTTATAAAACCAACCAGTCACCAGACTAAGTGAATAACATAAAACCAACCAGTCACCAGACTAAGTGAATAACGTCCTTATAAAACCAACCAGTCACCAGACTAAGTGAATAACATGAAACCCACCAGTCCCCAGACTAAGTGAATAACGTCCTTATAAAACCAACCAGTCACCAGACTAAGTGAATAACATGAAACCAACCAGTCACCAGACTAAGTGAATAACGTGAAACCAACCAGTCACCAGACTAAGTGAATAACATGAAACCAACCAGTCACCAGCATAAGTGAATAATGTCCTTATAAAACCAACCAGTCACCAGAATAAGTGAATAACATAAAACCAACCAGTCACCAGACTAACTGAATAACGTTCTTATAAAACCAAACAGTCACCAGACTAAATGAATAACATAAAACCAACCAGTCACCAGACTAAGTGAATAACGTCCTTATAAAACCAACCAGTCACCAGACTAAGTGAATAACATGAAACCAACCAGTCACCAGACTAAGTGAATGACATCCTTATAAAACCAACCAGTCACCAGACTAAGTGAATAACATGAAACCAACCAGTCACCAGACTAAGTGAATGACATCCTTATAAACCCAACCAGTCACCAGACTAAGTGAATAACGTGAAACCAACCAGTCACCAGACTGTGAATAACGTCCTTATAAAACCAACCAGTCACCAGACTAAGTGAATAACATCCTTATAAAACCAACCAGTCACCAGACTAAGTGAATAACATGAAACCAACCAGTCACCAGACTAAGTGAATAACATCCTTATAAAACCAACCAGTCACCAGACTAAGTGAATAACATGAAACCAACCAGTCACCAGACTAAGTGAATAACATGAAACCAACCAGTCACCAGACTAAGTGAATAACATGAAACCAACCAGTCACCAGACTAAGTGAATAACATGAAACCAACCAGTCACCAGACTAAGTGAATAACATGAAACCAACCAGTCACCAGACTAAGTGAATAACATGAAACCAACCAGTCACCAGACTAAGTGAATAACATGAAACCAACCAGTCATCAGACTAAGTGAATAACATAAAACCAACCAGTCACCAGCATAAGTGAATAACGTCCTTATAAAACCAACCAGTCACCAGACTAAGTGAATAACATGAAACCAACCAGTCACCAGACTAAGTGAATAACATCCTTATAAAACCAACCAGTCATCAGACTAAGTGAATAACATAAAACCAACCAGTCACCAGCATAAGTGAATAACGTCCTTATAAAACCAACCTGTCACCAGACTAAGTGAATAACATCCTTATAAAACCAACCAGTCACCAGACTAAGTGAATAACATGAAACCAACCAGTCACCAGACTAAGTGAATAACATGAAACCAACCAGTCACCAGACTAAGTGAATAACATGAAACCAACCAGTCACCAGACTAAGTGAATAACATGAAACCAACCAGTCACCAGACTAAGTGAATAACATGAAACCAACCAGTCACCAGACTAAGTGAATAACATGAAACCAACCAGTCATCAGACTAAGTGAATAACATAAAACCAACCAGTCACCAGCATAAGTGAATAACGTCCTTATAAAACCAACCAGTCACCAGACTAAGTGAATAACATAAAACCAACCAGTCACCAGACTAAGTGAATAACGTCCTTATAAAACCAACCAGTCACCAGACTAAGTGAATAACATGAAACCCACCAGTCCCCAGACTAAGTGAATAACGTCCTTATAAAACCAACCAGTCACCAGACTAAGTGAATAACATGAAACCAACCAGTCACCAGACTAAGTGAATAACGTGAAACCAACCAGTCACCAGACTAAGTGAATAACATGAAACCAACCAGTCACCAGCATAAGTGAATAATGTCCTTATAAAACCAACCAGTCACCAGAATAAGTGAATAACATAAAACCAACCAGTCACCAGACTAACTGAATAACGTTCTTATAAAACCAAACAGTCACCAGACTAAATGAATAACATAAAACCAACCAGTCACCAGACTAAGTGAATAACGTCCTTATAAAACCAACCAGTCACCAGACTAAGTGAATAACATGAAACCAACCAGTCACCAGACTAAGTGAATGACATCCTTATAAAACCAACCAGTCACCAGACTAAGTGAATAACATGAAACCAACCAGTCACCAGACTAAGTGAATGACATCCTTATAAACCCAACCAGTCACCAGACTAAGTGAATAACGTGAAACCAACCAGTCACCAGACTGTGAATAACGTCCTTATAAAACCAACCAGTCACCAGAATAAGTGAATAACATCCTTATAAAACCAACCAGTCACCAGACTAAGTGAATAACATGAAACCAACCAGTCACCAGACTAAGTGAATAACATCCTTATAAAACCAACCAGTCACCAGACTAAGTGAATAACATGAAACCAACCAGTCACCAGACTAAGTGAATAACATGAAACCAACCAGTCACCAGACTAAGTGAATAACATGAAACCAACCAGTCACCAGACTAAGTGAATAACATGAAACCAACCAGTCACCAGACTAAGTGAATAACATGAAACCAACCAGTCACCAGACTAAGTGAATAACATGAAACCAACCAGTCACCAGACTAAGTGAATAACATGAAACCAACCAGTCATCAGACTAAGTGAATAACATAAAACCAACCAGTCACCAGCATAAGTGAATAACGTCCTTATAAAACCAACCAGTCACCAGACTAAGTGAATAACATGAAACCAACCAGTCACCAGACTAAGTGAATAACATCCTTATAAAACCAACCAGTCACCAGACTAAGTGAATAACATGAAACCAACCAGTCACCAGACTAAGTCAATAACGTTCTTATAAAACCAACCAGTCACCAGACTAAGTGAATAACATAAAACCAACCAGTCACCAGCCTAAGTGAATAACAAAAAACCAACCAGTCACCAGACTAAGTGAATAACATAAAACCAACCAGTCACCAGACTAAGTGAATAAAATAAAACCAACCCGTCACCAGACTAAGTGAATGACATAAAACCAACCAGTCACCAGACTAAGTGAATAACATCCTTATAAAACCAACCAGTCACCAGACTAAGTGAATAGCATATTTATAAAACCAACCAGTCACCAGACTAAGTGAATAACATGAAACCAACCAGTCACCAGACTAAGTGAATAACATGAAACCAACCAGTCACTAGACTAAGTGAATAACATGAAACCAACCAGTCACCAGACTAAGTGAATAACATGAAACCAACCAGTCACCAGACTAAGTGAATAACATGAAACCAACCAGTCACCAGACTAAGTGAATAACATCCTTATAAAACCAACCAGTCACCAGACTTAGTGAATAACTTAAAACCAACCAGTCACCAGACTAAGTGAATAACTTAAAACCAACCAGTCACCAGACTAAGTGAATAACATAAAACCAACCAGTCACCAGACTAAGTGAATAACATGAAACCAACCAGTCACCAGACTAAGTGAATAACATAAAACCAACCAGTCACCAGACTAAGTGAATAACATAAAACCAACCAGTCACCAGACTAAGTGAATAACATCCTTATAAAACCAACCAGTCACCAGACTAAGTGAATAACATAAAACCAACCAGTCACCAGACTAAGTGAATAACATCCTTATAAAACCAACCAGTCACCAGACTAAGTGAATAACATATTTATAAAACCAACCAGTCACCAGCATAAGTGAATAACATATTTATAAAACCAACCAGTCACCAGACTAAGTGAATAACATGAAACCAACCAGTCACCAGACTAAGTGAATAACATGAAACCAACAAGTCACTAGACTAAGTGAATAACATGAAACCAACCAGTCACCAGACTAAGTGAATAACATGAAACCAACAAGTCACCAGACTAAGTGAATAACATGAAACCAACCAGTCACCAGACTAAGTGAATAACATGAAACCAACCAGTCACCAGACTAAGTGAATAACATGAAACCAACCAGTCACCAGACTAAGTGAATAACATCCTTATAAAACCAACCAGTCACCAAACTAAGTGAATAACTTAAAACCAACCAGTCACCAGACTAAGTGAATAACTTAAAACCAACCAGTCACCAGACTGTGAATAACATAAAACCAACCAGTCACCAGACTAAGTGAATAACATGAAACCAACCAGTCACCAGACTAAGTGAATAACATAAAACCAACCAGTCACCAGACTAAGTGAATAACATAAAACCAACCAGTCACCAGACTAAGTGAATAACATAAAACCAACCAGTCACCAGACTAAGTGAATAACATCCTTATAAAACCAACCAGTCACCAGACTAAGTGAATAACATATTTCTAAAACCAACCAGTCACCAGACTAAGTGAATAACATGAAACCAACCAGTCACCAGACTAAGTGAATAACATCCTTATAAAACCAACCAGTCACCAGACTTAGTGAATAACTTAAAACCAACCAGTCACCAGACTAAGTGAATAACTTAAAACCAACCAGTCACCAGACTAAGTGAATAACATAAAACCAACCAGTCACCAGACTAAGTGAATAACATGAAACCAACCAGTCACCAGACTAAGTGAATAACATAAAACCAACCAGTCACCAGACTAAGTGAATAACATAAAACCAACCAGTCACCAGACTAAGTGAATAACATCCTTATAAAACCAACCAGTCACCAGACTAAGTGAATAACATAAAACCAACCAGTCACCAGACTAAGTGAATAACATCCTTATAAAACCAACCAGTCACCAGACTAAGTGAATAACATATTTATAAAACCAACCAGTCACCAGCATAAGTGAATAACATATTTATAAAACCAACCAGTCACCAGACTAAGTGAATAACATGAAACCAACCAGTCACCAGACTAAGTGAATAACATGAAACCAACCAGTCACCAGACTAAGTGAATAACATCCTTATAAAACCAACCAGTCACCAGACTTAGTGAATAACTTAAAACCAACCAGTCACCAGACTAAGTGAATAACTTAAAACCAACCAGTCACCAGACTAAGTGAATAACATAAAACCAACCAGTCACCAGACTAAGTGAATAACATGAAACCAACCAGTCACCAGACTAAGTGAATAACATAAAACCAACCAGTCACCAGACTAAGTGAATAACATAAAACCAACCAGTCACCAGACTAAGTGAATAACATCCTTATAAAACCAACCAGTCACCAGACTAAGTGAATAACATAAAACCAACCAGTCACCAGACTAAGTGAATAACATCCTTATAAAACCAACCAGTCACCAGACTAAGTGAATAACATATTTATAAAACCAACCAGTCACCAGCATAAGTGAATAACATATTTATAAAACCAACCAGTCACCAGACTAAGTGAATAACATGAAACCAACCAGTCACCAGACTAAGTGAATAACATGAAACCAACAAGTCACTAGACTAAGTGAATAACATGAAACCAACCAGTCACCAGACTAAGTGAATAACATGAAACCAACAAGTCACCAGACTAAGTGAATAACATGAAACCAACCAGTCACCAGACTAAGTGAATAACATGAAACCAACCAGTCACCAGACTAAGTGAATAACATGAAACCAACCAGTCACCAGACTAAGTGAATAACATCCTTATAAAACCAACCAGTCACCAAACTAAGTGAATAACTTAAAACCAACCAGTCACCAGACTAAGTGAATAACTTAAAACCAACCAGTCACCAGACTGTGAATAACATAAAACCAACCAGTCACCAGACTAAGTGAATAACATGAAACCAACCAGTCACCAGACTAAGTGAATAACATAAAACCAACCAGTCACCAGACTAAGTGAATAACATAAAACCAACCAGTCACCAGACTAAGTGAATAACATAAAACCAACCAGTCACCAGACTAAGTGAATAACATAAAACCAACCAGTCACCAGACTAAGTGAATAACATCCTTATAAAACCAACCAGTCACCAGACTAAGTGAATAACATATTTCTAAAACCAACCAGTCACCAGCATAAGTGAATAACATATTTATAAAACCAACCAGTCACCAGACTAAGTGAATAACATGAAACCAACCAGTCACCAGACTAAGTGAATAACATGAAACCAACAAGTCACTAGACTAAGTGAATAACATGAAACCAACCAGTCACCAGACTAAGTGAATAACATGAAACCAACTAGTCACCAGACTAAGTGAATAACATGAAACCAACCAGTCACCAGACTAAGTGAATAACATGAAACCAACCAGTCACCAGACTAAGTGAATAACATGAAACCAACCAGTCACCAGACTAAGTGAATAACATGAAACCAACCAGTCACCAGACTAAGTGAATAACATGAAACCAACCAGTCATCAGACTAAGTGAATAACATAAAACCAACCAGTCACCAGACTAAGTGAATAACGTGAAACCAACCAGTCACCAGACTAAGTGAATAACATGAAACCAACCAGTCACCAGACTAAGTGAATAACATAAAACCAACCAGTCACCAGACTAAGTGAATAACATAAAACCAACCAGTCACCAGACTAAGTGAATAACATCCTTATAAAACCAACCAGTCACCAGACTAAGTGAATAACATAAAACCAACCAGTCACCAGACTAAGTGAATAACATAAAACCAACCAGTCACCAGACTAAGTGAATAACATCCTTATAAAACCAACCAGTCACCAGACTAAGTGAATAACATATTTATAAAACCAACCAGTCACCAGCATAAGTGAATAACATATTTATAAAACCAACCAGTCACCAGACTAAGTGAATAACATGAAACCAACCAGTCACCAGACTAAGTGAATAACATGAAACCAACCAGTCACCAGACTAAGTGAATAACATGAAACCAACCAGTCACCAGACTAAGTGAATAACATGAAACCAACCAGTCATCAGACTAAGTGAATAACATAAAACCAACCAGTCACCAGCATAAGTGAATAACGTCCTTATAAAACCAACCAGTCACCAGACTAAGTGAATAACATGAAACCAACCAGTCACCAGACTAAGTGAATAACATCCTTATAAAACCAACCAGTCACCAGACTAAGTGAATAACATGAAACCAACCAGTCACCAGACTAAGTCAATAACGTTCTTATAAAACCAACCAGTCACCAGACTAAGTGAATAACATAAAACCAACCAGTCACCAGCCTAAGTGAATAACAAAAAACCAACCAGTCACCAGACTAAGTGAATAACATAAAACCAACCAGTCACCAGACTAAGTGAATAAAATAAAACCAACCAGTCACCAGACTAAGTGAATGACATAAAACCAACCAGTCACCAGACTAAGTGAATAACATCCTTATAAAACCAACCAGTCACCAGACTAAGTGAATAGCATATTTATAAAACCAACCAGTCACCAGACTAAGTGAATAACATGAAACCAACCAGTCACCAGACTAAGTGAATAACATGAAACCAACCAGTCACTAGACTAAGTGAATAACATGAAACCAACCAGTCACCAGACTAAGTGAATAACATGAAACCAACCAGTCACCAGACTAAGTGAATAACATGAAACCAACCAGTCACCAGACTAAGTGAATAACATCCTTATAAAACCAACCAGTCACCAGACTTAGTGAATAACTTAAAACCAACCAGTCACCAGACTAAGTGAATAACTTAAAACCAACCAGTCACCAGACTAAGTGAATAACATAAAACCAACCAGTCACCAGACTAAGTGAATAACATGAAACCAACCAGTCACCAGACTAAGTGAATAACATAAAACCAACCAGTCACCAGACTAAGTGAATAACATCCTTATAAAACCAACCAGTCACCAGACTAAGTGAATAACATATTTATAAAACCAACCAGTCACCAGCATAAGTGAATAACATATTTATAAAACCAACCAGTCACCAGACTAAGTGAATAACATGAAACCAACCAGTCACCAGACTAAGTGAATAACATGAAACCAACCAGTCACCAGCATAAGTGAATAACGTCCTTATAAAACCAACCAGTCACCAGACTAAGTGAATAACGTCCTCATATAACCAACCAGTCACCAGACTAAGTGAATAACATGAAACCCACCAGTCCCCAGACTAAGTGAATAATGTCCTTATAAAACCAACCAGTCACCAGACTAAGTGAATAACATGAAACCAACCAGTCACCAGACTAAGTGAATAACATCCTTATAAAACCAACCAGTCACCAGACTAAGTGAATAACCTGAAACCAACCAGTCACTAGAATAAGTGAATAACATGAAACCAACCGGTCACCAGACTAAGTGAATAACATGAAACCAACCAGTCCCCAGACTAAGTGAATAACATCCTTATAAAACCAACCAGTCACCAGCATAAGTGAATAACATAAAACCAACCAGTCACCAGACTAAGTGAATAATGTTCTTATAAAACCAACCAGTCACCAGACTAAGTGAATAACATCCTTATAAAACAAACCAGTCACCAGACTAAGTGAATAACGTCCTTTTAAAACCAACCAGTCACCAGACTAAGTGAATAACATGAAACCAACCAGTCACCACACTAAGTGAATAACATCCTTATAAAACCAACCAGTCACCAGACTAAGTGAATAACATGAAACCAACCAGTCACCAGACTAAGTGAATAACATGAAACCAACCAGTCACCAGACTAAGTGAATAACATGAAACCAACCAGTCCCCAGACTAAGTGAATAACATCCTTATAAAACCAACCAATCCCCAGACTAAGTGAATAACATGAAACCAACCAGTCACCAGACTAAGTGAATAACGTCCTTATAAAACCAACCTGTCACCAGACTAAGTGAATAACATCCTTATAAAACCAACCAGTCACCAGACTAAGTGAATAACATGAAACCAACCAGTCACCAGACTAAGTGAATAACATGAAACCAACCAGTCACCAGACTAAGTGAATAACATGAAACCAACCAGTCACCAGACTAAGTGAATAACATCCTTATAAAACCAACCAGTCACCAGACTAAGTGAATAACTTAAAACCAACCAGTCACCAGACTAAGTGAATAACTTAAAACCAACCAGTCACCAGACTGTGAATAACATAAAACCAACCAGTCACCAGACTAAGTGAATAACATGAAACCAACCAGTCACCAGACTAAGTGAATAACATAAAACCAACCAGTCACCAGACTAAGTGAATAACATAAAACCAACCAGTCACCAGACTAAGTGAATAACATAAAACCAACCAGTCACCAGACTAAGTGAATAACATAAAACCAACCAGTCACCAGACTAAGTGAATAACATCCTTATAAAACCAACCAGTCACCAGACTAAGTGAATAACATATTTCTAAAACCAACCAGTCACCAGCATAAGTGAATAACATATTTATAAAACCATCCAGTCACCAGACTAAGTGAATAACATGAAACCAACCAGTCACCAGACTAAGTGAATAACATGAAACCAACAAGTCACTAGACTAAGTGAATAACATGAAACCAACCAGTCAACAGACTAAGTGAATAACATGAAACCAACTAGTCACCAGACTAAGTGAATAACATGAAACCAACCAGTCACCAGACTAAGTGAATAACATGAAACCAACCAGTCACCAGACTAAGTGAATAACATGAAACCAACCAGTCACCAGACTAAGTGAATAACATGAAACCAACCAGTCACCAGACTAAGTGAATAACATGAAACCAACCAGTCACCAGACTAAGTGAATAACATGAAACCAACCAGTCATCAGACTAAGTGAATAACACAAAACCAACCAGTCACCAGCATAAGTGAATAACGTCCTTATAAAACCAACCAGTCACCAGACTAAGTGAATAACATAAAACCAACCAGTCACCAGACTAAGTGAATAACATCCTTATAAAACCAACCAGTCACTAGAATAAGTGAATAACATAAAACCAACCAGTCACCAGACTAAGTGAATAACATCCTTATAAAACCAACCAGTCACTAGAATAAGTGAATAACATGAAACCAACCAGTCACCAGACTAAGTGAATAACATGAAACCAACCAGTCACCAGACTAAGTCAATAACGTTCTTATAAAACCAACCAGTCACCAGACTAAGTGAATAACATAAAACCAACCAGTCACCAGACTAAGTGAATAACGTTCTTATAAAACCAACCAGTCACCAGACTAAGTGAATAACATAAAACCAACCAGTCACCAGACTAAGTGAATAACATAAAACCAACCAGTCACCAGACTAAGTGAATAAAATAAAACCAACCAGTCACCAGACTAAGTGAATAACATAAAACCAACCAGTCACCAGACTAAGTGAATAACATCCTTATAAAACCAACCAGTCACCAGCATAAGTGAATAACATATTTATAAAACCAACCAGTCACCAGACTAAGTGAATAACATGAAACCAACCAGTCACCAGACTAAGTGAATAACATGAAACCAACCAGTCACCAGACTAAGTGAATAACATGAAACCAACAAGTCACTAGACTAAGTGAATAACATGAAACCAACCAGTCACCAGACTAAGTGAATAACATGAAACCAACCAGTCACCAGACTAAGTGAATAACATGAAACCAACCAGTCACCAGACTAAGTGAATAACATGAAACCAACCAGTCACCAGACTAAGTGAATAACATGAAACCAACCAGTCACCAGACTAAGTGAATAACATGAAACCAACAAGTCACTAGACTAAGTGAATAACATGAAACCAACCAGTCACCAGACTAAGTGAATAACATGAAACCAACAAGTCACCAGACTAATTGAATAACATGAAACCAACCAGTCACCAGACTAAGTGAATAACATGAAACCAACCAGTCACCAGACTAAGTGAATAACATGAAACCAACCAGTCACCAGACTAAGTGAACAACATCCTTATAAAACCAACCAGTCACCAAACTAAGTGAATAACTTAAAACCAACCAGTCACCAGACTAAGTGAATAACTTAAAACCAACCAGTCACCAGACTGTGAATAACATAAAACCAACCAGTCACCAGACTAAGTGAATAACATGAAACCAACCAGTCACCAGACTAAGTGAATAACATAAAACCAACCAGTCACCAGACTAAGTGAATAACATAAAACCAACCAGTCACCAGACTAAGTGAATAACATAAAACCAACCAGTCACCAGACTAAGTGAATAACATAAAACCAACCAGTCACCAGACTAAGTGAATAACATCCTTATAAAACCAACCAGTCACCAGACTAAGTGAATAACATATTTCTAAAACCAACCAGTCACCAGCATAAGTGAATAACATATTTATAAAACCAACCAGTCACCAGACTAAGTGAATAACATGAAACCAACCAGTCACCAGACTAAGTGAATAACATGAAACCAACAAGTCACTAGACTAAGTGAATAACATGAAACCAACCAGTCACCAGACTAAGTGAATAACATGAAACCAACTAGTCACCAGACTAAGTGAATAACATGAAACCAACCAGTCACCAGACTAAGTGAATAACATGAAACCAACCAGTCACCAGACTAAGTGAATAACATGAAACCAACCAGTCACCAGACTAAGTGAATAACATGAAACCAACCAGTCACCAGACTAAGTGAATAACATGAAACCAACCAGTCACCAGACTAAGTGAATAACATGAAACCAACCAGTCACCAGACTAAGTCAATAACGTTCTTATAAAACCAACCAGTCACCAGACTAAGTGAATAACATAAAACCAACCAGTCACCAGACTAAGTGAATAACGTTCTTATAAAACCAACCAGTCACCAGACTAAGTGAATAACGTTCTTATAAAACCAACCAGTCACCAGACTAAGTGAATAACATAAAACCAACCAGTCACCAGACTAAGTGAATAAAATAAAACCAACCAGTCACCAGACTAAGTGAATAACATAAAACCAACCAGTCACCAGACTAAGTGAATAACATCCTTATAAAACCAACCAGTCACCAGCATAAGTGAATAACATATTTATAAAACCAACCAGTCACCAGACTAAGTGAATAACATGAAACCAACCAGTCACCAGACTAAGTGAATAACATGAAACCAACCAGTCACCAGACTAAGTGAATAACATGAAACCAACAAGTCACTAGACTAAGTGAATAACATGAAACCAACCAGTCACCAGACTAAGTGAATAACATGAAACCAACCAGTCACCAGACTAAGTGAATAACATGAAACCAACCAGTCACCAGACTAAGTGAATAACATCCTTATAAAACCAACCAGTCACCAGACTTAGTGAATAACTTAAAACCAACCAGTCACCAGACTAAGTGAATAACTTAAAACCAACCAGTCACCAGACTAAGTGAATAACATAAAACCAACCATTCACCAGACTAAGTGAATAACATGAAACCAACCAGTCACCAGACTAAGTGAATAACATAAAACCAACCAGTCACCAGACTAAGTGAATAACATAAAACCAACCAGTCACCAGACTAAGTGAATAACCTGAAACCAACCAGTCACTAAAATAAGTGAATAACATGAAACCAACCGGTCACCAGACTAAGTGAATAACATGAAACCAACCAGTCCCCAGACTAAGTGAATAACATCCTTATAAAACCAACCAGTCACCAGACTAAGTCAATAACGTCCTTATAAAACCAACCAGTCACCAGCATAAGTGAATAACATAAAACCAACCAGTCACCAGACTAAGTGAATAATGTTCTTATAAAACCAACCAGTCACCAGACTAAGTGAATAACATGAAACCAACCAGTCACCAGACTAAGTGAATAACAAAAAGCCAACCAGTCACCAGACTAAGTGAATAACATCCTTATAAAACAAACCAGTCACCAGACTAAGTGAATAACGTCCTTTTAAAACCAACCAGTCACCAGACTAAGTGAATAACATGAAACCAACCAGTCACCACACTAAGTGAATAACATCCTTATAAAACCAACCAGTCACCAGACTAAGTGAATAACATGAAACCAACCAGTCACCAGACTAAGTGAATAACATGAAACCAACCAGTCACCAGACTAAGTGAATAACATGAAACCAACCAGTCCCCAGACTAAGTGAATAACATCCTTATAAAACCAACCAATCCCCAGACTAAGTGAATAACATGAAACCAACCAGTCACCAGACTAAGTGAATAACGTCCTTATAAAACCAACCTGTCACCAGACTAAGTGAATAACATCCTTATAAAACCAACCAGTCACCAGACTAAGTGAATAACATGAAACCAACCAGTCACCAGACTAAGTGAATAACATGAAACCAACCAGTCACCAGACTAAGTGAATAACATGAAACCAACCAGTCACCAGACTAAGTGAATAACATGAAACCAACCAGTCACCAGACTAAGTGAATAACATGAAACCAACCAGTCACCAGACTAAGTGAATAACATGAAACCAACCAGTCACCAGACTAAGTGAATAACATGAAACCAACAAGTCACTAGACTAAGTGAATAACATGAAACCAACCAGTCACCAGACTAAGTGAATAACATGAAACCAACAAGTCACCAGACTAAGTGAATAACATGAAACCAACCAGTCACCAGACTAAGTGAATAACATGAAACCAACCAGTCACCAGACTAAGTGAATAACATGAAACCAACCAGTCACCAGACTAAGTGAATAACATCCTTATAAAACCAACCAGTCACCAGACTAAGTGAATAACTTAAAACCAACCAGTCACCAGACTAAGTGAATAACTTAAAACCAACCAGTCACCAGACTGTGAATAACATAAAACCAACCAGTCACCAGACTAAGTGAATAACATGAAACCAACCAGTCACCAGACTAAGTGAATAACATAAAACCAACCAGTCACCAGACTAAGTGAATAACATAAAACCAACCAGTCACCAGACTAAGTGAATAACATCCTTATAAAACCAACCAGTCACCAGCATAAGTGAATAACATATTTATAAAACCAACCAGTCACCAGACTAAGTGAATAACATGAAACCAACCAGTCACCAGACTAAGTGAATAACATGAAACCAACCAGTCACCAGACTAAGTGAATAACATGAAACCAACAAGTCACTAGACTAAGTGAATAACATGAAACCAACCAGTCACCAGACTAAGTGAATAACATGAAACCAACCAGTCACCAGACTAAGTGAATAACATGAAACCAACCAGTCACCAGACTAAGTGAATAACATGAAACCAACCAGTCACCAGACTAAGTGAATAACATGAAACCAACCAGTCACCAGACTAAGTGAATAACATGAAACCAACAAGTCACTAGACTAAGTGAATAACATGAAACCAACCAGTCACCAGACTAAGTGAATAACATGAAACCAACAAGTCACCAGACTAATTGAATAACATGAAACCAACCAGTCACCAGACTAAGTGAATAACATGAAACCAACCAGTCACCAGACTAAGTGAATAACATGAAACCAACCAGTCACCAGACTAAGTGAACAACATCCTTATAAAACCAACCAGTCACCAAACTAAGTGAATAACTTAAAACCAACCAGTCACCAGACTAAGTGAATAACTTAAAACCAACCAGTCACCAGACTGTGAATAACATAAAACCAACCAGTCACCAGACTAAGTGAATAACATGAAACCAACCAGTCACCAGACTAAGTGAATAACATAAAACCAACCAGTCACCAGACTAAGTGAATAACATAAAACCAACCAGTCACCAGACTAAGTGAATAACATAAAACCAACCAGTCACCAGACTAAGTGAATAACATAAAACCAACCAGTCACCAGACTAAGTGAATAACATCCTTATAAAACCAACCAGTCACCAGACTAAGTGAATAACATATTTCTAAAACCAACCAGTCACCAGCATAAGTGAATAACATATTTATAAAACCAACCAGTCACCAGACTAAGTGAATAACATGAAACCAACCAGTCACCAGACTAAGTGAATAACATGAAACCAACAAGTCACTAGACTAAGTGAATAACATGAAACCAACCAGTCACCAGACTAAGTGAATAACATGAAACCAACTAGTCACCAGACTAAGTGAATAACATGAAACCAACCAGTCACCAGACTAAGTGAATAACATGAAACCAACCAGTCACCAGACTAAGTGAATAACATGAAACCAACCAGTCACCAGACTAAGTGAATAACATGAAACCAACCAGTCACCAGACTAAGTGAATAACATGAAACCAACCAGTCACCAGACTAAGTGAATAACATGAAACCAACCAGTCACCAGACTAAGTCAATAACGTTCTTATAAAACCAACCAGTCACCAGACTAAGTGAATAACATAAAACCAACCAGTCACCAGACTAAGTGAATAACGTTCTTATAAAACCAACCAGTCACCAGACTAAGTGAATAACGTTCTTATAAAACCAACCAGTCACCAGACTAAGTGAATAACATAAAACCAACCAGTCACCAGACTAAGTGAATAAAATAAAACCAACCAGTCACCAGACTAAGTGAATAACATAAAACCAACCAGTCACCAGACTAAGTGAATAACATCCTTATAAAACCAACCAGTCACCAGCATAAGTGAATAACATATTTATAAAACCAACCAGTCACCAGACTAAGTGAATAACATGAAACCAACCAGTCACCAGACTAAGTGAATAACATGAAACCAACCAGTCACCAGACTAAGTGAATAACATGAAACCAACAAGTCACTAGACTAAGTGAATAACATGAAACCAACCAGTCACCAGACTAAGTGAATAACATGAAACCAACCAGTCACCAGACTAAGTGAATAACATGAAACCAACCAGTCACCAGACTAAGTGAATAACATCCTTATAAAACCAACCAGTCACCAGACTTAGTGAATAACTTAAAACCAACCAGTCACCAGACTAAGTGAATAACTTAAAACCAACCAGTCACCAGACTAAGTGAATAACATAAAACCAACCATTCACCAGACTAAGTGAATAACATGAAACCAACCAGTCACCAGACTAAGTGAATAACATAAAACCAACCAGTCACCAGACTAAGTGAATAACATAAAACCAACCAGTCACCAGACTAAGTGAATAACCTGAAACCAACCAGTCACTAAAATAAGTGAATAACATGAAACCAACCGGTCACCAGACTAAGTGAATAACATGAAACCAACCAGTCCCCAGACTAAGTGAATAACATCCTTATAAAACCAACCAGTCACCAGACTAAGTCAATAACGTCCTTATAAAACCAACCAGTCACCAGCATAAGTGAATAACATAAAACCAACCAGTCACCAGACTAAGTGAATAATGTTCTTATAAAACCAACCAGTCACCAGACTAAGTGAATAACATGAAACCAACCAGTCACCAGACTAAGTGAATAACAAAAAGCCAACCAGTCACCAGACTAAGTGAATAACATCCTTATAAAACAAACCAGTCACCAGACTAAGTGAATAACGTCCTTTTAAAACCAACCAGTCACCAGACTAAGTGAATAACATGAAACCAACCAGTCACCACACTAAGTGAATAACATCCTTATAAAACCAACCAGTCACCAGACTAAGTGAATAACATGAAACCAACCAGTCACCAGACTAAGTGAATAACATGAAACCAACCAGTCACCAGACTAAGTGAATAACATGAAACCAACCAGTCCCCAGACTAAGTGAATAACATCCTTATAAAACCAACCAATCCCCAGACTAAGTGAATAACATGAAACCAACCAGTCACCAGACTAAGTGAATAACGTCCTTATAAAACCAACCTGTCACCAGACTAAGTGAATAACATCCTTATAAAACCAACCAGTCACCAGACTAAGTGAATAACATGAAACCAACCAGTCACCAGACTAAGTGAATAACATGAAACCAACCAGTCACCAGACTAAGTGAATAACATGAAACCAACCAGTCACCAGACTAAGTGAATAACATGAAACCAACCAGTCACCAGACTAAGTGAATAACATGAAACCAACCAGTCACCAGACTAAGTGAATAACATGAAACCAACCAGTCACCAGACTAAGTGAATAACATGAAACCAACAAGTCACTAGACTAAGTGAATAACATGAAACCAACCAGTCACCAGACTAAGTGAATAACATGAAACCAACAAGTCACCAGACTAAGTGAATAACATGAAACCAACCAGTCACCAGACTAAGTGAATAACATGAAACCAACCAGTCACCAGACTAAGTGAATAACATGAAACCAACCAGTCACCAGACTAAGTGAATAACATCCTTATAAAACCAACCAGTCACCAGACTAAGTGAATAACTTAAAACCAACCAGTCACCAGACTAAGTGAATAACTTAAAACCAACCAGTCACCAGACTGTGAATAACATAAAACCAACCAGTCACCAGACTAAGTGAATAACATGAAACCAACCAGTCACCAGACTAAGTGAATAACATAAAACCAACCAGTCACCAGACTAAGTGAATAACATAAAACCAACCAGTCACCAGACTAAGTGAATAACATAAAACCAACCAGTCACCAGACTAAGTGAATAACATAAAACCAACCAGTCACCAGACTAAGTGAATAACATAAAACCAACCAGTCACCAGACTAAGTGAATAACATCCTTATAAAACCAACCAGTCACCAGACTAAGTGAATAACATATTTATAAAACCAACCAGTCACCAGCATAAGTGAATAACATATTTATAAAACCAACCAGTCACCAGACTAAGTGAATAACATGAAACCAACCAGTCACCAGACTAAGTGAATAACATGAAACCAACAAGTCACTAGACTAAGTGAATAACATGAAACCAACCAGTCACCAGACTAAGTGAATAACATGAAACCAACCAGTCACCAGACTAAGTGAATAACATGAAACCAACCAGTCACCAGACTAAGTGAATAACATGAAACCAACCAGTCACCAGACTAAGTGAATAACATGAAACCAACCAGTCACCAGACTAAGTGAATAACATGAAACCAACCAGTCATCAGACTAAGTGAATAACATAAAACCAACCAGTCACCAGCATAAGTGAATAACGTCCTTATAAAACCAACCAGTCACCAGACTAAGTGAATAACATAAAACCAACCAGTCACCAGACTAAGTGAATAACGTCCTTATAAAACCAACCAGTCACCAGACTAAGTGAATAACATGAAACCCACCAGTCCCCAGACTAAGTGAATAACGTCCTTATAAAACCAACCAGTCACCAGACTAAGTGAATAACATGAAACCAACCAGTCACCAGACTAAGTGAATAACGTGAAACCAACCAGTCACCAGACTAAGTGAATAACATGAAACCAACCAGTCACCAGCATAAGTGAATAATGTCCTTATAAAACCAACCAGTCACCAGAATAAGTGAATAACATAAAACCAACCAGTCACCAGACTAACTGAATAACGTTCTTATAAAACCAAACAGTCACCAGACTAAATGAATAACATAAAACCAACCAGTCACCAGACTAAGTGAATAACGTCCTTATAAAACCAACCAGTCACCAGACTAAGTGAATAACATGAAACCAACCAGTCACCAGACTAAGTGAATGACATCCTTATAAACCCAACCAGTCACCAGACTAAGTGAATAACGTGAAACCAACCAGTCACCAGACTTGTGAATAACGTCCTTATAAAACCAACCAGTCAACAGACTGTGAATAACGTCCTTATAAAACCAACCAGTCACCAGACTAAGTGAATAACATCCTTATAAAACCAACCAGTCACCAGACTAAGTGAATAACATGAAACCAACCAGTCACCAGACTAAGTGAATAACATCCTTATAAAACCAACCAGTCACCAGACTAAGTGAATAACATGAAACCAACCAGTCACCAGACTAAGTGAATAACATGAAACCAACCAGTCACCAGACTAAGTGAATAACATGAAACCAACCAGTCACCAGACTAAGTGAATAACATGAAACCAACCAGTCATCAGACTAAGTGAATAACATGAAACCAACCAGTCACCAGACTAAGTGAATAACATAAAACCAACCAGTCACCAGCATAAGTGAATAACGTCCTTATAAAACCAACCAGTCACCAGACTAAGTGAATAACATGAAACCAACCAGTCACCAGACTAAGTGAATAACATCCTTATAAAACCAACCAGTCACCAGACTAAGTGAATAACATGAAACCAACCAGTCACCAGACTAAGTCAATAACGTTCTTATAAAACCAACCAGTCACCAGACTAAGTGAATAACATAAAACCAACCAGTCACCAGACTAAGTGAATAACGTTCTTATAAAACCAACCAGTCACCAGACTAAGTGAATAACATAAAACCAACCAGTCACCAGACTAAGTGAATAACAAAAAACCAACCAGTCACCAGACTAAGTGAATAACATAAAACCAACCAGTCACCAGACTAAGTGAATAACATCCTTATAAAACCAACCAGTCACCAGCATAAGTGAATAGCATATTTATAAAACCAACCAGTCACCAGACTAAGTGAATAACATGAAACCAACCAGTCACCAGACTAAGTGAATAACATGAAACCAACCAGTCACTAGACTAAGTGAATAACATGAAACCAACCAGTCACCAGACTAAGTGAATAACATGAAACCAACCAGTCACCAGACTAAGTGAATAACATGAAACCAACCAGTCACCAGACTAAGTGAATAACATCCTTATAAAACCAACCAGTCACCAGACTTAGTGAATAACTTAAAACCAACCAGTCACCAGACTAAGTGAATAACTTAAAACCAACCAGTCACCAGACTAAGTGAATAACATAAAACCAACCAGTCACCAGACTAAGTGAATAACATGAAACCAACCAGTCACCAGACTAAGTGAATAACATAAAACCAACCAGTCACCAGACTAAGTGAATAACATAAAACCAACCAGTCACCAGACTAAGTGAATAACATAAAACCAACCAGTCACCAGACTAAGTGAATAACATAAAACCAACCAGTCACCAGACTAAGTGAATAACATCCTTATAAAACCAACCAGTCACCAGACTAAGTGAATAACATATTTATAAAACCAACCAGTCACCAGCATAAGTGAATAACATATTTATAAAACCAACCAGTCACCAGACTAAGTGAATAACATGAAACCAACCAGTCACCAGACTAAGTGAATAACATGAAACCAACAAGTCACTAGACTAAGTGAATAACATGAAACCAACCAGTCACCAGACTAAGTGAATAACATGAAACCAACCAGTCACCAGACTAAGTGAATAACATGAAACCAACCAGTCACCAGACTAAGTGAATAACATGAAACCAACCAGTCACCAGACTAAGTGAATAACATGAAACCAACCAGTCACCAGACTAAGTGAATAACATGAAACCAACCAGTCACCAGACTAAGTGAATAACATGAAACCAACAAGTCACTAGACTAAGTGAATAACATGAAACCAACCAGTCACCAGACTAAGTGAATAACAAAAAGCCAACCAGTCACCAGACTAAGTGAATAACATCCTTATAAAACAAACCAGTCACCAGACTAAGTGAATAACGTCCTTTTAAAACCAACCAGTCACCAGACTAAGTGAATAACATGAAACCAACCAGTCACCACACTAAGTGAATAACATCCTTATAAAACCAACCAGTCACCAGACTAAGTGAATAACATGAAACCAACCAGTCACCAGACTAAGTGAATAACATGAAACCAACCAGTCACCAGACTAAGTGAATAACATGAAACCAACCAGTCCCCAGACTAAGTGAATAACATCCTTATAAAACCAACCAATCCCCAGACTAAGTGAATAACATGAAACCAACCAGTCACCAGACTAAGTGAATAACGTCCTTATAAAACCAACCTGTCACCAGACTAAGTGAATAACATCCTTATAAAACCAACCAGTCACCAGACTAAGTGAATAACATGAAACCAACCAGTCACCAGACTAAGTGAATAACATGAAACCAACCAGTCACCAGACTAAGTGAATAACATGAAACCAACCAGTCACCAGACTAAGTGAATAACATGAAACCAACCAGTCACCAGACTAAGTGAATAACATGAAACCAACCAGTCACCAGACTAAGTGAATAACATGAAACCAACCAGTCACCAGACTAAGTGAATAACATGAAACCAACAAGTCACTAGACTAAGTGAATAACATGAAACCAACCAGTCACCAGACTAAGTGAATAACATGAAACCAACAAGTCACCAGACTAAGTGAATAACATGAAACCAACCAGTCACCAGACTAAGTGAATAACATGAAACCAACCAGTCACCAGACTAAGTGAATAACATGAAACCAACCAGTCACCAGACTAAGTGAATAACATCCTTATAAAACCAACCAGTCACCAGACTAAGTGAATAACTTAAAACCAACCAGTCACCAGACTAAGTGAATAACTTAAAACCAACCAGTCACCAGACTGTGAATAACATAAAACCAACCAGTCACCAGACTAAGTGAATAACATGAAACCAACCAGTCACCAGACTAAGTGAATAACATAAAACCAACCAGTCACCAGACTAAGTGAATAACATAAAACCAACCAGTCACCAGACTAAGTGAATAACATAAAACCAACCAGTCACCAGACTAAGTGAATAACATAAAACCAACCAGTCACCAGACTAAGTGAATAACATAAAACCAACCAGTCACCAGACTAAGTGAATAACATCCTTATAAAACCAACCAGTCACCAGACTAAGTGAATAACATATTTATAAAACCAACCAGTCACCAGCATAAGTGAATAACATATTTATAAAACCAACCAGTCACCAGACTAAGTGAATAACATGAAACCAACCAGTCACCAGACTAAGTGAATAACATGAAACCAACAAGTCACTAGACTAAGTGAATAACATGAAACCAACCAGTCACCAGACTAAGTGAATAACATGAAACCAACCAGTCACCAGACTAAGTGAATAACATGAAACCAACCAGTCACCAGACTAAGTGAATAACATGAAACCAACCAGTCACCAGACTAAGTGAATAACATGAAACCAACCAGTCACCAGACTAAGTGAATAACATGAAACCAACCAGTCATCAGACTAAGTGAATAACATAAAACCAACCAGTCACCAGCATAAGTGAATAACGTCCTTATAAAACCAACCAGTCACCAGACTAAGTGAATAACATAAAACCAACCAGTCACCAGACTAAGTGAATAACGTCCTTATAAAACCAACCAGTCACCAGACTAAGTGAATAACATGAAACCCACCAGTCCCCAGACTAAGTGAATAACGTCCTTATAAAACCAACCAGTCACCAGACTAAGTGAATAACATGAAACCAACCAGTCACCAGACTAAGTGAATAACGTGAAACCAACCAGTCACCAGACTAAGTGAATAACATGAAACCAACCAGTCACCAGCATAAGTGAATAATGTCCTTATAAAACCAACCAGTCACCAGAATAAGTGAATAACATAAAACCAACCAGTCACCAGACTAACTGAATAACGTTCTTATAAAACCAAACAGTCACCAGACTAAATGAATAACATAAAACCAACCAGTCACCAGACTAAGTGAATAACGTCCTTATAAAACCAACCAGTCACCAGACTAAGTGAATAACATGAAACCAACCAGTCACCAGACTAAGTGAATGACATCCTTATAAACCCAACCAGTCACCAGACTAAGTGAATAACGTGAAACCAACCAGTCACCAGACTTGTGAATAACGTCCTTATAAAACCAACCAGTCAACAGACTGTGAATAACGTCCTTATAAAACCAACCAGTCACCAGACTAAGTGAATAACATCCTTATAAAACCAACCAGTCACCAGACTAAGTGAATAACATGAAACCAACCAGTCACCAGACTAAGTGAATAACATCCTTATAAAACCAACCAGTCACCAGACTAAGTGAATAACATGAAACCAACCAGTCACCAGACTAAGTGAATAACATGAAACCAACCAGTCACCAGACTAAGTGAATAACATGAAACCAACCAGTCACCAGACTAAGTGAATAACATGAAACCAACCAGTCATCAGACTAAGTGAATAACATGAAACCAACCAGTCACCAGACTAAGTGAATAACATAAAACCAACCAGTCACCAGCATAAGTGAATAACGTCCTTATAAAACCAACCAGTCACCAGACTAAGTGAATAACATGAAACCAACCAGTCACCAGACTAAGTGAATAACATCCTTATAAAACCAACCAGTCACCAGACTAAGTGAATAACATGAAACCAACCAGTCACCAGACTAAGTCAATAACGTTCTTATAAAACCAACCAGTCACCAGACTAAGTGAATAACATAAAACCAACCAGTCACCAGACTAAGTGAATAACGTTCTTATAAAACCAACCAGTCACCAGACTAAGTGAATAACATAAAACCAACCAGTCACCAGACTAAGTGAATAACAAAAAACCAACCAGTCACCAGACTAAGTGAATAACATAAAACCAACCAGTCACCAGACTAAGTGAATAACATCCTTATAAAACCAACCAGTCACCAGCATAAGTGAATAGCATATTTATAAAACCAACCAGTCACCAGACTAAGTGAATAACATGAAACCAACCAGTCACCAGACTAAGTGAATAACATGAAACCAACCAGTCACTAGACTAAGTGAATAACATGAAACCAACCAGTCACCAGACTAAGTGAATAACATGAAACCAACCAGTCACCAGACTAAGTGAATAACATGAAACCAACCAGTCACCAGACTAAGTGAATAACATCCTTATAAAACCAACCAGTCACCAGACTTAGTGAATAACTTAAAACCAACCAGTCACCAGACTAAGTGAATAACTTAAAACCAACCAGTCACCAGACTAAGTGAATAACATAAAACCAACCAGTCACCAGACTAAGTGAATAACATGAAACCAACCAGTCACCAGACTAAGTGAATAACATAAAACCAACCAGTCACCAGACTAAGTGAATAACATAAAACCAACCAGTCACCAGACTAAGTGAATAACATAAAACCAACCAGTCACCAGACTAAGTGAATAACATAAAACCAACCAGTCACCAGACTAAGTGAATAACATCCTTATAAAACCAACCAGTCACCAGACTAAGTGAATAACATATTTATAAAACCAACCAGTCACCAGCATAAGTGAATAACATATTTATAAAACCAACCAGTCACCAGACTAAGTGAATAACATGAAACCAACCAGTCACCAGACTAAGTGAATAACATGAAACCAACAAGTCACTAGACTAAGTGAATAACATGAAACCAACCAGTCACCAGACTAAGTGAATAACATGAAACCAACCAGTCACCAGACTAAGTGAATAACATGAAACCAACCAGTCACCAGACTAAGTGAATAACATGAAACCAACCAGTCACCAGACTAAGTGAATAACATGAAACCAACCAGTCACCAGACTAAGTGAATAACATGAAACCAACCAGTCACCAGACTAAGTGAATAACATGAAACCAACAAGTCACTAGACTAAGTGAATAACATGAAACCAACCAGTCACCAGACTAAGTGAATAACATGAAACCAACAAGTCACCAGACTAAGTGAATAACATGAAACCAACCAGTCACCAGACTAAGTGAATAACATGAAACCAACCAGTCACCAGACTAAGTGAATAACATGAAACCAACCAGTCACCAGACTAAGTGAATAACATCCTTATAAAACCAACCAGTCACCAGACTAAGTGAATAACTTAAAACCAACCAGTCACCAGACTGTGAATAACATAAAACAAACCAGTCACCAGACTAAGTGAATAACATGAAACCAACCAGTCACCAGACTAAGTGAATAACATAAAACCAACCAGTCACCAGACTAAGTGAATAACATAAAACCAACCAGTCACCAGACTAAGTGAATAACATAAAACCAACCAGTCACCAGACTAAGTGAATAACATAAAACCAACCAGTCACCAGACTAAGTGAATAACATCCTTATAAAACCAACCAGTCACCAGACTAAGTGAATAACATATTTCTAAAACCAACCAGTCACCAGCATAAGTGAATAACATATTTATAAAACCAACCAGTCACCAGACTAAGTGAATAACATGAAACCAACCAGTCACCAGACTAAGTGAATAACATGAAACCAACAAGTCACTAGACTAAGTGAATAACATGAAACCAACCAGTCACCAGACTAAGTGAATAACATGAAACCAACTAGTCACCAGACTAAGTGAATAACATGAAACCAACCAGTCACCAGACTAAGTGAATAACATAAAACCAACCAGTCACCAGACTAAGTGAATAACATAAAACCAACCAGTCACCAGACTAAGTGAATAACATAAAACCAACTAGTCACCAGACTAAGTGAATAACATAAAACCAACCAGTCACCAGACTAAGTGAATAACATAAAACCAACCAGTCACCAGACTAAGTGAATAACATCCTTATAAAACCAACCAGTCACCAGACTAAGTGAATAACATATTTATAAAACCAACCAGTCACCAGCATAAGTGAATAACATATTTATAAAACCAACCAGTCACCAGACTAAGTGAATAACATGAAACCAACCAGTCACCAGACTAAGTGAATAACATGAAACCAACAAGTCACCAGACTAAGTGAATAACATGAAACCAACCAGTCACCAGACTAAGTGAATAACATGAAACCAACCAGTCACCAGACTAAGTGAATAACATGAAACCAACCAGTCACCAGACTAAGTGAATAACATGAAACCAACCAGTCACCAGACTAAGTGAATAACATGAAACCAACCAGTCACCAGACTAAGTGAATAACATGAAACCAACCAGTCACCAGACTAAGTGAATAACATGAAACCAACCAGTCACCAGACTAAGTGAATAACATGAAACCAACCAGTCATCAGACTAAGTGAATAACATAAAACCAACCAGTCACCAGCATAAGTGAATAACGTCCTTATAAAACCAACCAGTCACCAGACTAAGTGAATAACATAAAACCAACCAGTCACCAGACTAAGTGAATAACGTCCTTATAAAACCAACCAGTCACCAGACTAAGTGAATAACATGAAACCCACCAGTCCCCAGACTAAGTGAATAACGTCCTTATAAAACCAACCAGTCACCAGACTAAGTGAATAACATGAAACCAACCAGTCACCAGACTACGTGAATAACGTGAAACCAACCAGTCACCAGACTAAGTGAATAACATGAAACCAACCAGTCACCAGCATAAGTGAATAATGTCCTTATAAAACCAACCAGTCACCAGAATAAGTGAATAACATAAAACCAACCAGTCACCAGACTAACTGAATAACGTTCTTATAAAACCAAACAGTCACCAGACTAAATGAATAACATAAAACCAACCAGTCACCAGACTAAGTGAATAACGTCCTTATAAAACCAACCAGTCACCAGACTAAGTGAATAACATGAAACCAACCAGTCACCAGACTAAGTGAATGACATCCTTATAAACCCAACCAGTCACCAGACTAAGTGAATAACGTGAAACCAACCAGTCACCAGACTTGTGAATAACGTCCTTATAAAACCAACCAGTCAACAGACTGTGAATAACGTCCTTATAAAACCAACCAGTCACCAGACTAAGTGAATAACATCCTTATAAAACCAACCAGTCACCAGACTAAGTGAATAACATGAAACCAACCAGTCACCAGACTAAGTGAATAACATCCTTATAAAACCAACCAGTCACCAGACTAAGTGAATAACATGAAACCAACCAGTCACCAGACTAAGTGAATAACATGAAACCAACCAGTCACCAGACTAAGTGAATAACATGAAACCAACCAGTCACCAGACTAAGTGAATAACATGAAACCAACCAGTCACCAGACTAAGTGAATAACATGAAACCAACCAGTCACCAGACTAAGTGAATAACATAAAACCAACCAGTCACCAGCATAAGTGAATAACGTCCTTATAAAACCAACCAGTCACCAGACTAAGTGAATAACATGAAACCAACCAGTCACCAGACTAAGTGAATAACATCCTTATAAAACCAACCAGTCACCAGACTAAGTGAATAACATGAAACCAACCAGTCACCAGACTAAGTCAATAACGTTCTTATAAAACCAACCAGTCACCAGACTAAGTGAATAACATAAAACCAACCAGTCACCAGACTAAGTGAATAACGTTCTTATAAAACCAACCAGTCACCAGACTAAGTGAATAACATAAAACCAACCAGTCACCAGACTAAGTGAATAACAAAAAACCAACCAGTCACCAGACTAAGTGAATAACATAAAACCAACCAGTCACCAGACTAAGTGAATAACATCCTTATAAAACCAACCAGTCACCAGCATAAGTGAATAGCATATTTATAAAACCAACCAGTCACCAGACTAAGTGAATAACATGAAACCAACCAGTCACCAGACTAAGTGAATAACATGAAACCAACCAGTCACTAGACTAAGTGAATAACATGAAACCAACCAGTCACCAGACTAAGTGAATAACATGAAACCAACCAGTCACCAGACTAAGTGAATAACATGAAACCAACCAGTCACCAGACTAAGTGAATAACATCCTTATAAAACCAACCAGTCACCAGACTTAGTGAATAACTTAAAACCAACCAGTCACCAGACTAAGTGAATAACTTAAAACCAACCAGTCACCAGACTAAGTGAATAACATAAAACCAACCAGTCACCAGACTAAGTGAATAACATGAAACCAACCAGTCACCAGACTAAGTGAATAACATAAAACCAACCAGTCACCAGACTAAGTGAATAACATAAAACCAACCAGTCACCAGACTAAGTGAATAACATAAAACCAACCAGTCACCAGACTAAGTGAATAACATAAAACCAACCAGTCACCAGACTAAGTGAATAACATAAAACCAACCAGTCACCAGACTAAGTGAATAACATCCTTATAAAACCAACCAGTCACCAGACTAAGTGAATAACATATTTATAAAACCAACCAGTCACCAGCATAAGTGAATAACATATTTATAAAACCAACCAGTCACCAGACTAAGTGAATAACATGAAACCAACCAGTCACCAGACTAAGTGAATAACATGAAACCAACAAGTCACTAGACTAAGTGAATAACATGAAACCAACCAGTCACCAGACTAAGTGAATAACATGAAACCAACCAGTCACCAGACTAAGTGAATAACATGAAACCAACCAGTCACCAGAATAAGTGAATAACATGAAACCAACCAGTCACCAGACTAAGTGAATAACATGAAACCAACCAGTCACCAGACTAAGTGAATAACATGAAACCAACCAGTCACCAGACTAAGTGAATAACATGAAACCAACAAGTCACTAGACTAAGTGAATAACATGAAACCAACCAGTCACCAGACTAAGTGAATAACATGAAACCAACAAGTCACCAGACTAAGTGAATAACATGAAACCAACCAGTCACCAGACTAAGTGAATAACATGAAACCAACCAGTCACCAGACTAAGTGAATAACATGAAACCAACCAGTCACCAGACTAAGTGAATAACATCCTTATAAAACCAACCAGTCACCAGACTAAGTGAATAACTTAAAACCAACCAGTCACCAGACTAAGTGAATAACTTAAAACCAACCAGTCACCAGACTGTGAATAACATAAAACCAACCAGTCACCAGACTAAGTGAATAACATGAAACCAACCAGTCACCAGACTAAGTGAATAACATAAAACCAACCAGTCACCAGACTAAGTGAATAACATAAAACCAACCAGTCACCAGACTAAGTGAATAACATAAAACCAACCAGTCACCAGACTAAGTGAATAACATAAAACCAACCAGTCACCAGACTAAGTGAATAACATAAAACCAACCAGTCACCAGACTAAGTGAATAACATCCTTATAAAACCAACCAGTCACCAGACTAAGTGAATAACATATTTATAAAACCAACCAGTCACCAGCATAAGTGAATAACATATTTATAAAACCAACCAGTCACCAGACTAAGTGAATAACATGAAACCAACCAGTCACCAGACTAAGTGAATAACATGAAACCAACAAGTCACTAGACTAAGTGAATAACATGAAACCAACCAGTCACCAGACTAAGTGAATAACATGAAACCAACCAGTCACCAGACTAAGTGAATAACATGAAACCAACCAGTCACCAGACTAAGTGAATAACATGAAACCAACCAGTCACCAGACTAAGTGAATAACATGAAACCAACCAGTCACCAGACTAAGTGAATAACATGAAACCAACCAGTCACCAGACTAAGTGAATAACATGAAACCAACAAGTCACTAGACTAAGTGAATAACATGAAACCAACCAGTCACCAGACTAAGTGAATAACATGAAACCAACAAGTCACCAGACTAAGTGAATAACATGAAACCAACCAGTCACCAGACTAAGTGAATAACATGAAACCAACCAGTCACCAGACTAAGTGAATAACATGAAACCAACCAGTCACCAGACTAAGTGAATAACATCCTTATAAAACCAACCAGTCACCAGACTAAGTGAATAACTTAAAACCAACCAGTCACCAGACTGTGAATAACATAAAACAAACCAGTCACCAGACTAAGTGAATAACATGAAACCAACCAGTCACCAGACTAAGTGAATAACATAAAACCAACCAGTCACCAGACTAAGTGAATAACATAAAACCAACCAGTCACCAGACTAAGTGAATAACATAAAACCAACCAGTCACCAGACTAAGTGAATAACATAAAACCAACCAGTCACCAGACTAAGTGAATAACATCCTTATAAAACCAACCAGTCACCAGACTAAGTGAATAACATATTTCTAAAACCAACCAGTCACCAGCATAAGTGAATAACATATTTATAAAACCAACCAGTCACCAGACTAAGTGAATAACATGAAACCAACTAGTCACCAGACTAAGTGAATAACATGAAACCAACCAGTCACCAGACTAAGTGAATAACATAAAACCAACCAGTCACCAGACTAAGTGAATAACATAAAACCAACCAGTCACCAGACTAAGTGAATAACATAAAACCAACCAGTCACCAGACTAAGTGAATAACATAAAACCAACCAGTCACCAGACTAAGTGAATAACATAAAACCAACCAGTCACCAGACTAAGTGAATAACATCCTTATAAAACCAACCAGTCACCAGACTAAGTGAATAACATATTTATAAAACCAACCAGTCACCAGCATAAGTGAATAACATATTTATAAAACCAACCAGTCACCAGACTAAGTGAATAACATGAAACCAACCAGTCACCAGACTAAGTGAATAACATGAAACCAACAAGTCACTAGACTAAGTGAATAACATGAAACCAACCAGTCACCAGACTAAGTGAATAACATGAAACCAACCAGTCACCAGACTAAGTGAATAACATGAAACCAACCAGTCACCAGAATAAGTGAATAACATGAAACCAACCAGTCACCAGACTAAGTGAATAACATGAAACCAACCAGTCACCAGACTAAGTGAATAACATGAAACCAACCAGTCACCAGACTAAGTGAATAACATGAAACCAACAAGTCACTAGACTAAGTGAATAACATGAAACCAACCAGTCACCAGACTAAGTGAATAACATGAAACCAACAAGTCACCAGACTAAGTGAATAACATGAAACCAACCAGTCACCAGACTAAGTGAATAACATGAAACCAACCAGTCACCAGACTAAGTGAATAACATGAAACCAACCAGTCACCAGACTAAGTGAATAACATCCTTATAAAACCAACCAGTCACCAGACTAAGTGAATAACTTAAAACCAACCAGTCACCAGACTAAGTGAATAACTTAAAACCAACCAGTCACCAGACTGTGAATAACATAAAACCAACCAGTCACCAGACTAAGTGAATAACATGAAACCAACCAGTCACCAGACTAAGTGAATAACATAAAACCAACCAGTCACCAGACTAAGTGAATAACATAAAACCAACCAGTCACCAGACTAAGTGAATAACATAAAACCAACCAGTCACCAGACTAAGTGAATAACATAAAACCAACCAGTCACCAGACTAAGTGAATAACATAAAACCAACCAGTCACCAGACTAAGTGAATAACATCCTTATAAAACCAACCAGTCACCAGACTAAGTGAATAACATATTTATAAAACCAACCAGTCACCAGCATAAGTGAATAACATATTTATAAAACCAACCAGTCACCAGACTAAGTGAATAACATGAAACCAACCAGTCACCAGACTAAGTGAATAACATGAAACCAACAAGTCACTAGACTAAGTGAATAACATGAAACCAACCAGTCACCAGACTAAGTGAATAACATGAAACCAACCAGTCACCAGACTAAGTGAATAACATGAAACCAACCAGTCACCAGACTAAGTGAATAACATGAAACCAACCAGTCACCAGACTAAGTGAATAACATGAAACCAACCAGTCACCAGACTAAGTGAATAACATGAAACCAACCAGTCACCAGACTAAGTGAATAACATGAAACCAACAAGTCACTAGACTAAGTGAATAACATGAAACCAACCAGTCACCAGACTAAGTGAATAACATGAAACCAACAAGTCACCAGACTAAGTGAATAACATGAAACCAACCAGTCACCAGACTAAGTGAATAACATGAAACCAACCAGTCACCAGACTAAGTGAATAACATGAAACCAACCAGTCACCAGACTAAGTGAATAACATCCTTATAAAACCAACCAGTCACCAGACTAAGTGAATAACTTAAAACCAACCAGTCACCAGACTGTGAATAACATAAAACAAACCAGTCACCAGACTAAGTGAATAACATGAAACCAACCAGTCACCAGACTAAGTGAATAACATAAAACCAACCAGTCACCAGACTAAGTGAATAACATAAAACCAACCAGTCACCAGACTAAGTGAATAACATAAAACCAACCAGTCACCAGACTAAGTGAATAACATAAAACCAACCAGTCACCAGACTAAGTGAATAACATCCTTATAAAACCAACCAGTCACCAGACTAAGTGAATAACATATTTCTAAAACCAACCAGTCACCAGCATAAGTGAATAACATATTTATAAAACCAACCAGTCACCAGACTAAGTGAATAACATGAAACCAACTAGTCACCAGACTAAGTGAATAACATGAAACCAACCAGTCACCAGACTAAGTGAATAACATAAAACCAACCAGTCACCAGACTAAGTGAATAACATAAAACCAACCAGTCACCAGACTAAGTGAATAACATAAAACCAACCAGTCACCAGACTAAGTGAATAACATAAAACCAACCAGTCACCAGACTAAGTGAATAACATAAAACCAACCAGTCACCAGACTAAGTGAATAACATCCTTATAAAACCAACCAGTCACCAGACTAAGTGAATAACATATTTATAAAACCAACCAGTCACCAGCATAAGTGAATAACATATTTATAAAACCAACCAGTCACCAGACTAAGTGAATAACATGAAACCAACCAGTCACCAGACTAAGTAAATAACATGAAACCAACAAGTCACTAGACTAAGTGAATAACATGAAACCAACCAGTCACCAGACTAAGTGAATAACATGAAACCAACCAGTCACCAGACTAAGTGAATAACATGAAACCAACAAGTCACCAGACTAAGTGAATAACATGAAACCAACCAGTCACCAGACTAAGTGAATAACATGAAACCAACCAGTCACCAGACTAAGTGAATAACATGAAACCAACCAGTCACCAGACTAAGTGAATAACATCCTTATAAAACCAACCAGTCACCAGACTAAGTGAATAACTTAAAACCAACCAGTCACCAGACTAAGTGAATAACTTAAAACCAACCAGTCACCAGACTGTGAATAACATAAAACCAACCAGTCACCAGACTAAGTGAATAACATGAAACCAACCAGTCACCAGACTAAGTGAATAACATAAAACCAACCAGTCACCAGACTAAGTGAATAACATAAAACCAACCAGTCACCAGACTAAGTGAATAACATAAAACCAACCAGTCACCAGACTAAGTGAATAACATAAAACCAACCAGTCACCAGACTAAGTGAATAACATCCTTATAAAACCAACCAGTCACCAGACTAAGTGAATAACATATTTCTAAAACCAACCAGTCACCAGCATAAGTGAATAACATATTTATAAAACCAACCAGTCACCAGACTAAGTGAATAACATGAAACCAACCAGTCACCAGACTAAGTGAATAACATGAAACCAACAAGTCACTAGACTAAGTGAATAACATGAAACCAACCAGTCACCAGACTAAGTGAATAACATAAAACCAACCAGTCACCAGACTAAGTGAATAACATCCTTATAAAACCAACCAGTCACCAGACTAAGTGAATAACATATTTATAAAACCAACCAGTCACCAGCATAAGTGAATAACATATTTATAAAACCAACCAGTCACCAGACTAAGTGAATAACATGAAACCAACCAGTCACCAGACTAAGTGAATAACATGAAACCAACAAGTCACTAGACTAAGTGAATAACATGAAACCAACCAGTCACCAGACTAAGTGAATAACATGAAACCAACCAGTCACCAGACTAAGTGAATAACATGAAACCAACCAGTCACCAGACTAAGTGAATAACATGAAACCAACAAGTCACTAGACTAAGTGAATAACATGAAACCAACCAGTCACCAGACTAAGTGAATAACATGAAACCAACAAGTCACCAGACTAAGTGAATAACAT
Source organism: Salmo salar (assembly GCF_965601325.2). Classification (NCBI taxonomy): domain Eukaryota; kingdom Metazoa; phylum Chordata; class Actinopteri; order Salmoniformes; family Salmonidae; genus Salmo; species Salmo salar. The sequence goes on from NW_027675356.1 coordinate 686,664, forward strand.
GAAACCAACCAGTCACCAGACTAAGTGAATAACATGAAACCAACCAGTCACCAGACTAAGTGAATAACATGAAACCAACCAGTCACCAGACTAAGTGAATAACATCCTTATAAAACCAACCAGTCACCAGACTAAGTGAATAACTTAAAACCAACCAGTCACCAGACTAAGTGAATAACTTAAAACCAACCAGTCACCAGACTGTGAATAACATAAAACCAACCAGTCACCAGACTAAGTGAATAACATGAAACCAACCAGTCACCAGACTAAGTGAATAACATAAAACCAACCAGTCACCAGACTAAGTGAATAACATAAAACCAACCAGTCACCAGACTAAGTGAATAACATAAAACCAACCAGTCACCAGACTAAGTGAATAACATAAAACCAACCAGTCACCAGACTAAGTGAATAACATCCTTATAAAACCAACCAGTCACCAGACTAAGTGAATAACATATTTCTAAAACCAACCAGTCACCAGCATAAGTGAATAACATATTTATAAAACCAACCAGTCACCAGACTAAGTGAATAACATGAAACCAACCAGTCACCAGACTAAGTGAATAACATGAAACCAACAAGTCACTAGACTAAGTGAATAACATGAAACCAACCAGTCACCAGACTAAGTGAATAACATGAAACCAACTAGTCACCAGACTAAGTGAATAACATGAAACCAACCAGTCACCAGACTAAGTGAATAACATGAAACCAACCAGTCACCAGACTAAGTGAATAACATGAAACCAACCAGTCACCAGACTAAGTGAATAACATGAAACCAACCAGTCACCAGACTAAGTGAATAACATGAAACCAACCAGTCATCAGACTAAGTGAATAACATAAAACCAACCAGTCACCAGCATAAGTGAATAACGTCCTTATAAAACCAACCAGTCACCAGACTAAGTGAATAACATAAAACCAACCAGTCACCAGACTAAGTGAATAACGTCCTTATAAAACCAACCAGTCACTAGAATAAGTGAATAACATGAAACCAACCAGTCACCAGACTAAGTGAATAACATGAAACCAACCAGTCACCAGACTAAGTCAATAACGTTCTTATAAAACCAACCAGTCACCAGACTAAGTGAATAACATAAAACCAACCAGTCATCAGACTAAGTGAATAACGTTCTTATAAAACCAACCAGTCACCAGACTAAGTGAATAACATAAAACCAACCAGTCACCAGACTAAGTGAATAACATAAAACCATCCAGTCACCAGACTAAGTGAATAACATAAAACCAACCAGTCACCAGACTAAGTGAATAAAATAAAACCAACCAGTCACCAGACTAAGTGAATAACATAAAACCAACCAGTCACCAGACTAAGTGAATAACATCCTTATAAAACCAACCAGTCACCAGCATAAGTGAATAACATATTTATAAAACCAACCAGTCACCAGACTAAGTGAATAACATGAAACCAACCAGTCACCAGACTAAGTGAATAACATGAAACCAACCAGTCACCAGACTAAGTGAATAACTTAAAACCAACCAGTCACCAGACTAAGTGAATAACTTAAAACCAACCAGTCACCAGACTAAGTGAATAACATAAAACCAACCAGTCACCAGACTAAGTGAATAACATGAAACCAACCAGTCACCAGACTAAGTGAATAACATAAAACCAACCAGTCACCAGACTAAGTGAATAACATAAAACCAACCAGTCACCAGACTAAGTGAATAATATCCTTATAAAACCAACCAGTCACCAGACTAAGTGAATAACATAAAACCAACCAGTCACCAGACTAAGTGAATAACATAAAACCAACCAGTCACCAGACTAAGTGAATAACATCCTTATAAAACCAACCAGTCACCAGACTAAGTGAATAACATATTTATAAAACCAACCAGTCACCAGCATAAGTGAATAACATATTTATAAAACCAACCAGTCACCAGACTAAGTGAATAACATGAAACCAACCAGTCACCAGACTAAGTGAATAACATGAAACCAACAAGTCACTAGACTAAGTGAATAACATGAAACCAACCAGTCACCAGACTAAGTGAATAACATGAAACCAACCAGTCACCAGACTAAGTGAATAACATGAAACCAACCAGTCACCAGACTAAGTGAATAACATGAAACCAACCAGTCACCAGACTAAGTGAATAACATGAAACCAACCAGTCACCAGACTAAGTGAATAACATGAAACCAACCAGTCACCAGACTAAGTGAATAACATGAAACCAACCAGTCATCAGACTAAGTGAATAACATAAAACCAACCAGTCACCAGCATAAGTGAATAACGTCCTTATAAAACCAACCAGTCACCAGACTAAGTGAATAACATAAAACCAACCAGTCACCAGACTAAGTGAATAACGTCCTTATAAAACCAACCAGTCACTAGAATAAGTGAATAACATGAAACCAACCAGTCACCAGACTAAGTGAATAACATGAAACCAACCAGTCACCAGACTAAGTCAATAACGTTCTTATAAAACCAACCAGTCACCAGACTAAGTGAATAACATAAAACCAACCAGTCATCAGACTAAGTGAATAACGTTCTTATAAAACCAACCAGTCACCAGACTAAGTGAATAACATAAAACCAACCAGTCACCAGACTAAGTGAATAACATAAAACCAACCAGTCACCAGACTAAGTGAATAACATAAAACCAACCAGTCACCAGACTAAGTGAATAACATGAAACCAACCAGTCACCAGACTAAGTGAATAACATGAAACCAACCAGTCACCAGACTAAGTGAATAACATGAAACCAACCAGTCACCAGACTAAGTGAATAACATGAAACCAACCAGTCACCAGATTAAGTGAATAACATGAAACCAACCAGTCATCAGACTAAGTGAATAACATAAAACCAACCAGTCACCAGCATAAGTGAATAACGTCCTTATAAAACCAACCAGTCACCAGACTAAGTGAATAACATAAAACCAACCAGTCACCAGACTAAGTGAATAACGTCCTTATAAAACCAACCAGTCACTAGAATAAGTGAATAACATGAAACCAACCAGTCACCAGACTAAGTGAATAACATGAAACCAACCAGTCACCAGACTAAGTCAATAACGTTCTTATAAAACCAACCAGTCACCAGACTAAGTGAATAACATAAAACCAACCAGTCATCAGACTAAGTGAATAACGTTCTTATAAAACCAACCAGTCACCAGACTAAGTGAATAACATGAAACCAACAAGTCACCAGACTAAGTGAATAACATGAAACCAACCAGTCACCAGACTAAGTGAATAACTTAAAACCAACCAGTCACCAGACTAAGTCAATAACTTAAAACCAACCAGTCACCAGACTAAGTGAATAACATAAAACCAACCAGTCACCAGACTAAGTGAATAACATGAAACCAACCAGTCACCAGACTAAGTGAATAACATAAAACCAACCAGTCACCAGACTAAGTGAATAACATAAAACCAACCAGTCACCAGACTAAGTGAATAATATCCTTATAAAACCAACCAGTCACCAGACTAAGTGAATAACATAAAACCAACCAGTCACCAGACTAAGTGAATAACATAAAACCAACCAGTCACCAGACTAAGTGAATAACATCCTTATAAAACCAACCAGTCACCAGACTAAGTGAATAACATATTTATAAAACCAACCAGTCACCAGCATAAGTGAATAACATATTTATAAAACCAACCAGTCAACAGACTAAGTGAATAACATGAAACCAACCAGTCACCAGACTAAGTGAATAACATGAAACCAACAAGTCACTAGACTAAGTGAATAACATGAAACCAACCAGTCACCAGACTAAGTGAATAACATGAAACCAACAAGTCACTAGACTAAGTGAATAACATGAAACCAACCAGTCACCAGACTAAGTGAATAACATGAAACCAACCAGTCACCAGACTAAGTGAATAACATGAAACCAACCAGTCACCAGACTAAGTGAATAACATGAAACCAACCAGTCACCAGACTAAGTGAATAACATGAAACCAACAAGTCACCAGACTAAGTGAATAACATGAAACCAACCAGTCACCAGACTAAGTGAATAACATGAAACCAACCAGTCATCAGACTAAGTGAATAACATAAAACCAACCAGTCACCAGCATAAGTGAATAACGTCCTTATAAAACCAACCAGTCACCAGACTAAGTGAATAACATAAAACCAACCAGTCACCAGACTAAGTGAATAACGTCCTTATAAAACCAACCAGTCACTAGAATAAGTGAATAACATGAAACCAACCAGTCACCAGACTAAGTGAATAACATGAAACCAACCAGTCACCAGACTAAGTCAATAACGTTCTTATAAAACCAACCAGTCACCAGACTAAGTGAATAACATAAAACCAACCAGTCATCAGACTAAGTGAATAACGTTCTTATAAAACCAACCAGTCACCAGACTAAGTGAATAACATAAAACCAACCAGTCACCAGACTAAGTGAATAACATAAAACCAACCAGTCACCAGACTAAGTGAATAACATAAAACCAACCAGTCACCAGACTAAGTGAATAAAATAAAACCAACCAGTCACCAGACTAAGTGAATAACATAAAACCAACCAGTCACCAGACTAAGTGAATAACATCCTTATAAAACCAACCAGTCACCAGCATAAGTGAATAACATATTTATAAAACCAACCAGTCACCAGACTAAGTGAATAACATGAAACCAACCAGTCACCAGACTAAGTGAATAACATGAAACCAACCAGTCACCAGACTAAGTGAATAACTTAAAACCAACCAGTCACCAGACTAAGTGAATAACTTAAAACCAACCAGTCACCAGACTAAGTGAATAACATAAAACCAACCAGTCACCAGACTAAGTGAATAACATGAAACCAACCAGTCACCAGACTAAGTGAATAACATAAAACCAACCAGTCACCAGACTAAGTGAATAACATAAAACCAACCAGTCACCAGACTAAGTGAATAATATCCTTATAAAACCAACCAGTCACCAGACTAAGTGAATAACATAAAACCAACCAGTCACCAGACTAAGTGAATAACATAAAACCAACCAGTCACCAGACTAAGTGAATAACATCCTTATAAAACCAACCAGTCACCAGACTAAGTGAATAACATATTTATAAAACCAACCAGTCACCAGCATAAGTGAATAACATATTTATAAAACCAACCAGTCACCAGACTAAGTGAATAACATGAAACCAACCAGTCACCAGACTAAGTGAATAACATGAAACCAACAAGTCACTAGACTAAGTGAATAACATGAAACCAACCAGTCACCAGACTAAGTGAATAACATGAAACCAACCAGTCACCAGACTAAGTGAATAACATGAAACCAACCAGTCACCAGACTAAGTGAATAACATGAAACCAACCAGTCACCAGACTAAGTGAATAACATGAAACCAACCAGTCACCAGACTAAGTGAATAACATGAAACCAACCAGTCACCAGACTAAGTGAATAACATGAAACCAACAAGTCACTAGACTAAGTGAATAACATGAAACCAACCAGTCACCAGACTAAGTGAATAACATGAAACCAACAAGTCACCAGACTAAGTGAATAACATGAAACCAACCAGTCACCAGACTAAGTGAATAACATGAAACCAACCAGTCACCAGACTAAGTGAATAACATGAAACCAACCAGTCACCGGACTAAGTGAATAACATCCTTATAAAACCAACCAGTCACCAGACTAAGTGAATAACTTAAAACCAACCAGTCACCAGACTAAGTGAATAACATAAAACCAACCAGTCACCAGACTAAGTGAATAACATAAAACCAACCAGTCACCAGACTAAGTGAATAACATAAAACCAACCAGTCACCAGACTAAGTGAATAACATATTTCTAAAACCAACCAGTCACCAGCATAAGTGAATAACATATTTATAAAACCAACCAGTCACCAGACTAAGTGAATAACATGAAACCAACCAGTCACCAGACTAAGTGAATAACATGAAACCAACAAGTCACTAGACTAAGTGAATAACATGAAACCAACCAGTCACCAGACTAAGTGAATAACATGAAACCAACTAGTCACCAGACTAAGTGAATAACATGAAACCAACCAGTCACCAGACTAAGTGAATAACATGGAACCAACCAGTCACCAGACTAAGTGAATAACATGAAACCAACCAGTCACCAGACTAAGTGAATAACATGAAACCAACCAGTCACCAGACTAAGTGAATAACATGAAACCAACCAGTCACCAGACTAAGTGAATAACATGAAACCAACCAGTCATCAGACTAAGTGAATAACATAAAACCAACCAGTCACCAGCATAAGTGAATAACGTCCTTATAAAACCAACCAGTCACCAGACTAAGTGAATAACATAAAACCAACCAGTCACCAGACTAAGTGAATAACGTCCTTATAAAACCAACCAGTCACTAGAATAAGTGAATAACATGAAACCAACCAGTCACCAGACTAAGTGAATAACATGAAACCAACGAGTCACCAGACTAAGTCAATAACGTTCTTATAAAACCAACCAGTCACCAGACTAAGTGAATAACATAAAACCAACCAGTCACCAGACTAAGTGAATAACGTTCTTATAAAACCAACCAGTCACCAGACTAAGTGAATAACATAAAACCAACCAGTCACCAGACTAAGTGAATAACATAAAACCAACCAGTCACCAGACTAAGTGAATAACATAAAACCAACCAGTCACCAGACTAAGTGAATAACATCCTTATAAAACCAACCAGTCACCAGCATAAGTGAATAACATATTTATAAAACCAACCAGTCACCAGACTAAGTGAATAACATGAAACCAACCAGTCACCAGACTAAGTGAATAACATGAAACCAACCAGTCACCAGACTAAGTGAATAACATGAAACCAACAAGTCACTAGACTAAGTGAATAACATGAAACCAACCAGTCACCAGACTAAGTGAATAACATGAAACCAACCAGTCACCAGACTAAGTGAATAACATCCTTATAAAACCAACCAGTCACCAGACTTAGTGAATAACTTAAAACCAACCAGTCACCAGACTAAGTGAATAACTTAAAACCAACTGGTCACCAGACTAAGTGAATAACATAAAACCAACCATTCACCAGACTAAGTGAATAACATGAAACCAACCAGTCACCAGACTAAGTGAATAACATAAAACCAACCAGTCACCAGACTAAGTGAATAACATAAAACCAACCAGTCACCAGCATAAGTGAATAACGTCCTTATAAAACGAACCATTCACCAGACTAAGTGAATAACGTCCTCATATAACCAACCAGTCACCAGACTAAGTGAATAACATGAAACCCAACAGTCCCCAGACTAAGTGAATAATGTCCTTATAAAACCAACCAGTCACCAGACTAAGTGAATAACATGAAACCAACCAGTCACCAGACTAAGTGAATAACGTCCTTATAAAACCAACCAGTCACTAGAATAAGTGAATAACATGAAACCAACCAGTCACCAGACTAAGTGAATAACATGAAACCAACCAGTCACCAGACTAAGTGAATAACCTGAAACCAACCAGTCACTAGAATAAGTGAATAACATGAAACCAACAGGTCACCAGACTAAGTGAATAACATGAAACCAACCAGTCCCCAGACTAAGTGAATAACATCCTTATAAAACCAACCAGTCACCAGACTAAGTGAATAACGTCCTTATAAAACCAACCAGTCACCAGCATAAGTGAATAACATAAAACCAACCAGTCACCAGACTAAGTGAATAATGTTCTTATAAAACCAACCAGTCACCAGACTAAGTGAATAACATGAAACCAACCAGTCACCAGACTAAGTGAATAACATAAAGCCAACCAGTCACCAGACTAAGTGAATAACATCCTTATAAAACAAACCAGTCACCAGACTAAGTGAATAACGTCCTTTTAAAACCAACCAGTCACCAGACTAAGTGAATAACATGAAACCAACCAGTCACCACACTAAGTGAATAACATCCTTATAAAACCAACCAGTCACCAGACTAAGTGAATAACATGAAACCAACCAGTCACCAGACTAAGTGAATAACATGAAACCAACCAGTCACCAGACTAAGTGAATAACATGAAACCAACCAGTCCCCAGACTAAGTGAATAACATCCTTATAAAACCAACCAATCCCCAGACTAAGTGAATAAAATGAAACCAACCAGTCACCAGACTAAGTGAATAACATAAAACCAACCAGTCACCAGACTAAGTGAATAACATCCTTATAAAACCAACCAGTCACTAGAATAAGTGAATAACATGAAACCAACCAGTCACCAGACTAAGTGAATAACATGAAACCAACCAGTCACCAGACTAAGTCAATAACGTTCTTATAAAACCAACCAGTCACCAGACTAAGTGAATAACATAAAACCAACCAGTCACCAGACTAAGTGAATAACGTTCTTATAAAACCAACCAGTCACCAGACTAAGTGAATAACATAAAACCAACCAGTCACCAGACTAAGAAAATAACATAAAACCAACCAGTCACCAGACTAAGTGAATAACATAAAACCAACCAGTCACCAGACTAAGTGAATAACTTAAAACCAACCAGTCACCAGACTGTGAATAACATAAAACCAACCAGTCACCAGACTAAGTGAATAACATGAAACCAACCAGTCACCAGACTAAGTGAATAACATAAAACCAACCAGTCACCAGACTAAGTGAATAACATAAAACCAACCAGTCACCAGACTAAGTGAATAACATAAAACCAACCAGTCACCAGACTAAGTGAATAACATAAAACCAACCAGTCACCAGACTAAGTGAATAACATATTTCTAAAACCAACCAGTCACCAGCATAAGTGAATAACATATTTATAAAACCAACCAGTCACCAGACTAAGTGAATAACATGAAACCAACCAGTCACCAGACTAAGTGAATAACATGAAACCAACAAGTCACTAGACTAAGTGAATAACATGAAACCAACCAGTCACCAGACTAAGTGAATAACATGAAACCAACTAGTCACCAGACTAAGTGAATAACATGAAACCAACCAGTCACCAGACTAAGTGAATAACATGGAACCAACCAGTCACCAGACTAAGTGAATAACATGAAACCAACCAGTCACCAGACTAAGTGAATAACATGAAACCAACCAGTCACCAGACTAAGTGAATAACATGAAACCAACCAGTCACCAGACTAAGTGAATAACATGAAACCAACCAGTCATCAGACTAAGTGAATAACATAAAACCAACCAGTCACCAGCATAAGTGAATAACGTCCTTATAAAACCAACCAGTCACCAGACTAAGTGAATAACATAAAACCAACCAGTCACCAGACTAAGTGAATAACGTCCTTATAAAACCAACCAGTCACTAGAATAAGTGAATAACATGAAACCAACCAGTCACCAGACTAAGTGAATAACATAAAACCAACCAGTCACCAGACTAAGTGAATAACGTTCTTATAAAACCAACCAGTCACCAGACTAAGTGAATAACATAAAACCAACCAGTCACCAGACTAAGTGAATAACATAAAACCAACCAGTCACCAGACTAAGTGAATAACATAAAACCAACCAGTCACCAGACTAAGTGAATAAAATAAAACCAACCAGTCACCAGACTAAGTGAATAACATAAAACCAACCAGTCACCAGACTAAGTGAATAACATCCTTATAAAACCAACCAGTCACCAGCATAAGTGAATAACATATTTATAAAACCAACCAGTCACCAGACTAAGTGAATAACATGAAACCAACCAGTCACCAGACTAAGTGAATAACATGAAACCAACCAGTCACCAGACTAAGTGAATAACATGAAACCAACAAGTCACTAGACTAAGTGAATAACATGAAACCAACCAGTCACCAGACTAAGTGAATAACATGAAACCAACCAGTCACCAGACTAAGTGAATAACATCCTTATAAAACCAACCAGTCACCAGACTTAGTGAATAACTTAAAACCAACCAGTCACCAGACTAAGTGAATAACTTAAAACCAACTGGTCACCAGACTAAGTGAATAACATAAAACCAACCATTCACCAGACTAAGTGAATAACATGAAACCAACCAGTCACCAGACTAAGTGAATAACATAAAACCAACCAGTCACCAGACTAAGTGAATAACATAAAACCAACCAGTCACCAGCATAAGTGAATAACGTCCTTATAAAACGAACCATTCACCAGACTAAGTGAATAACGTCCTCATATAACCAACCAGTCACCAGACTAAGTGAATAACATGAAACCCAACAGTCCCCAGACTAAGTGAATAATGTCCTTATAAAACCAACCAGTCACCAGACTAAGTGAATAACATGAAACCAACCAGTCACCAGACTAAGTGAATAACGTCCTTATAAAACCAACCAGTCACTAGAATAAGTGAATAACATGAAACCAACCAGTCACCAGACTAAGTGAATAACATGAAACCAACCAGTCACCAGACTAAGTGAATAACCTGAAACCAACCAGTCACTAGAATAAGTGAATAACATGAAACCAACCGGTCACCAGACTAAGTGAATAACATGAAACCAACCAGTCCCCAGTCTAAGTGAATAACATCCTTATAAAACCAACCAGTCACCAGACTAAGTGAATAACGTCCTTATAAAACCAACCAGTCACCAGCATAAGTGAATAACATAAAACCAACCAGTCACCAGACTAAGTGAATAATGTTCTTATAAAACCAACCAGTCACCAGACTAAGTGAATAACATGAAACCAACCAGTCACCAGACTAAGTGAATAACATAAAGCCAACCAGTCACCAGACTAAGTGAATAACATCCTTATAAAACAAACCAGTCACCAGACTAAGTGAATAACGTCCTTTTAAAACCAACCAGTCACCAGACTAAGTGAATAACATGAAACCAACCAGTCACCACACTAAGTGAATAACATCCTTATAAAACCAACCAGTCACCAGACTAAGTGAATAACATGAAACCAACCAGTCACCAGACTACGTGAATAACATGAAACCAACCAGTCACCAGACTAAGTGAATAACATGAAACCAACCAGTCCCCAGACTAAGTGAATAACATCCTTATAAAACCAACCAATCCCCAGACTAAGTGAATAAAATGAAACCAACCAGTCACCAGACTAAGTGAATAACATAAAACCAACCAGTCACCAGACTAAGTGAATAACATCCTTATAAAACCAACCAGTCACTAGAATAAGTGAATAACATGAAACCAACCAGTCACCAGACTAAGTGAATAACATGAAACCAACCAGTCAACAGACTAAGTCAATAACGTTCTTATAAAACCAACCAGTCACCAGACTAAGTGAATAACATAAAACCAACCAGTCACCAGACTAAGTGAATAACGTTCTTATAAAACCAACCAGTCACCAGACTAAGTGAATAACATAAAACCAACCAGTCACCAGACTAAGAAAATAACATAAAACCAACCAGTCACCAGACTAAGTGAATAAAATAAAACCAACCAGTCACCAGACTAAGTGAATAACATAAAACCAACCAGTCACCAGACTAAGTGAATAACATCCTTATAAAACCAACCAGTCACCAGCATAAGTGAATAACATATTTATAAAACCAACCAGTCACCAGACTAAGTGAATAACATGAAACCAACCAGTCACCAGACTAAGTGAATAACATGAAACCAACCAGTCACCAGACTAAGTGAATAACATGAAACCAACAAGTCACTAGACTAAGTGAATAACATGAAACCAACCAGTCACCAGACTAAGTGAATAACATGAAACCAACCAGTCACCAGACTAAGTGAATAACATGAAACCAACCAGTCACCAGACTAAGTGAATAACATCCTTATAAAACCAACCAGTCACCAGACTTAGTGAATAACTTAAAACCAACCAGTCACCAGACTAAGTGAATAACTTAAAACCAACCAGTCACCAGACTAAGTGAATAACATAAAACCAACCAGTCACCAGACTAAGTGAATAACATGAAACCAACCAGTCATCAGACTAAGTGAATATCATAAAACCAACCAGTCACCAGCATAAGTGAATAACGTCCTTATAAAACCAACCAGTCACCAGACTAAGTGAATAACATAAAACCAACCAGTCACCAGACTAAGTGAATAACGTCCTTATAAAACCAACCAGTCACTAGAATAAGTGAATAACATGAAACCAACCAGTCACCAGACTAAGTGAATAACATGAAACCAACCAGTCACCAGACTAAGTCAATAACGTTCTTATAAAACCAACCAGTCACCAGACTAAGTGAATAACATAAAACCAACCAGTCATCAGACTAAGTGAATAACGTTCTTATAAAACCAACCAGTCACCAGACTAAGTGAATAACATAAAACCAACCAGTCACCAGACTAAGTGAATAACATAAAACCAACCAGTCACCAGACTAAGTGAATAACATAAAACCAACCAGTCACCAGACTAAGTGAATAAAATAAAACCAACCAGTCACCAGACTAAGTGAATAACATAAAACCAACCAGTCACCAGACTAAGTGAATAACATCCTTATAAAACCAACCAGTCACCAGCATAAGTGAATAACATATTTATAAAACCAACCAGTCACCAGACTAAGTGAATAACATGAAACCAACCAGTCACCAGACTAAGTGAATAACATGAAACCAACCAGTCACCAGACTAAGTGAATAACTTAAAACCAACCAGTCACCAGACTAAGTGAATAACTTAAAACCAACCAGTCACCAGACTAAGTGAATAACATAAAACCAACCAGTCACCAGACTAAGTGAATAACATGAAACCAACCAGTCACCAGACTAAGTGAATAACATAAAACCAACCAGTCACCAGACTAAGTGAATAACATAAAACCAACCAGTCACCAGACTAAGTGAATAACATAAAACCAACCAGTCACCAGACTAAGTGAATAATATCCTTATAAAACCAACCAGTCACCAGACTAAGTGAATAACATAAAACCAACCAGTCACCAGACTAAGTGAATAACATAAAACCAACCAGTCACCAGACTAAGTGAATAACATCCTTATAAAACCAACCAGTCACCAGACTAAGTGAATAACATATTTATAAAACCAACCAGTCACCAGCATAAGTGAATAACATGAAACCAACAAGTCACTAGACTAAGTGAATAACATGAAACCAACCAGTCACCAGACTAAGTGAATAACATGAAACCAACCAGTCACCAGACTAAGTGAATAACATGAAACCAACCAGTCACCAGACTAAGTGAATAACATGAAACCAACCAGTCACCAGACTAAGTGAATAACATGAAACCAACCAGTCACCAGACTAAGTGAATAACATGAAACCAACCAGTCACCAGACTAAGTGAATAACATGAAACCAACCAGTCATCAGACTAAGTGAATAACATAAAACCAACCAGTCACCAGCATAAGTGAATAACGTCCTTATAAAACCAACCAGTCACCAGACTAAGTGAATAACATAAAACCAACCAGTCACCAGACTAAGTGAATAACGTCCTTATAAAACCAACCAGTCACTAGAATAAGTGAATAACATGAAACCAACCAGTCACCAGACTAAGTGAATAACATGAAACCAACCAGTCACCAGACTAAGTCAATAACGTTCTTATAAAACCAACCAGTCACCAGACTAAGTGAATAACATAAAACCAACCAGTCATCAGACTAAGTGAATAACGTTCTTATAAAACCAACCAGTCACCAGACTAAGTGAATAACATAAAACCAACCAGTCACCAGACTAAGTGAATAACATAAAACCAACCAGTCACCAGACTAAGTGAATAACATAAAACCAACCAGTCACCAGACTAAGTGAATAAAATAAAACCAACCAGTCACCAGACTAAGTGAATAACATAAAACCAACCAGTCACCAGACTAAGTGAATAACATCCTTATAAAACCAACCAGTCACCAGCATAAGTGAATAACATATTTATAAAACCAACCAGTCACCAGACTAAGTGAATAACATGAAACCAACCAGTCACCAGACTAAGTGAATGACATGAAACCAACAAGTCACCAGACTAAGTGAATAACTTAAAACCAACCAGTCACCAGACTAAGTGAATAACTTAAAACCAACCAGTCACCAGACTAAGTGAATAACATAAAACCAACCAGTCACCAGACTAAGTGAATAACATGAAACCAACCAGTCACCAGACTAAGTGAATAACATAAAACCAACCAGTCACCAGACTAAGTGAATAACATAAAACCAACCAGTCACCAGACTAAGTGAATAATATCCTTATAAAACCAACCAGTCACCAGACTAAGTGAATAACATAAAACCAACCAGTCACCAGACTAAGTGAATAACATAAAACCAACCAGTCACCAGACTAAGTGAATAACATCCTTATAAAACCAACCAGTCACCAGACTAAGTGAATAACATATTTATAAAACCAACCAGTCACCAGCATAAGTGAATAACATATTTATAAAACCAACCAGTCACCAGACTAAGTGAATAACATGAAACCAACCAGTCACCAGACTAAGTGAATAACATGAAACCAACAAGTCACTAGACTAAGTGAATAACATGAAACCAACCAGTCACCAGACTAAGTGAATAACATGAAACCAACCAGTCACCAGACTAAGTGAATAACATGAAACCAACCAGTCACCAGACTAAGTGAATAACATGAAACCAACCAGTCACCAGACTAAGTGAATAACATGAAACCAACCAGTCACCAGACTAAGTGAATAACATGAAACCAACCAGTCACCAGACTAAGTGAATAACATGAAACCAACAAGTCACTAGACTAAGTGAATAACATGAAACCAACCAGTCACCAGACTAAGTGAATAACATGAAACCAACAAGTCACCAGACTAAGTGAATAACATGAAACCAACCAGTCACCAGACTAAGTGAATAACATGAAACCAACCAGTCACCAGACTAAGTGAATAACATGAAACCAACCAGTCACCAGACTAAGTGAATAACATCCTTATAAAACCAACCAGTCACCAGACTAAGTGAATAACTTAAAACCAACCAGTCACCAGACTAAGTGAATAACTTAAAACCAACCAGTCACCAGACTGTGAATAACATAAAACCAACCAGTCACCAGACTAAGTGAATAACATGAAACCAACCAGTCACCAGACTAAGTGAATAACATAAAACCAACCAGTCACCAGACTAAGTGAATAACATAAAACCAACCAGTCACCAGACTAAGTGAATAACATCCTTATAAAACCAACCAGTCACCAGACTAAGTGAATAACATATTTCTAAAACCAACCAGTCACCAGCATAAGTGAATAACATATTTATAAAACCAACCAGTCACCAGACTAAGTGAATAACATGAAACCAACCAGTCACCAGACTAAGTGAATAACATGAAACCAACAAGTCACTAGACTAAGTGAATAACATGAAACCAACCAGTCACCAGACTAAGTGAATAACTTAAAACCAACCAGTCACCAGACTAAGTGAATAACATAAAACCAACCAGTCACCAGACTAAGTGAATAACATGAAACCAACCAGTCACCAGACTAAGTGAATAACATAAAACCAACCAGTCACCAGACTAAGTGAATAACATAAAACCAACCAGTCACCAGACTAAGTGAATAATATCCTTATAAAACCAACCAGTCACCAGACTAAGTGAATAACATAAAACCAACCAGTCACCAGACTAAGTGAATAACATAAAACCAACCAGTCACCAGACTAAGTGAATAACATCCTTATAAAACCAACCAGTCACCAGACTAAGTGAATAACATATTTATAAAACCAACCAGTCACCAGCATAAGTGAATAACATATTTATAAAACCAACCAGTCACCAGACTAAGTGAATAACATGAAACCAACCAGTCACCAGACTAAGTGAATAACATGAAACCAACAAGTCACTAGACTAAGTGAATAACATGAAACCAACCAGTCACCAGACTAAGTGAATAACATGAAACCAACCAGTCACCAGACTAAGTGAATAACATGAAACCAACCAGTCACCAGACTAAGTGAATAACATGAAACCAACCAGTCACCAGACTAAGTGAATAACATGAAACCAACCAGTCACCAGACTAAGTGAATAACATGAAACCAACCAGTCACTAGAATAAGTGAATAACATGAAACCAACCAGTCACCAGACTAAGTGAATAACATAAAACCAACCAGTTATCAGACTAAGTGAATAACGTTCTTATAAAACCAACCAGTCACCAGACTAAGTGAATAACATAAAACCAACCAGTCACCAGACTAAGTGAATAACATAAAACCAACCAGTCACCAGACTAAGTGAATAACATAAAACCAACCAGTCACCAGACTAAGTGAATAAAATAAAACCAACCAGTCACCAGACTAAGTGAATAACATAAAACCAACCAGTCACCAGACTAAGTGAATAACATCCTTATAAAACCAACCAGTCACCAGCATAAGTGAATAACATATTTATAAAACCAACCAGTCACCAGACTAAGTGAATAACATGAAACCAACCAGTCACCAGACTAAGTGAATAACATGAAACCAACCAGTCACCAGACTAAGTGAATAACTTAAAACCAACCAGTCACCAGACTAAGTGAATAACTTAAAACCAACCAGTCACCAGACTAAGTGAATAACATGAAACCAACCAGTCACCAGACTAAGTGAATAACATAAAACCAACCAGTCACCAGACTAAGTGAATAACATAAAACCAACCAGTCACCAGACTAAGTGAATAATATCCTTATAAAACCAACCAGTCACCAGACTAAGTGAATAACATAAAACCAACCAGTCACCAGACTAAGTGAATAACATAAAACCAACCAGTCACCAGACTAAGTGAATAACATCCTTATAAAACCAACCAGTCACCAGACTAAGTGAATAACATATTTATAAAACCAACCAGTCACCAGCATAAGTGAATAACATATTTATAAAACCAACCAGTCACCAGACTAAGTGAATAACATGAAACCAACCAGTCACCAGACTAAGTGAATAACATGAAACCAACAAGTCACTAGACTAAGTGAATAACATGAAACCAACCAGTCACCAGACTAAGTGAATAACATGAAAACAACCAGTCACCAGACTAAGTGAATAACATGAAACCAACCAGTCACCAGACTAAGTGAATAACATGAAACCAACCAGTCACCAGACTAAGTGAATAACATGAAACCAACCAGTCACCAGACTAAGTGAATAACATGAAACCAACCAGTCACCAGACTAAGTGAATAACATGAAACCAACAAGTCACTAGACTAAGTGAATAACATGAAACCAACCAGTCACCAGACTAAGTGAATAACATGAAATCAACAAGTCACCAGACTAAGTGAATAACATGAAACCAACCAGTCACCAGACTAAGTGAATAACTTAAAACCAACCAGTCACCAGACTAAGTGAATAACATGAAACCAACCAGTCACCAGACTAAGTGAATAACATAAAACCAACCAGTCACCAGACTAAGTGAATAACATAAAACCAACCAGTCACCAGACTAAGTGAATAATATCCTTATAAAACCAACCAGTCACCAGACTAAGTGAATAACATAAAACCAACCAGTCACCAGACTAAGTGAATAACATAAAACCAACCAGTCACCAGACTAAGTGAATAACATCCTTATAAAACCAACCAGTCACCAGACTAAGTGAATAACATATTTATAAAACCAACCAGTCACCAGCATAAGTGAATAACATATTTATAAAACCAACCAGTCACCAGACTAAGTGAATAACATGAAACCAACCAGTCACCAGACTAAGTGAATAACATGAAACCAACAAGTCACTAGACTAAGTGAATAACATGAAACCAACCAGTCACCAGACTAAGTGAATAACATGAAAACAACCAGTCACCAGACTAAGTGAATAACATGAAACCAACCAGTCACCAGACTAAGTGAATAACATGAAACCAACCAGTCACCAGACTAAGTGAATAACATGAAACCAACCAGTCACCAGACTAAGTGAATAACATGAAACCAACCAGTCACCAGACTAAGTGAATAACATGAAACCAACAAGTCACTAGACTAAGTGAATAACATGAAACCAACCAGTCACCAGACTAAGTGAATAACATGAAATCAACAAGTCACCAGACTAAGTGAATAACATGAAACCAACCAGTCACCAGACTAAGTGAATAACATGAAACCAACCAGTCACCAGACTAAGTGAATAACATGAAACCAACCAGTCACCAGACTAAGTGAATAACATCCTTATAAAACCAACCAGTCACCAGATTAAGTGAATAACTTAAAACCAACCAGTCACCAGATTAAGTGAATAACTTAAAACCAACCAGTCACCAGACTGTGAATAACATAAAACCAACCAGTCACCAGACTAAGTGAATAACATGAAACCAACCAGTCACCAGACTAAGTGAATAACATAAAACCAACCAGTCACCAGACTAAGTGAATAACATAAAACCAACCAGTCACCAGACTAAGTGAATAACATAAAACCAACCAGTCACCAGACTAAGTGAATAACATAAAACCAACCAGTCACCAGACTAAGTGAATAACATAAAACCAACCAGTCACCAGACTAAGTGAATAACATCCTTATAAAACCAACCAGTCACCAGACTAAGTGAATAACATATTTCTAAAACCAACCAGTCACCAGCATAAGTGAATAACATATTTATAAAACCAACCAGTCACCAGACTAAGTGAATAACATGAAACCAACCAGTCACCAGACTAAGTGAATAACATGAAACCAACAAGTCACTAGACTAAGTGAATAACATGAAACCAACCAGTCACCAGACTAAGTGAATAACATGAAACCAACCAGTCACCAGACTAAGTGAATAACATGGAACCAACCAGTCACCAGACTAAGTGAATAACATGAAACCAACCAGTCACCAGACTTAGTGAATAACATGAAACCAACCAGTCACCAGACTAAGTGAATAACATGAAACCAACCAGTCACCAGACTAAGTGAATAACATGAAACCAACCAGTCACCAGACTAAGTGAATAACATAAAACCAACCAGTCACCAGACTAAGTGAATAACATAAAACCAACCAGTCACCAGACTAAGTGAATAACATCCTTATAAAACCAACCAGTCACCAGACTAAGTGAATAACATATTTCTAAAACCAACCAGTCACCAGCATAAGTGAATAACATATTTATAAAACCAACCAGTCACCAGACTAAGTGAATAACATGAAACCAACCAGTCACCAGACTAAGTGAATAACATGAAACCAACAAGTCACTAGACTAAGTGAATAACATGAAACCAACCAGTCACCAGACTAAGTGAATAACATGAAACCAACCAGTCACCAGACTAAGTGAATAACATGGAACCAACCAGTCACCAGACTAAGTGAATAACATGAAACCAACCAGTCACCAGACTTAGTGAATAACATGAAACCAACCAGTCACCAGACTAAGTGAATAACATGAAACCAACCAGTCACCAGACTAAGTGAATAACATGAAACCAACCAGTCACCAGACTTAGTGAATAACATGAAACCAACCAGTCACCAGACTAAGTGAATAACATGAAACCAACCAGTCACCAGACTAAGTGAATAACATGAAACCAACCAGTCATCAGACTAAGTGAATAACATAAAACCAACCAGTCACCAGCATAAGTGAATAACGTCCTTATAAAACCAACCAGTCACCAGACTAAGTGAATAACATAAAACCAACCAGTCACCAGACTAAGTGAATAACGTCCTTATAAAACCAACCAGTCACTAGAATAAGTGAATAACGTTCTTATAAAACCAACCAGTCACCAGACTAAGTGAATAACATAAAACCAACCAGTCACCAGACTAAGTGAATAACGTTCTTATAAAACCAACCAGTCACCAGACTAAGTGAATAACATAAAACCAACCAGTCACCAGACTAAGTGAATAACATAAAACCAACCAGTCACCAGACTAAGTGAATAACATAAAACCAACCAGTCACCAGACTAAGTGAATAAAATAAAACCAACCAGTCACCAGACTAAGTGAATAACATAAAACCAACCAGTCACCAGACTAAGTGAATAACATCCTTATAAAACCAACCAGTCACCAGCATAAGTGAATAACATATTTATAAAACCAACCAGTCACCAGACTAAGTGAATAACATGAAACCAACCAGTCACCAGACTAAGTGAATAACATGAAACCAACCAATCACCAGACTAAGTGAATAACATCCTTATAAAACCAACCAGTCACCAGACTTAGTGAATAACTTAAAACCAACCAGTCACCAGACTAAGTGAATAACTTAAAACCAACCAGTCACCAGACTAAGTGAATAACATAAAACCAACCATTCACCAGACTAAGTGAATATCATGAAACCAACCAGTCACCAGACTAAGTGAATAACATAAAACCAACCAGTCACCAGACTAAGTGAATAACATAAAACCAACCAGTCACCAGCATAAGTGAATAACGTCCTTATAAAACCAACCAGTCACCAGACTAAGTGAATAACATAAAACCAACCAGTCACCAGACTAAGTGAATAACGTCCTTATAAAACCAACCAGTCACTAGAATAAGTGAATAACGTTCTTATAAAACCAACCAGTCACCAGACTAAGTGAATAACATAAAACCAACCAGTCACCAGACTAAGTGAATAACATAAAACCAACCAGTCACCAGACTAAGTGAATAACGTCCTCATATAACCAACCAGTCACCAGACTAAGTGAATAACATGAAACCCACCAGTCCCCAGACTAAGTGAATAATGTCCTTATAAAACCAACCAGTCACCAGACTAAGTGAATAACATGAAACCAACCAGTCACCAGACTAAGTGAATAACATCCTTATAAAACCAACCAGTCACCAGACTAAGTGAATAACCTGAAACCAACCAGTCACTAGAATAAGTGAATAACATGAAACCAACCGGTCACCAGACTAAGTGAATAACATGAAACCAACCAGTCCCCAGACTAAGTGAATAACATCCTTATAAAACCAACCAGTCACCAGACTAAGTGAATAACGTCCTTATAAAACCAACCAGTCACCAGCATAAGTGAATAACATAAAACCAACCAGTCACCAGACTAAGTGAATAATGTTCTTATAAAACCAACCAGTCACCAGACTAAGTGAATAACATGAAACCAACCAGTCACCAGACTAAGTGAATAACATAAAGCCAACCAGTCACCAGACTAAGTGAATAACATCCTTATAAAACAAACCAGTCACCAGACTAAGTGAATAACGTCCTTTTAAAACCAACCAGTCACCAGACTAAGTGAATAACATGAAACCAACCAGTCACCACACTAAGTGAATAACATCCTTATAAAACCAACCAGTCACCAGACTAAGTGAATAACATGAAACCAACCAGTCACCAGACTAAGTGAATAACATGAAACCAACCAGTCACCAGACTAAGTGAATAGCATGAAACCAACCAGTCCCCAGACTAAGTGAATAACATCCTTATAAAACCAACCAATCCCCAGACTAAGTGAATAACATGAAACCAACCAGTCACCAGACTAAGTGAATAACATAAAACCAACCAGTCACCAGACTAAGTGAATAACATCCTTATAAAACCAACCAGTCACTAGAATAAGTGAATAACATGAAACCAACCAGTCAACAGACTAAGTGAATAACATGAAACCAACCAGTCACCAGACTAAGTCAATAACGTTCTTATAAAACCAACCAGTCACCAGGCTAAGTGAATAACATAAAACCAACCAGTCACCAGACTAAGTGAATAACATAAAACCAACCAGTCACCAGACTAAGTGAATAAAATAAAACCAACCAGTCACCAGACTAAGTGAATAACATAAAACCAACCAGTCACCAGACTAAGTGAATAACATCCTTATAAAACCAACCAGTCACCAGCATAAGTGAATAACATATTTATAAAACCAACTAGTCACCAGACTAAGTGAATAACATGAAACCAACCAGTCACCAGACTAAGTGAATAACATGGAACCAACCAGTCACCAGACTAAGTGAATAACATGAAACCAACCAGTCACCAGACTTAGTGAATAACATGAAACCAACCAGTCACCAGACTAAGTGAATAACATGAAACCAACCAGTCACCAGACTAAGTGAATAACATGAAACCAACCAGTCATCAGACTAAGTGAATAACATAAAACCAACCAGTCACCAGCATAAGTGAATAACGTCCTTATAAAACCAACCAGTCACCAGACTAAGTGAATAACATAAAACCAACCAGTCACCAGACTAAGTGAATAACGTCCTTATAAAACCAACCAGTCACTAAAATAAGTGAATAACGTTCTTATAAAACCAACCAGTCACCAGACTAAGTGAATAACATAAAACCAACCAGTCACCAGACTAAGTGAATAACATAAAACCAACCAGTCACCAGACTAAGTGAATAACATAAAACCAACCAGTCACCAGACTAAGTGAATAACATAAAACCAACCAGTCACCAGACTAAGTGAATAACATAAAACCAACCAGTCACCAGACTAAGTGAATAAAATAAAACCAACCAGTCACCAGACTAAGTGAATAACATAAAACCAACCAGTCACCAGACTAAGTGAATAACATCCTTATAAAACCAACCAGTCACCAGCATAAGTGAATAACATATTTATAAAACCAACCAGTCACCAGACTAAGTGAATAACATGAAACCAACCAGTCACCAGACTAAGTGAATAACATGAAACCAACCAGTCACCAGACTAAGTGAATAACATGAAACCAACAAGTCACTAGACTAAGTGAATAACATGAAACCAACCAGTCACCAGACTAAGTGAATAACATGAAACCAACCAGTCACCAGACTAAGTGAATAACATGAAACCAACCAGTCACCAGACTAAGTGAATAACATCCTTATAAAACCAACCAGTCACCAGACTTAGTGAATAACTTAAAACCAACCAGTCACCAGACTAAGTGAATAACTTAAAACCAACCAGTCACCAGACTAAGTGAATAACATAAAACCAACCATTCACCAGACTAAGTGAATATCATGAAACCAATCAGTCACCAGACTAAGTGAATAACATAAAACCAACCAGTCACCAGACTAAGTGAATAACATAAAACCAACCAGTCACCAGCATAAGTGAATAACGTCCTTATAAAACCAACCAGTCACCAGACTAAGTGAATAACGTCCTCATATAACCAACCAGTCACCAGACTAAGTGAATAACATGAAACCCACCAGTCCCCAGACTAAGTGAATAATGTCCTTATAAAACCAACCAGTCACCAGACTAAGTGAATAACATGAAACCAACCAGTCACCAGACTAAGTGAATAACATCCTTATAAAACCAACCAGTCACCAGACTAAGTGAATAACCTGAAACCAACCAGTCACTAGAATAAGTGAATAACATGAAACCAACCGGTCACCAGACTAAGTGAATAACATGAAACCAACCAGTCCCCAGACTAAGTGAATAACATCCTTATAAAACCAACCAGTCACCAGACTAAGTGAATAACGTCCTTATAAAACCAACCAGTCACCAGCATAAGTGAATAACATAAAACCAACCAGTCACCAGACTAAGTGAATAATGTTCTTATAAAACCAACCAGTCACCAGACTAAGTGAATAACATGAAACCAACCAGTCACCAGACTAAGTGAATAACATAAAGCCAACCAGTCACCAGACTAAGTGAATAACATCCTTATAAAACAAACCAGTCACCAGACTAAGTCAATAACGTCCTTTTAAAACCAACCAGTCACCAGACTAAGTGAATAACATGAAACCAACCAGTCACCACACTAAGTGAATAACATCCTTATAAAACCAACCAGTCACCAGACTAAGTGAATAACATGAAACCAACCAGTCACCAGACTAAGTGAATAACATGAAACCAACCAGTCACCAGACTAAGTGAATAACATGAAACCAACCAGTCCCCAGACTAAGTGAATAACATCCTTATAAAACCAACCAATCCCCAGACTAAGTGAATAACATGAAACCAACCAGTCACCAGACTAAGTGAATAACATAAAACCAACCAGTCACCAGACTAAGTGAATAACATCCTTATAAAACCAACCAGTCACTAGAATAAGTGAATAACATGAAACCAACCAGTCACCAGACTAAGTGAATAACATGAAACCAACCAGTCACCAGACTAAGTCAATAACGTTCTTATAAAACCAACCAGTCACCAGACTAAGTGAATAACATAAAACCAACCAGTCACCAGACTAAGTGAATAACGTTCTTATAAAACCAACCAGTCACCAGACTAAGTGAATAACATAAAACCAACCAGTCACCAGACTAAGTGAATAACATAAAACCAACCAGTCACCAGACTAAGTGAATAACATAAAACCAACCAGTCACCAGACTAAGTGAATAAAATAAAACCAACCAGTCACCAGACTAAGTGAATAACATAAAACCAACCAGTCACCAGACTAAGTGAATAACATCCTTATAAAACCAACCAGTCACCAGCATAAGTGAATAACATATTTATAAAACCAACCAGTCACCAGACTAAGTGAATAACATGAAACCAACCAGTCACCAGACTAAGTGAATAACATGAAACCAACCAGTCACCAGACTAAGTGAATAACATGAAACCAACAAGTCACTAGACTAAGTGAATAACATGAAACCAACCAGTCACCAGACTAAGTGAATAACATGAAACCAACCAGTCACCAGACTAAGTGAATAACATGAAACCAACCAGTCACCAGACTAAGTGAATAACATCCTTATAAAACCAACCAGTCACCAGACTTAGTGAATAACTTAAAACCAACCAGTCACCAGACTAAGTGAATAACTTAAAACCAACCAGTCACCAGACTAAGTGAATAACATAAAACCAACCATTCACCAGACTAAGTGAATAACATGAAACCAACCAGTCACCAGACTAAGTGAATAACATAAAACCAACCAGTAACCAGACTAAGTGAATAACATAAAACCAACCAGTCACCAGACTAAGTGAATAACATCCTTATAAAACCAACCAGTCACCAGACTAAGTGAATAACATAAAACCAACCAGTCACCAGACTAAGTGAATAACATCCTTATAAAACCAACCAGTCACCAGCATAAGTGAATAACATATTTATAAAACCAACTAGTCACCAGACTAAGTGAATAACATGAAACCAACCAGTCACCAGACTAAGTGAATAACATGGAACCAACCAGTCACCAGACTAAGTGAATAACATGAAATCAACCAGTCACCAGACTTAGTGAATAACATGAAACCAACCAGTCACCAGACTAAGTGAATAACATGAAACCAACCAGTCACCAGACTAAGTGAATAACATGAAACCAACCAGTCATCAGACTAAGTGAATAACATAAAACCAACCAGTCACCAGCATAAGTGAATAACGTCCTTATAAAACCAACCAGTCACCAGACTAAGTGAATAACATAAAACCAACCAGTCACCAGACTAAGTGAATAACGTCCTTATAAAACCAACCAGTCACTAAAATAAGTGAATAACGTTCTTATAAAACCAACCAGTCACCAGACTAAGTGAATAACATAAAACCAACCAGTCACCAGACTAAGTGAATAACATAAAACCAACCAGTCACCAGACTAAGTGAATAACATAAAACCAACCAGTCACCAGACTAAGTGAATAACATAAAACCAACCAGTCACCAGACTAAGTGAATAACATAAAACCAACCAGTCACCAGACTAAGTGAATAAAATAAAACCAACCAGTCACCAGACTAAGTGAATAACATAAAACCAACCAGTCACCAGACTAAGTGAATAACATCCTTATAAAACCAACCAGTCACCAGCATAAGTGAATAACATATTTATAAAACCAACCAGTCACCAGACTAAGTGAATAACATGAAACCAACCAGTCACCAGACTAAGTGAATAACATGAAACCAACCAGTCACCAGACTAAGTGAATAACATGAAACCAACAAGTCACTAGACTAAGTGAATAACATGAAACCAACCAGTCACCAGACTAAGTGAATAACATGAAACCAACCAGTCACCAGACTAAGTGAATAACATGAAACCAACCAGTCACCAGACTAAGTGAATAACATCCTTATAAAACCAACCAGTCACCAGACTTAGTGAATAACTTAAAACCAACCAGTCACCAGACTAAGTGAATAACTTAAAACCAACCAGTCACCAGACTAAGTGAATAACATAAAACCAACCATTCACCAGACTAAGTGAATATCATGAAACCAACCAGTCACCAGACTAAGTGAATAACATAAAACCAACCAGTCACCAGACTAAGTGAATAACATAAAACCAACCAGTCACCAGCATAAGTGAATAACGTCCTTATAAAACCAACCAGTCACCAGACTAAGTGAATAACGTCCTCATATAACCAACCAGTCACCAGACTAAGTGAATAACATGAAACCCACCAGTCCCCAGACTAAGTGAATAATGTCCTTATAAAACCAACCAGTCACCAGACTAAGTGAATAACATGAAACCAACCAGTCACCAGACTAAGTGAATAACATCCTTATAAAACCAACCAGTCACCAGACTAAGTGAATAACCTGAAACCAACCAGTCACTAGAATAAGTGAATAACATGAAACCAACCGGTCACCAGACTAAGTGAATAACATGAAACCAACCAGTCCCCAGACTAAGTGAATAACATCCTTATAAAACCAACCAGTCACCAGACTAAGTGAATAACGTCCTTATAAAACCAACCAGTCACCAGCATAAGTGAATAACATAAAACCAACCAGTCACCAGACTAAGTGAATAATGTTCTTATAAAACCAACCAGTCACCAGACTAAGTGAATAACATGAAACCAACCAGTCACCAGACTAAGTGAATAACATAAAGCCAACCAGTCACCAGACTAAGTGAATAACATCCTTATAAAACAAACCAGTCACCAGACTAAGTGAATAACGTCCTTTTAAAACCAACCAGTCACCAGACTAAGTGAATAACATGAAACCAACCAGTCACCACACTAAGTGAATAACATCCTTATAAAACCAACCAGTCACCAGACTAAGTGAATAACATGAAACCAACCAGTCACCAGACTAAGTGAATAACATGAAACCAACCAGTCACCAGACTAAGTGAATAACATGAAACCAACCAGTCCCCAGACTAAGTGAATAACATCCTTATAAAACCAACCAATCCCCAGACTAAGTGAATAACATGAAACCAACCAGTCACCAGACTAAGTGAATAACATAAAACCAACCAGTCACTAGACTAAGTGAATAACATCCTTATAAAACCAACCAGTCACTAGAATAAGTGAATAACATGAAACCAACCAGTCACCAGACTAAGTGAATAACATGAAACCAACCAGTCACCAGACTAAGTCAATAACGTTCTTATAAAACCAACCAGTCACCAGACTAAGTGAATAACATAAAACCAACCAGTCACCAGACTAAGTGAATAACGTTCTTATAAAACCAACCAGTCACCAGACTAAGTGAATAACATAAAACCAACCAGTCACCAGACTAAGTGAATAACATAAAACCAACCAGTCACCAGACTAAGTGAATAACATAAAACCAACCAGTCACCAGACTAAGTGAATAAAATAAAACCAACCAGTCACCAGACTAAGTGAATAACATAAAACCAACCAGTCACCAGACTAAGTGAATAACATCCTTATAAAACCAACCAGTCACCAGCATAAGTGAATAACATATTTATAAAACCAACCAGTCACCAGACTAAGTGAATAACATGAAACCAACCAGTCACCAGACTAAGTGAATAACATGAAACCAACCAGTCACCAGACTAAGTGAATAACATGAAACCAACAAGTCACTAGACTAAGTGAATAACATGAAACCAACCAGTCACCAGACTAAGTGAATAACATGAAACCAACCAGTCACCAGACTAAGTGAATAACATGAAACCAACCAGTCACCAGACTAAGTGAATAACATCCTTATAAAACCAACCAGTCACCAGACTTAGTGAATAACTTAAAACCAACCAGTCACCAGACTAAGTGAATAACTTAAAACCAACCAGTCACCAGACTAAGTGAATAACATAAAACCAACCATTCACCAGACTAAGTGAATAACATGAAACCAACCAGTCACCAGACTAAGTGAATAACATAAAACCAACCAGTAACCAGACTAAGTGAATAACATAAAACCAACCAGTCACCAGACTAAGTGAATAACATCCTTATAAAACCAACCAGTCACCAGACTAAGTGAATAACATAAAACCAACCAGTCACCAGACTAAGTGAATAACATCCTTATAAAACCAACCAGTCACCAGCATAAGTGAATAACATATTTATAAAACCAACTAGTCACCAGACTAAGTGAATAACATGAAACCAACCAGTCACCAGACTAAGTGAATAACATGGAACCAACCAGTCACCAGACTAAGTGAATAACATGAAATCAACCAGTCACCAGACTTAGTGAATAACATGAAACCAACCAGTCACCAGACTAAGTGAATAACATGAAACCAACCAGTCACCAGACTAAGTGAATAACATGAAACCAACCAGTCATCAGACTAAGTGAATAACATAAAACCAACCAGTCACCAGCATAAGTGAATAACGTCCTTATAAAACCAACCAGTCACCAGACTAAGTGAATAACATAAAACCAACCAGTCACCAGACTAAGTGAATAACGTCCTTATAAAACCAACCAGTCACTAAAATAAGTGAATAACGTTCTTATAAAACCAACCAGTCACCAGACTAAGTGAATAACATAAAACCAACCAGTCACCAGACTAAGTGAATAACATAAAACCAACCAGTCACCAGACTAAGTGAATAACATAAAACCAACCAGTCACCAGACTAAGTGAATAACATAAAACCAACCAGTCACCAGACTAAGTGAATAACATAAAACCAACCAGTCACCAGACTAAGTGAATAAAATAAAACCAACCAGTCACCAGACTAAGTGAATAACATAAAACCAACCAGTCACCAGACTAAGTGAATAACATCCTTATAAAACCAACCAGTCACCAGCATAAGTGAATAACATATTTATAAAACCAACCAGTCACCAGACTAAGTGAATAACATGAAACCAACCAGTCACCAGACTAAGTGAATAACATGAAACCAACCAGTCACCAGACTAAGTGAATAACATGAAACCAACAAGTCACTAGACTAAGTGAATAACATGAAACCAACCAGTCACCAGACTAAGTGAATAACATGAAACCAACCAGTCACCAGACTAAGTGAATAACATGAAACCAACCAGTCACCAGACTAAGTGAATAACATCCTTATAAAACCAACCAGTCACCAGACTTAGTGAATAACTTAAAACCAACCAGTCACCAGACTAAGTGAATAACTTAAAACCAACCAGTCACCAGACTAAGTGAATAACATAAAACCAACCATTCACCAGACTAAGTGAATATCATGAAACCAACCAGTCACCAGACTAAGTGAATAACATAAAACCAACCAGTCACCAGACTAAGTGAATAACATAAAACCAACCAGTCACCAGCATAAGTGAATAACGTCCTTATAAAACCAACCAGTCACCAGACTAAGTGAATAACGTCCTCATATAACCAACCAGTCACCAGACTAAGTGAATAACATGAAACCCACCAGTCCCCAGACTAAGTGAATAATGTCCTTATAAAACCAACCAGTCACCAGACTAAGTGAATAACATGAAACCAACCAGTCACCAGACTAAGTGAATAACATCCTTATAAAACCAACCAGTCACCAGACTAAGTGAATAACCTGAAACCAACCAGTCACTAGAATAAGTGAATAACATGAAACCAACCGGTCACCAGACTAAGTGAATAACATGAAACCAACCAGTCCCCAGACTAAGTGAATAACATCCTTATAAAACCAACCAGTCACCAGACTAAGTGAATAACGTCCTTATAAAACCAACCAGTCACCAGCATAAGTGAATAACATAAAACCAACCAGTCACCAGACTAAGTGAATAATGTTCTTATAAAACCAACCAGTCACCAGACTAAGTGAATAACATGAAACCAACCAGTCACCAGACTAAGTGAATAACATAAAGCCAACCAGTCACCAGACTAAGTGAATAACATCCTTATAAAACAAACCAGTCACCAGACTAAGTGAATAACGTCCTTTTAAAACCAACCAGTCACCAGACTAAGTGAATAACATGAAACCAACCAGTCACCACACTAAGTGAATAACATCCTTATAAAACCAACCAGTCACCAGACTAAGTGAATAACATGAAACCAACCAGTCACCAGACTAAGTGAATAACATGAAACCAACCAGTCACCAGACTAAGTGAATAACATGAAACCAACCAGTCCCCAGACTAAGTGAATAACATCCTTATAAAACCAACCAATCCCCAGACTAAGTGAATAACATGAAACCAACCAGTCACCAGACTAAGTGAATAACATAAAACCAACCAGTCACCAGACTAAGTGAATAACATCCTTATAAAACCAACCAGTCACTAGAATAAGTGAATAACATGAAACCAACCAGTCACCAGACTAAGTGAATAACATGAAACCAACCAGTCACCAGACTAAGTCAATAACGTTCTTATAAAACCAACCAGTCACCAGACTAAGTGAATAACATAAAACCAACCAGTCACCAGACTAAGTGAATAACGTTCTTATAAAACCAACCAGTCACCAGACTAAGTGAATAACATAAAACCAACCAGTCACCAGACTAAGTGAATAACATAAAACCAACCAGTCACCAGACTAAGTGAATAACATAAAACCAACCAGTCACCAGACTAAGTGAATAAAATAAAACCAACCAGTCACCAGACTAAGTGAATAACATAAAACCAACCAGTCACCAGACTAAGTGAATAACATCCTTATAAAACCAACCAGTCACCAGCATAAGTGAATAACATATTTATAAAACCAACCAGTCACCAGACTAAGTGAATAACATGAAACCAACCAGTCACCAGACTAAGTGAATAACATGAAACCAACCAGTCACCAGACTAAGTGAATAACATGAAACCAACAAGTCACTAGACTAAGTGAATAACATGAAACCAACCAGTCACCAGACTAAGTGAATAACATGAAACCAACCAGTCACCAGACTAAGTGAATAACATGAAACCAACCAGTCACCAGACTAAGTGAATAACATCCTTATAAAACCAACCAGTCACCAGACTTAGTGAATAACTTAAAACCAACCAGTCACCAGACTAAGTGAATAACTTAAAACCAACCAGTCACCAGACTAAGTGAATAACATAAAACCAACCATTCACCAGACTAAGTGAATAACATAAAACCAACCAGTCACCAGACTAAGTGAATAACATCCTTATAAAACCAACCAGTCACCAGCATAAGTGAATAACATATTTATAAAACCAACCAGTCACCAGACTAAGTGAATAAAATAAAACCAACCAGTCACCAGACTAAGTGAATAACATAAAACCAACCAGTCACCAGACTAAGTGAATAACATCCTTATAAAACCAACCAGTCACCAGCATAAGTGAATAACATATTTATAAAACCAACCAGTCACCAGACTAAGTGAATAACATGAAACCAACCAGTCACCAGACTAAGTGAATAACATGAAACCAACCAGTCACCAGACTAAGTGAATAACATGAAACCAACAAGTCACTAGACTAAGTGAATAACATGAAACCAACCAGTCACCAGACTAAGTGAATAACATGAAACCAACCAGTCACCAGACTAAGTGAATAACATGAAACCAACCAGTCACCAGACTAAGTGAATAACATCCTTATAAAACCAACCAGTCACCAGACTTAGTGAATAACTTAAAACCAACCAGTCACCAGACTAAGTGAATAACTTAAAACCAACCAGTCACCAGACTAAGTGAATAACATAAAACCAACCATTCACCAGACTAAGTGAATAACATGAAACCAACCAGTCACCAGACTAAGTGAATAACATAAAACCAACCAGTAACCAGACTAAGTGAATAACATAAAACCAACCAGTCACCAGACTAAGTGAATAACATCCTTATAAAACCAACCAGTCACCAGACTAAGTGAATAACATAAAACCAACCAGTCACCAGACTAAGTGAATAACATCCTTATAAAACCAACCAGTCACCAGCATAAGTGAATAACATATTTATAAAACCAACTAGTCACCAGACTAAGTGAATAACATGAAACCAACCAGTCACCAGACTAAGTGAATAACATGGAACCAACCAGTCACCAGACTAAGTGAATAACATGAAATCAACCAGTCACCAGACTTAGTGAATAACATGAAACCAACCAGTCACCAGACTAAGTGAATAACATGAAACCAACCAGTCACCAGACTAAGTGAATAACATGAAACCAACCAGTCATCAGACTAAGTGAATAACATAAAACCAACAAGTCACCAGCATAAGTGAATAACGTCCTTATAAAACCAACCAGTCACCAGACTAAGTGAATAACATAAAACCAACCAGTCACCAGACTAAGTGAATAACGTCCTTATAAAACCAACCAGTCACTAAAATAAGTGAATAACGTTCTTTTAAAACCAACCAGTCACCAGACTAAGTGAATAACATAAAACCAACCAGTCACCAGACTAAGTGAATAACATAAAACCAACCAGTCACCAGACTAAGTGAATAACATAAAACCAACCAGTCACCAGACTAAGTGAATAACATAAAACCAACCAGTCACCAGACTAAGTGAATAACATAAAACCAACCAGTCACCAGACTAAGTGAATAAAATAAAACCAACCAGTCACCAGACTAAGTGAATAACATAAAACCAACCAGTCACCAGACTAAGTGAATAACATCCTTATAAAACCAACCAGTCACCAGCATAAGTGAATAACATATTTATAAAACCAACCAGTCACCAGACTAAGTGAATAACATGAAACCAACCAGTCACCAGACTAAGTGAATAACATGAAACCAACCAGTCACCAGACTAAGTGAATAACATGAAACCAACAAGTCACTAGACTAAGTGAATAACATGAAACCAACCAGTCACCAGACTAAGTGAATAACATGAAACCAACCAGTCACCAGACTAAGTGAATAACATGAAACCAACCAGTCACCAGACTAAGTGAATAACATCCTTATAAAACCAACCAGTCACCAGACTTAGTGAATAACTTAAAACCAACCAGTCACCAGACTAAGTGAATAACTTAAAACCAACCAGTCACCAGACTAAGTGAATAACATAAAACCAACCATTCACCAGACTAAGTGAATATCATGAAACCAACCAGTCACCAGACTAAGTGAATAACATAAAACCAACCAGTCACCAGACTAAGTGAATAACATAAAACCAACCAGTCACCAGCATAAGTGAATAACGTCCTTATAAAACCAACCAGTCACCAGACTAAGTGAATAACGTCCTCATATAACCAACCAGTCACCAGACTAAGTGAATAACATGAAACCCACCAGTCCCCAGACTAAGTGAATAATGTCCTTATAAAACCAACCAGTCACCAGACTAAGTGAATAACATGAAACCAACCAGTCACCAGACTAAGTGAATAACATCCTTATAAAACCAACCAGTCACCAGACTAAGTGAATAACCTGAAACCAACCAGTCACTAGAATAAGTGAATAACATGAAACCAACCGGTCACCAGACTAAGTGAATAACATGAAACCAACCAGTCCCCAGACTAAGTGAATAACATCCTTATAAAACCAACCAGTCACCAGACTAAGTGAATAACGTCCTTATAAAACCAACCAGTCACCAGCATAAGTGAATAACATAAAACCAACCAGTCACCAGACTAAGTGAATAATGTTCTTATAAAACCAACCAGTCACCAGACTAAGTGAATAACATGAAACCAACCAGTCACCAGACTAAGTGAATAACATAAAGCCAACCAGTCACCAGACTAAGTGAATAACATCCTTATAAAACAAACCAGTCACCAGACTAAGTGAATAACGTCCTTTTAAAACCAACCAGTCACCAGACTAAGTGAATAACATGAAACCAACCAGTCACCACACTAAGTGAATAACATCCTTATAAAACCAACCAGTCACCAGACTAAGTGAATAACATGAAACCAACCAGTCACCAGACTAAGTGAATAACATGAAACCAACCAGTCACCAGACTAAGTGAATAACATGAAACCAACCAGTCCCCAGACTAAGTGAATAACATCCTTATAAAACCAACCAATCCCCAGACTAAGTGAATAACATGAAACCAACCAGTCACCAGACTAAGTGAATAACATAAAACCAACCAGTCACCAGACTAAGTGAATAACATCCTTATAAAACCAACCAGTCACTAGAATAAGTGAATAACATGAAACCAACCAGTCACCAGACTAAGTGAATAACATGAAACCAACCAGTCACCAGACTAAGTCAATAACGTTCTTATAAAACCAACCAGTCACCAGACTAAGTGAATAACATAAAACCAACCAGTCACCAGACTAAGTGAATAACGTTCTTATAAAACCAACCAGTCACCAGACTAAGTGAATAACATAAAACCAACCAGTCACCAGACTAAGTGAATAACATAAAACCAACCAGTCACCAGACTAAGTGAATAACATAAAACCAACCAGTCACCAGACTAAGTGAATAAAATAAAACCAACCAGTCACCAGACTAAGTGAATAACATAAAACCAACCAGTCACCAGACTAAGTGAATAACATCCTTATAAAACCAACCAGTCACCAGCATAAGTGAATAACATATTTATAAAACCAACCAGTCACCAGACTAAGTGAATAACATGAAACCAACCAGTCACCAGACTAAGTGAATAACATGAAACCAACCAGTCACCAGACTAAGTGAATAACATGAAACCAACAAGTCACTAGACTAAGTGAATAACATGAAACCAACCAGTCACCAGACTAAGTGAATAACATGAAACCAACCAGTCACCAGACTAAGTGAATAACATGAAACCAACCAGTCACCAGACTAAGTGAATAACATCCTTATAAAACCAACCAGTCACCAGACTTAGTGAATAACTTAAAACCAACCAGTCACCAGACTAAGTGAATAACTTAAAACCAACCAGTCACCAGACTAAGTGAATAACATAAAACCAACCATTCACCAGACTAAGTGAATAACATGAAACCAACCAGTCACCAGACTAAGTGAATAACATAAAACCAACCAGTAACCAGACTAAGTGAATAACATAAAACCAACCAGTCACCAGACTAAGTGAATAACATCCTTATAAAACCAACCAGTCACCAGACTAAGTGAATAACATAAAACCAACGAGTCACCAGACTAAGTGAATAACATAAAACCAACCAGTCACCAGACTAAGTGAATAACATCCTTATAAAACCAACCAGTCACCAGACTAAGTGAATAACATATTTATAAAACCAACCAGTCACCAGCATAAGTGAATAACATATTTATAAAACCAACCAGTCACCAGACTAAGTGAATAACATGAAACCAACCAGTCACCAGACTAAGTGAATAACATGAAACCAACCAGTCACCAGCATAAGTGAATAACGTCCTTATAAAACCCACCAGTCACCAGACTAAGTGAATAACGTCCTCATATAACCAACCAGTCACCAGACTAAGTGAATAACATGAAACCCACCAGTCCCCAGACTAAGTGAATAATGTCCTTATAAAACCAACCAGTAACCAGACTAAGTGAATAACATGAAACCAACCAGTCACCAGACTAAGTGCATAACATCCTTATAAAACCAACCAGTCACCAGACTAAGTGAATAACCTGAAACCAACCAGTCACTAGAATAAGTGAATAACATGAAACCAACCGGTCACCAGACTAAGTGAATAACATGAAACCAACCAGTCCCCAGACTAAGTGAATAGCATCCTTATAAAACCAACCAGTCACCAGACTAAGTGAATAACGTCCTTATAAAACCAACCAGTCACCAGCATAAGTGAATAACATAAAACCAACCAGTCACCAGACTAAGTGAATAATGTTCTTATAAAACCAACCAGTCACCAGACTAAGTGAATAACATCCTTATAAAACAAACCAGTCACCAGACTAAGTGAATAACGTCCTTTTAAAACCAACCAGTCACCAGACTAAGTGAATAACATGAAACCAACCAGTCACCACACTAAGTGAATAACATCCTTATAAAACCAACCAGTCACCAGACTAAGTGAATAACATGAAACCAACCAGTCACCAGACTAAGTGAATAACATGAAACCAACCAGTCACCAGACTAAGTGAATAACATGAAACCAACCAGTCCCCAGACTAAGTGAATAACATCCTTATAAAACCAACCAATCCTCAGACTAAGTGAATAACATGAAACCAACCAGTCACCAGACTAAGTGAATAACGTCCTTATAAAACCAACCTGTCACCAGACTAAGTGAATAACATCCTTATAAAACCAACCAGTCACCAGACTAAGTGAATAACATGAAACCAACCAGTCACCAGACTAAGTGAATAACATGAAACCAACCAGTCACCAGACTAAGTGAATAACATGAAACCAACCAGTCACCAGACTAAGTGAATAACATGAAACCAACCAGTCACCAGACTAAGTGAATAACATGAAACCAACCAGTCATCAGACTAAGTGAATAACATGAAACCAACCAGTCACCAGCATAAGTGAATAATGTCCTTATAAAACCAACCAGTCACCAGAATAAGTGAATAACATAAAACCAACCAGTCACCAGACTAACTGAATAACGTTCTTATAAAACCAAACAGTCACCAGACTAAATGAATAACATAAAACCAACCAGTCACCAGACTAAGTGAATAACATAAAACCAACCAGTCACCAGACTAAGTGAATAACATGAAACCAACCAGTCACCAGACTAAGTGAATGACATCCTTATAAACCCAACCAGTCACCAGACTAAGTGAATAACGTGAAACCAACCAGTCACCAGACTTGTGAATAACGTCCTTATAAAACCAACCAGTCACCAGACTGTGAATAACGTCCTTATAAAACCAACCAGTCACCAGACTAAGTGAATAACATCCTTATAAAACCAACCAGTCACCAGACTAAGTGAATAACATGAAACCAACCAGTCACCAGACTAAGTGAATAACATCCTTATAAAACCAACCAGTCACCAGACTAAGTGAATAACATGAAACCAACCAGTCACCAGACTAAGTGAATAACATGAAACCAACCAGTCACCAGACTAAGTGAATAACATGAAACCAACCAGTCACCAGACTAAGTGAATAACATGAAACCAACCAGTCACCAGACTAAGTGAATAACATGAAACCAACCAGTCACCAGACTAAGTGAATAACATGAAACCAACCAGTCACCAGACTACGTGAATAACATGAAACCAACCAGTCATCAGACTAAGTGAATAACATAAAACCAACCAGTCACCAGCATAAGTGAATAACGTCCTTATAAAACCAACCAGTCACCAGACTAAGTGAATAACATGAAACCCACCAGTCCCCAGACTAACTGAATAATGTCCTTATAAAACCAACCAGTCACCAGACTAATTGAATAACGTGAAACCATCCAGTCACCAGACTAAGTGAATAACATGAAACCAACCAGTCACCAGCAAAAGTGAATAACGTCCTTATAAAACCAACCAGTCACCAGAATAAGTGAATAACATAAAACCAACCAGTCACCAGACTAAGTGAATAACTTCCTTATGAAACCAACCAGTAACCAGACTAAGTCAATAACGCCCTTATAAAACCAACCAGTCACCAGACTAAGTGAATAACATGAAACCAACCAGTCACCAGACTATGTGAATAACATGAAACCAACCAGTCACCAGACTAAGTGAATAACATGAAACCAACAAGTCACTAGACTAAGTGAATAACATAAAACCAACCAG
Organism: Salmo salar; assembly: GCF_965601325.2. NCBI lineage: Eukaryota > Metazoa > Chordata > Actinopteri > Salmoniformes > Salmonidae > Salmo > Salmo salar. The sequence goes on from NW_027675356.1 coordinate 724,904, forward strand.
TCACCAGCATAAGTGAATAACGTCCTTATAAAACCAACCAGTCACCAGACTAAGTGAATAACATAAAACCAACCAGTCACCAGACTAAGTGAATAACGTCCTTATAAAACCAACCAGTAACCAGACAAGGTGAATAACGCCCTTATAATACCAACCAGTCACCAGACTAAGTGAATAACCTGAAACCAACCAGTCACTAGAATAAGTGAATAACATGAAACCAACCAGTCACCAGACTAAGTGAATAACATGAAACCAACCAGTCACCAGACTAAGTCAATAACGTTCTTATAAAACCAACCAGTCACCAGACTAAGTGAATAACATAAAACCAACCAGTCACCAGACTAAGTGAATAACGTTCTTATAAAACCAACCAGTCACCAGACTAAGTGAATATCATAAAACCAACCAGTCACCAGACTAAGTGAATAACATAAAACCAACCAGTCACCAGACTAAGTGAATAACATAAAACCAACCAGTCACCAGACTAAGTGAATAAAATAAAACCAACCAGTCACCAGACTAGGTGAATAACATAAAACCAACCAGTCACCAGACTAAGTGAATAACATCCTTATAAAACCAACCAGTCACCAGCATAAGTGAATAACATATTTATAAAACCAACCAGTCACCAGACTAAGTGAATAACATGAAACCAACCAGTCACCAGACTAAGTGAATAACATGAAACCAACCAGTCACCAGACTAAGTGAATAACATGAAACCAACAAGTCACTAGACTAAGTGAATAACATGAAACCAACCAGTCACCAGACTAAGTGAATAACATGAAACCAACCAGTCACCAGACTAAGTGAATAACATGAAACCAACCAGTCACCAGACTAAGTGAATAACATCCTTATAAAACCAACCAGTCACCAGACTTAGTGAATAACTTAAAACCAACCAGTCACCAGACTAAGTGAATAACTTAAAACCAACCAGTCACCAGACTAAGTGAATAACATAAAACCAACCAGTCACCAGACTAAGTGAATAACATGAAACCAACCAGTCACCAGACTAAGTGAATAACATAAAACCAACCAGTCACCAGACTAAGTGAATAACGTTCTTATAAAACCAACCAGTCACCAGACTAAGTGAATATCATAAAACCAACCAGTCACCAGACTAAGTGAATAACATAAAACCAACCAGTCACCAGACTAAGTGAATAACATAAAACCAACCAGTCACCAGACTAAGTGAATAAAATAAAACCAACCAGTCACCAGACTAAGTGAATAACATAAAACCAACCAGTCACCAGACTAAGTGAATAACATCCTTATAAAACCAACCAGTCACCAGCATAAGTGAATAACATATTTATAAAACCAACCAGTCACCAGACTAAGTGAATAACATGAAACCAACCAGTCACCAGACTAAGTGAATAACATGAAACCAACCAGTCACCAGACTAAGTGAATAACATGAAACCAACAAGTCACTAGACTAAGTGAATAACATGAAACCAACCAGTCACCAGACTAAGTGAATAACATGAAACCAACCAGTCACCAGACTAAGTGAATAACATGAAACCAACCAGTCACCAGACTAAGTGAATAACATCCTTATAAAACCAACCAGTCACCAGACTTAGTGAATAACTTAAAACCAACCAGTCACCAGACTAAGTGAATAACTTAAAACCAACCAGTCACCAGACTAAGTGAATAACATAAAACCAACCAGTCACCAGACTAAGTGAATAACATGAAACCAACCAGTCACCAGACTAAGTGAATAACATAAAACCAACCAGTCACCAGACTAAGTGAATAACATAAAACCAACCAGTCACCAGACTAAGTGAATAACATCCTTATAAAACCAACCAGTCACCAGACTAAGTGAATAACATAAAACCAACCAGTCACCAGACTAAGTGAATAACATAAAACCAACCAGTCACCAGACTAAGTGAATAACATCCTTATAAAACCAACCAGTCACCAGACTAAGTGAATAACATATTTATAAAACCAACCAGTCACCAGCATAAGTGAATAACATATTTATAAAACCAACCAGTCACCAGACTAAGTGAATAACATGAAACCAACCAGTCACCAGACTAAGTGAATAACATGAAACCAACAAGTCACTAGACTAAGTGAATAACATGAAACCAACCAGTCACCAGACTAAGTGAATAACATGAAACCAACCAGTCACCAGACTAAGTGAATAACATGAAACCAACCAGTCACCAGACTAAGTGAATAACATGAAACCAACCAGTCACCAGACTAAGTGAATAACATGAAACCAACCAGTCACCAGACTAAGTGAATAACATGAAACCAACCAGTCACCAGACTAAGTGAATAACATGAAACCAACAAGTCACTAGACTAAGTGAATAACATGAAACCAACCAGTCACCAGACTAAGTGAATAACATGAAACCAACAAGTCACCAGACTAAGTGAATAACATGAAACCAACCAGTCACCAGACTAAGTGAATAACATGAAACCAACCAGTCACCAGACTAAGTGAATAACATGAAACCAACCAGTCACCAGACTAAGTGAATAACATGAAACCCACCAGTCCCCAGACTAAGTGAATAACATCCTTATAAAAAAAACCAGTCACCAGACTAAGTGAATAACATGAAACCAACCAGTCACCAGACTAAGTGAATAACGTGAAACCAACCAGTCACCAGACTAAGTGAATAACATGAAACCAACCAGTCACCAGCATAAGTGAATAATGTCCTTATAAAACCAACCAGTCACCAGACTAAGTGAATAACATAAAACCAACCAGTCACCAGACTAACTGAATAACGTTCTTATAAAACCAAACAGTCACCAGACTAAATGAATAACATAAAACCAACCAGTCACCAGACTAAGTGAATAACATAAAACCAACCAGTCACCAGACTAAGTGAATAACATAAAACCAACCAGTCACCAGACTAAGTGAATAAAATAAAACCAACCAGTCACCAGACTAAGTGAATAACATAAAACCAACCAGTCACCAGACTAAGTGAATAACATCCTTATAAAACCAACCAGTCACCAGCATAAGTGAATAAGATATTTATAAAACCAACCAGTCACCAGACTAAGTGAATAACATGAAACCAACCAGTCACCAGACTAAGTGAATAACATGAAACCAACCAGTCACCAGACTAAGTGAATAACATGAAACCAACAAGTCACTAGACTAAGTGAATAACATGAAACCAACCAGTCACCAGACTAAGTGAATAACATGAAACCAACCAGTCACCAGACTAAGTGAATAACATGAAACCAACCAGTCACCAGACTAAGTGAATAACATCCTTATAAAACCAACCAGTCACCAGACTTAGTGAATAACTTAAAACCAACCAGTCACCAGACTAAGTGAATAACTTAAAACCAACCAGTCACCAGACTAAGTGAATAACATAAAACCAACCAGTCACCAGACTAAGTGAATAACATGAAACCAACCAGTCACCAGACTAAGTGAATAACATAAAACCAACCAGTCACCAGACTAAGTGAATAACATAAAACCAACCAGTCACCAGACTAAGTGAATAACATCATTATAAAACCAACCAGTCACCAGACTAAGTGAATAACATAAAACCAACCAGTCACCAGACTAAGTGAATAACATAAAACCAACCAGTCACCAGACTAAGTGAATAACATCCTTATAAAACCAACCAGTCACCAGACTAAGTGAATAACATATTTATAAAACCAACCAGTCACCAGCATAAGTGAATAACATATTTATAAAACCAACCAGTCACCAGACTAAGTGAATAACATGAAACCAACCAGTCACCAGACTAAGTGAATAACATGAAACCAACAAGTCACTAGACTAAGTGAATAACATGAAACCAACCAGTCACCAGACTAAGTGAATAACATGAAACCAACCAGTCACCAGACTAAGTGAATAACATGAAACCAACCAGTCACCAGACTAAGTGAATAACATGAAACCAACCAGTCACCAGACTAAGTGAATAACATGAAACCAACCAGTCACCAGACTAAGTGAATAACATGAAACCAACCAGTCACCAGACTAAGTGAATAACATGAAACCAACCAGTCACCAGACTAAGTGAATAACATGAAACCAACCAGTCACCAGACTAAGTGAATAACATCCTTATAAAACCAACCAGTCACCAGACTAAGTGAATAACATGAAACCAACCAGTCACCAGACTAAGTGAATAACATGAAACCAACCAGTCACCAGACTAAGTGAATAACATGAAACCAACCAGTCACCAGACTAAGTGAATAACATGAAACCAACCAGTCACCAGACTAAGTGAATAACATGAAACCAACCAGTCACCAGACTAAGTGAATAACATGAAACCAACCAGTCACCAGACTAAGTGAATAACATGAAACCAACCAGTCATCAGACTAAGTGAATAACATAAAACCAACCAGTCACCAGCATAAGTGAATAACGTCCTTATAAAACCAACCAGTCACCAGACTAAGTGAATAACATGAAACCAACCAGTCACCAGACTAAGTGAATAACATGAAACCAACCAGTCACCAGACTAAGTGAATAACATGAAACCAACCAGTCACCAGACTAAGTGAATAACATCCTTATAAAACCAACCAGTCACCAGACTTAGTGAATAACTTAAAACCAACCAGTCACCAGACTAAGTGAATAACTTAAAACCAACCAGTCACCAGACTAAGTGAATAACATAAAACCAACCAGTCACCAGACTAAGTGAATAACATGAAACCAACCAGTCACCAGACTAAGTGAATAACATAAAACCAACCAGTCACCAGACTAAGTGAATAACATAAAACCAACCAGTCACCAGACTAAGTGAATAACATCCTTATAAAACCAACCAGTCACCAGACTAAGTGAATAACATAAAACCAACCAGTCACCAGACTAAGTGAATAACATAAAACCAACCAGTCACCAGACTAAGTGAATAACATCCTTATAAAACCAACCAGTCACCAGACTAAGTGAATAACATATTTATAAAACCAACCAGTCACCAGCATAAGTGAATAACATATTTATAAAACCAACCAGTCACCAGACTAAGTGAATAACATGAAACCAACCAGTCACCAGACTAAGTGAATAACATGAAACCAACAAGTCACTAGACTAAGTGAATAACATGAAACCAACCAGTCACCAGACTAAGTGAATAACATGAAACCAACCAGTCACCAGACTAAGTGAATAACATGAAACCAACCAGTCACCAGACTAAGTGAATAACATGAAACCAACCAGTCACCAGACTAAGTGAATAACATGAAACCAACCAGTCACCAGACTAAGTGAATAACATGAAACCAACCAGTCACCAGACTAAGTGAATAACATGAAACCAACAAGTCACTAGACTAAGTGAATAACATGAAACCAACCAGTCACCAGACTAAGTGAATAACATGAAACCAACAAGTCACCAGACTAAGTGAATAACATGAAACCAACCAGTCACCAGACTAAGTGAATAACATGAAACCAACCAGTCACCAGACTAAGTGAATAACATGAAACCAACCAGTCACCAGACTAAGTGAATAACATGAAACCCACCAGTCCCCAGACTAAGTGAATAACATCCTTATAAAACCAACCAGTCACCAGACTAAGTGAATAACATGAAACCAACCAGTCACCAGACTAAGTGAATAACGTGAAACCAACCAGTCACCAGACTAAGTGAATAACATGAAACCAACCAGTCACCAGCATAAGTGAATAATGTCCTTATAAAACCAACCAGTCACCAGACTAAGTGAATAACATAAAACCAACCAGTCACCAGACTAACTGAATAACGTTCTTATAAAACCAAACAGTCACCAGACTAAATGAATAACATAAAACCAACCAGTCACCAGACTAAGTGAATAACATAAAACCAACCAGTCACCAGACTAAGTGAAAAACATAAAACCAACCAGTCACCAGACTAAGTGAATAAAATAAAACCAACCAGTCACCAGACTAAGTGAATAACATAAAACCAACCAGTCACCAGACTAAGTGAATAACATCCTTATAAAACCAACCAGTCACCAGCATAAGTGAATAACATATTTATAAAACCAACCAGTCACCAGACTAAGTGAATAACATGAAACCAACCAGTCACCAGTCTAAGTGAATAACATGAAACCAACCAGTCACCAGACTAAGTGAATAACATGAAACCAACAAGTCACTAGACTAAGTGAATAACATGAAACCAACCAGTCACCAGACTAAGTGAATAACATGAAACCAACCAGTCACCAGACTAAGTGAATAACATGAAACCAACCAGTCACCAGACTAAGTGAATAACATCCTTATAAAACCAACCAGTCACCAGACTTAGTGAATAACTTAAAACCAACCAGTCACCAGACTAAGTGAATAACTTAAAACCAACCAGTCACCAGACTAAGTGAATAACATAAAACCAACCAGTCACCAGACTAAGTGAATAACATGAAACCAACCAGTCACCAGACTAAGTGAATAACATAAAACCAACCAGTCACCAGACTAAGTGAATAACATAAAACCAACCAGTCACCAGACTAAGTGAATAACATCATTATAAAACCAACCAGTCACCAGACTAAGTGAATAACATAAAACCAACCAGTCACCAGACTAAGTGAATAACATAAAACCAACCAGTCACCAGACTAAGTGAATAACATCCTTATAAAACCAACCAGTCACCAGACTAAGTGAATAACATATTTATAAAACCAACCAGTCACCAGCATAAGTGAATAACATATTTATAAAACCAACCAGTCACCAGACTAAGTGAATAACATGAAACCAACCAGTCACCAGACTAAGTGAATAACATGAAACCAACAAGTCACTAGACTAAGTGAATAACATGAAACCAACCAGTCACCAGACTAAGTGAATAACATGAAACCAACCAGTCACCAGACTAAGTGAATAACATGAAACCAACCAGTCACCAGACTAAGTGAATAACATGAAACCAACCAGTCACCAGACTAAGTGAATAACATGAAACCAACCAGTCACCAGACTAAGTGAATAACATGAAACCAACCAGTCACCAGACTAAGTGAATAACATGAAACCAACAAGTCACTAGACTAAGTGAATAACATGAAACCAACCAGTCACCAGACTAAGTGAATAACATGAAACCAACAAGTCACCAGACTAAGTGAATAACATGAAACCAACCAGTCACCAGACTAAGTGAATAACATGAAACCAACCAGTCACCAGACTAAGTGAATAACATCCTTATAAAACCAACCAGTCACCAGACTAAGTGAATAACTTAAAACCAACCAGTCACCAGACTAAGTGAATAACTTAAAACCAACCAGTCACCAGACTGTGAATAACATAAAACCAACCAGTCACCAGACTAAGTGAATAACATAAAACCAACCAGTCACCAGACTAAGTGAATAACATAAAACCAACCAGTCACCAGACTAAGTGAATAACATAAAACCAACCAGTCACCAGACTAAGTGAATAACATAAAACCAACCAGTCACCAGACTAAGTGAATAACATAAAACCAACCAGTCACCAGACTAAGTGAATAACATAAAACCAACCAGTCACCAGACTAAGTGAATAACATCCTTATAAAACCAACCAGTCACCAGACTAAGTGAATAACATATTTCTAAAACCAACCAGTCACCAGCATAAGTGAATAACATATTTATAAAACCAACCAGTCACCAGACTAAGTTAATAACATGAAACCAACCAGTCACCAGACTAAGTGAATAACATGAAACCAACAAGTCACTAGACTAAGTGAATAACATGAAACCAACCAGTCACCAGACTAAGTGAATAACATGAAACCAACTAGTCACCAGACTAAGTGAATAACATGAAACCAACCAGTCACCAGACTAAGTGAATAACATGAAACCAACCAGTCACCAGACTAAGTGAATAACATGAAACCAACAAGTCACCAGACTAAGTGAATAACATGAAACCAACCAGTCACCAGACTAAGTGAATAACATGAAACCAACCAGTCACCAGACTAAGTGAATAACATGAAACCAACCAGTCATCAGACTAAGTGAATAACATAAAACCAACCAGTCACCAGCATAAGTGAATAACGTCCTTATAAAACCAACCAGTCACCAGACTAAGTGAATAACATAAAACCAACCAGTCACCAGACTAAGTGAATAACGTCCTTATAAAACCAACCAGTCACTAGAATAAGTGAATAACATGAAACCAACCAGTCACCAGACTAAGTGAATAACATGAAACCAACCAGTCACCAGACTAAGTCAATAACGTTCTTATAAAACCAACCAGTCACCAGACTAAGCGAATAACATAAAACCAACCAGTCACCAGACTAAGTGAATAACGTTCTTATAAAACCAACCAGTCACCAGACTAAGTGAATAACATAAAACCAACCAGTCACCAGACTAAGTGAATAACATAAAACCAACCAGTCACCAGACTAAGTGAATAACATAAAACCAACCAGTCACCAGACTAAGTGAATAAAATAAAACCAACCAGTCACCAGACTAAGTGAATAACATAAAACCAACCAGTCACCAGACTAAGTGAATAACATCCTTATAAAACCAACCAGTCACCAGCATAAGTGAATAACATATTTATAAAACCAACCAGTCACCAGACTAAGTGAATAACATGAAACCAACCAGTCACCAGACTAAGTGAATAACATAAAACCAACCAGTCACCAGACTAAGTGAATAACATAAAACCAACCAGTCACCAGACTAAGTGAATAACATCCTTATAAAACCAACCAGTCACCAGACTAAGTGAATAACAAAAAACCAACCAGTCACCAGACTAAGTGAATAACATAAAACCAACCAGTCACCAGACTAAGTGAATAACATCCTTATAAAACCAACCAGTCACCAGACTTAGTGAATAACTTAAAACCAACCAGTCACCAGACTAAGTGAATAACTTAAAACCAACCAGTCACCAGACTAAGTGAATAACATAAAACCAACCAGTCACCAGACTAAGTGAATAACATGAAACCAACCAGTCACCAGACTAAGTGAATAACATAAAACCAACCAGTCACCAGACTAAGTGAATAACATAAAACCAACCAGTCACCAGACTAAGTGAATAACATCCTTATAAAACCAACCAGTCACCAGACTAAGTGAATAACAAAAAACCAACCAGTCACCAGACTAAGTGAATAACATAAAACCAACCAGTCACCAGACTAAGTGAATAACATCCTTATAAAACCAACCAGTCACCAGACTAAGTGAATAACATATTTATAAAACCAACCAGTCACCAGCATAAGTGAATAACATATTTATAAAACCAACCAGTCACCAGACTAAGTGAATAACATGAAACCAACCAGTCACCAGACTAAGTGAATAACATGAAACCAACAAGTCACTAGACTAAGTGAATAACATGAAACCAACCAGTCACCAGACTAAGTGAATAACATGAAACCAACCAGTCACCAGACTAAGTGAATAACATGAAACCAACCAGTCACCAGACTAAGTGAATAACATGAAACCAACCAGTCACCAGACTAAGTGAATAACATGAAACCAACCAGTCACCAGACTAAGTGAATAACATGAAACCAACCAGTCACCAGACTAAGTGAATAACATGAAACCAACAAGTCACTAGACTAAGTGAATAACATGAAACCAACCAGTCACCAGACTAAGTGAATAACATGAAACCAACAAGTCACCAGACTAAGTGAATAACATGAAACCAACCAGTCACCAGACTAAGTGAATAACATGAATCCAACCAGTCACCAGACTAAGTGAATAACATGAAACCAACCAGTCACCAGACTAAGTGAATAACATGAAACCCACCAGTCCCCAGACTAAGTGAATAACATCCTTATAAAACCAACCAGTCACCAGACTAAGTGAATAACATGAAACCAACCAGTCACCAGACTAAGTGAATAACGTGAAACCAACCAGTCACCAGACTAAGTGAATAACATGAAACCAACCAGTCACCAGCATAAGTGATTAATGTCCTTATAAAACCAACCAGTCACCAGACTAAGTGAATAACATAAAACCAACCAGTCACCAGACTAACTGAATAACGTTCTTATAAAACCAAACAGTCACCAGACTAAATGAATAACATAAAACCAACCAGTCACCAGACTAAGTGAATAACATAAAACCAACCAGTCACCAGACTAAGTGAATAACATAAAACCAACCAGTCACCAGACTAAGTGAATAAAATAAAACCAACCAGTCACCAGACTAAGTGAATAACATAAAACCAACCAGTCACCAGACTAAGTGAATAACATCCTTATAAAACCAACCAGTCACCAGCATAAGTGAATAACATATTTATAAAACCAACCAGTCACCAGACTAAGTGAATAACATGAAACCAACCAGTCACCAGACTAAGTGAATAACATGAAACCAACCAGTCACCAGACTAAGTGAATAACATGAAACCAACAAGTCACTAGACTAAGTGAATAACATGAAACCAACCAGTCACCAGACTAAGTGAATAACATGAAACCAACCAGTCACCAGACTAAGTGAATAACATGAAACCAACCAGTCACCAGACTAAGTGAATAACATCCTTATAAAACCAACCAGTCACCAGACTTAGTGAATAACTTAAAACCAACCAGTCACCAGACTAAGTGAATAACTTAAAACCAACCAGTCACCAGACTAAGTGAATAACATAAAACCAACCAGTCACCAGACTAAGTGAATAACATGAAACCAACCAGTCACCAGACTAAGTGAATAACATAATACCAACCAGTCACCAGACTAAGTGAATAACATAAAACCAACCAGTCACCAGACTAAGTGAATAACCTGAAACCAACCAGTCACTAGAATAAGTGAATAACATGAAACCAACCGGTCACCAGACTAAGTGAATAACATGAAACCAACCAGTCCCCAGACTAAGTGAATAACATCCTTATAAAACCAACCAGTCACCAGCATAAGTGAATAACATAAAACCAACCAGTCACCAGACTAAGTGAATAATGTTCTTATAAAACCAACCAGTCACCAGACTAAGTGAATAACATGAAACCAACAAGTCACCAGACTAAGTGAATAACATAAAGCCAACCAGTCACCAGACTAAGTGAATAACATCCTTATAAAACAAACCAGTCACCAGACTAAGTGAATAACGTCCTTTTAAAACCAACCAGTCACCAGACTAAGTGAATAACATGAAACCAACCAGTCACCACACTAAGTGAATAACATCCTTATAAAACCAACCAGTCACCAGACTAAGTGAATAACATGAAACCAACCAGTCACCAGACTAAGTCAATAACATGAAACCAACCAGTCACCAGACTAAGTGAATAACATGAAACCAACCAGTCCCCAGACTAAGTGAATAACATCCTTATAAAACCAACCAATCCCCAGACTAAATGAATAACATGAAACCAACCAGTCACCAGACTAAGTGAATAACGTCCTTATAAAACCAACCTGTCACCAGACTAAGTGAATAACATCCTTATAAAACCAACCAGTCACCAGACTAAGTGAATAACATGAAACCAACCAGTCACCAGACTAAGTGAATAACATGAAACCAACCAGTCACCAGACTAAGTGAATAACATGAAACCAACCAGTCACCAGACTAAGTGAATAACATGAAACCAACCAGTCACCAGACTAAGTGAATAACATGAAACCAACCAGTCACCAGCATAAGTGAATAACGTCCTTATAAAACCAACCAGTCACCAGACTAAGTGAATAACATAAAACCAACCAGTCACCAGACTAAGTGAATAAAATAAAACCAACCAGTCACCAGACTAAGTGAATAACATAAAACCAACCAGTCACCAGACTAAGTGAATAACATCCTTATAAAACCAACCAGTCACCAGCATAAGTGAATAACATATTTATAAAACCAACCAGTCACCAGACTAAGTGAATAACATGAAACCAACCAGTCACCAGACTAAGTGAATAACATGAAACCAACCAGTCACCAGACTAAGTGAATAACATGAAACCAACCAGTCACCAGACTAAGTGAATAGCATGAAACCAACAAGTCACTAGACTAAGTGAATAACATGAAACCAACCAGTCACCAGACTAAGTGAATAACATGAAACCAACCAGTCACCAGACTAAGTGAATAACATGAAACCAACCAGTCACCAGACTAAGTGAATAAAATCCTTATAAAACCAACCAGTCACCAGACTTAGTGAATAACTTAAAACCAACCAGTCACCAGACTAAGTGAATAACTTAAAACCAACCAGTCACCAGACTAAGTGAATAACATAAAACCAAGCATTCACCAGACTAAGTGAATAACATGAAACCAACCAGTCACCAGACTAAGTGAATAACATAATACCAACCAGTCACCAGACTAAGTGAATAACATAAAACCAACCAGTCACCAGACTAAGTGAATAACCTGAAACCAACCAGTCACTAGAATAAGTGAATAACATGAAACCAACCGGTCACCAGACTAAGTGAATAACATGAAACCAACCAGTCCCCAGACTAAGTGAATAACATCCTTATAAAACCAACCAGTCACCAGCATAAGTGAATAACATAAAACCAACCAGTCACCAGACTAAGTGAATAATGTTCTTATAAAACCAACCAGTCACCAGACTAAGTGAATAACATGAAACCAACAAGTCACCAGACTAAGTGAATAACATGAAACCAACCAGTCACCAGACTAAGTGAATAACATGAAACCAACCAGTCACCAGACTAAGTGAATAACATGAAACCAACCAGTCACCAGACTAAGTGAATAACATGAAACCAACCAGTCATCAGACTAAGTGAATAACATAAAACCAACCAGTCACCAGCATAAGTGAATAACGTCCTTATAAAACCAACCAGTCACCAGACTAAGTGAATAACATAAAACCAACCAGTCACCAGACTAAGTGAATAACGTCCTTATAAAACCAACCAGTCACCAGACTAAGTGAATAACATGAAACCCACCAGTCCCCAGACTAAGTGAATAACGTCCTTATAAAACCAACCAGTCACCAGACTAAGTGAATAACATGAAACCAACCAGTCACCAGACTAAGTGAATAACATGAAACCAACAAGTCACTAGACTAAGTGAATAACATGAAACCAACCAGTCACCAGACTAAGTGAATAACATGAAACCAACCAGTCACCAGACTAAGTGAATAACATAAAGCCAACCAGTCACCAGACTAAGTGAATAACATCCTTATAAAACAAACCAGTCACCAGACTAAGTCAATAACGTCCTTTTAAAACCAACCAGTCACCAGACTAAGTGAATAACATGAAACCAACCAGTCACCACACTAAGTGAATAACATCCTTATAAAACCAACCAGTCACCAGACTAAGTGAATAACATGAAACCAACCAGTCCCCAGACTAAGTGAATAACATCCTTATAAAACCAACCAATCCCCAGACTAAATGAATAACATGAAACCAACCAGTCACCAGACTAAGTGAATAACATCCTTATAAAACCAACCAGTCGCCAGACTAAGTGAATAACATGAAACCAACCAGTCACCAGACTAAGTGAATAACATGAAACCAACCAGTCACCAGACTAAGTGAATAACATGAAACCAACCTGTCACCAGACTAAGTGAATAACATGAAACCAACCAGTCACCAGACTAAGTGAATAACATGAAACCAACCAGTCACCAGACTAAGTGAATAACATGAAACCAACCAGTCATCAGACTAAGTGAATAACATAAAACCAACCAGTCACCAGCATAAGTGAATAACGTCCTTATAAAACCAACCAGTCACCAGACTAAGTGAATAACATAAAACCAACCAGTCACCAGACTAAGTGAATAACGTCCTTATAAAACCAACCAGTCACCAGACTAAGTGAATAACATGAAACCCACCAGTCCCCAGACTAAGTGAATAACGTCCTTATAAAACCAACCAGTCACCAGACTAAGTGAATAACATGAAACCAACCAGTCACCAGACTAAGTGAATAACGTGAAACCAACCAGTCACCAGACTAAGTGAATACCATGAAACCAACCAGTCACCAGCATAAGTGAATAATGTCCTTATAAAACCAACCAGTCACCAGAATAAGTGAATAACATAAAACCAACCAGTCACCAGACTAACTGAATAACGTTCTTATAAAACCAAACAGTCACCAGACTAAATGAATAACATAAAACCAACCAGTCACCAGACTAAGTGAATAACGTCCTTATAAAACCAACCAGTCACCAGACTAAGTGAATAACATGAAACCAACCAGTCACCAGACTAAGTGAATGACATCCTTATAAACCCAACCAGTCACCAGACTAAGTGAATAACGTGAAACCAACCAGTCACCAGACTTGTGAATAACGTCCTTATAAAACCAACCAGTCACCAGACTGTGAATAACGTCCTTATAAAACCAACCAGTCACCAGACTAAGTGAATAACATCCTTATAAAACCAACCAGTCACCAGACTAAGTGAATAACATGAAACCAACCAGTCACCAGACTAAGTGAATAACATCCTTATAAAACCAACCAGTCACCAGACTAAGTGAATAACATGAAACCAACCAGTCACCAGACTAAGTGAATAACATGAAACCAACCAGTCACCAGACTAAGTGAATAACTTGAAACCAACCAGTCACCAGACTAAGTGAATAACATGAAACCAACCAGTCACCAGACTAAGTGAATAACATGAAACCAACCGGTCACCAGACTAAGTGAATAACATGAAACCAACCAGTCCCCAGACTAAGTGAATAACATCCTTATAAAACCAACCAGTCACCAGCATAAGTGAATAACATAAAACCAACCAGTCACCAGACTAAGTGAATAATGTTCTTATAAAACCAACCAGTCACCAGACTAAGTGAATAACATGAAACCAACAAGTCACCAGACTAAGTGAATAACATAAAGCCAACCAGTCACCAGACTAAGTGAATAACATCCTTATAAAACAAACCAGTCACCAGACTAAGTGAATAACGTCCTTTTAAAACCAACCAGTCACCAGACTAAGTGAATAACATGAAACCAACCAGTCACCACACTAAGTGAATAACATCCTTATAAAACCAACCAGTCACCAGACTAAGTGAATAACATGAAACCAACCAGTCACCAGACTAAGTCAATAACATGAAACCAACCAGTCACCAGACTAAGTGAATAACATGAAACCAACCAGTCACCAGACTAAGTGAATAACATGAAACCAACCAGTCACCAGACTAAGTGAATAACATGAAACCAACAAGTCACTAGACTAAGTGAATAACATAAAACCAACCAGTCACCAGCATAAGTGAATAACGTCCTTATAAAACCAACCAGTCACCAGACTAAGTGAATAACATAAAACCAACCAGTCACCAGACTAAGTGAATAACGTCCTTATAAAACCAACCAGTAACCAGACAAGGTGAATAACGCCCTTATAAAACCAACCAGTCACCAGACTAAGTGAATAACATGAAACCAACCAGTCACCAGACTAAGTGAATAACATGAAACCAACCAGTCACCAGACTAAGTGAATAACATGAAACCAACCAGTCACCAGACTAAGTGAATAACATGAAACCAACCAGTCACCAGACTAAGTGAATAACATGAAACCAACCAGTCACCAGCATAAGTGAATAACGTCCTTATAAAACCAACCAGTCACCAGACTAAGTGAATAACATAAAACCAACCAGTCACCAGACTAAGTGAATAACATAAAACCAACCAGTCACCAGACTAAGTGAATAACATAAAACCAACCAGTCACCAGACTAAGTGAATAAAATAAAACCAACCAGTCACCAGACTAAGTGAATAACATAAAACCAACCAGTCACCAGACTAAGTGAATAACATCCTTATAAAACCAACCAGTCACCAGCATAAGTGAATAGCATATTTATAAAACCAACCAGTCACCAGACTAAGTGAATAACATGAAACCAACCAGTCACCAGACTAAGTGAATAACATGAAACCAACCAGTCACCAGACTAAGTGAATAACATGAAACCAACAAGTCACTAGACTAAGTGAATAACATGAAACCAACCAGTCACCAGACTAAGTGAATAACATGAAACCAACCAGTCACCAGACTAAGTGAATAACATGAAACCAACCAGTCACCAGACTAAGTGAATAACATCCTTATAAAAACAACCAGTCACCAGACTTAGTGAATAACTTAAAACCAACCAGTTACCAGACTAAGTGAATAACTTAAAACCAACCAGTCACCAGACTAAGTGAATAACATAAAACCAACCAGTCACCAGACTAAGTGAATAACATGAAACCAACCAGTCACCAGACTAAGTGAATAACATAAAACCAACCAGTCACCAGACTAAGTGAATAACATCCTTATAAAACCAACCAGTCACCAGACTAAGTGAATAACATGAAACCAACCAGTCACCAGACTAAGTGAATAACATAAAACCAACCAGTCACCAGACTAAGTGAATAACATCCTTATAAAACCAACCAGTCACCAGACTAAGTGAATAACATATTTATAAAACCAACCAGTCACCAGCATAAGTGAATAACATATTTATAAAACCAACCAGTCACCAGACTAAGTGAATAACATGAAACCAACCAGTCACCAGACTAAGTGAATAACATGAAACCAACAAGTCACTAGACTAAGTGAATAACATGAAACCAACCAGTCACCAGACTAAGTGAATAACATGAAACCAACCAGTCACCAGACTAAGTGAATAACATAAAACCAACCAGTCATCAGACTAAGTGAATAACGTTCTTATAAAACCAACCAGTCACCAGACTAAGTGAATAACATAAAACCAACCAGTCACCAGACTAAGTGAATAACATAAAACCAACCAGTCACCAGACTAAGTGAATAACATAAAACCAACCAGTCACCAGACTAAGTGAATAAAATAAAACCAACCAGTCACCAGACTAAGTGAATAACATAAAACCAACCAGTCACCAGACTAAGTGAATAACATCCTTATAAAACCAACCAGTCACCAGCATAAGTGAATAACATATTTATAAAACCAACCAGTCACCAGACTAAGTGAATAACATGAAACCAACCAGTCACCAGACTAAGTGAATAACATGAAACCAACCAGTCACCAGACTAAGTGAATAACTTAAAACCAACCAGTCACCAGACTAAGTGAATAACTTAAAACCAACCAGTCACCAGACTAAGTGAATAACATAAAACCAACCACTCACCAGACTAAGTGAATAACATGAAACCAACCAGTCACCAGACTAAGTGAATAACATAAAACCAACCAGTCACCAGACTAAGTGAATAACATAAAACCAACCAGTCACCAGACTAAGTGAATAATATCCTTATAAAACCAACCAGTCACCAGACTAAGTGAATAACATAAAACCAACCAGTCACCAGACTAAGTGAATAACATAAAACCAACCAGTCACCAGACTAAGTGAATAACATAAAACCAACCAGTCACCAGACTAAGTGAATAACATATTTATAAAACCAACCAGTCACCAGCATAAGTGAATAACATATTTATAAAACCAACCAGTCACCAGACTAAGTGAATAACATGAAACTAACCAGTCACCAGACTAAGTGAATAACATGAAACCAACCAGTCACCAGACTAAGTGAATAACATGAAACCAACCAGTCACCAGACTAAGTGAATAACATGAAACCAACCAGTCCCCAGACTAAGTGAATAACATCCTTATAAAACCAACCAATCCCCAGACTAAGTGAATAACATGAAACCAACCAGTCACCAGACTAAGTGAATAACGTCCTTATAAAACCAACCTGTCACCAGACTAAGTGAATAACATCCTTATAAAACCAACCAGTCACCAGACTAAGTGAATAACATGAAACCAACCAGTCACCAGACTAAGTGAATAACATGAAACCAACCAGTCACCAGACTAAGTGAATAACATGAAACCATCCAGTCACCAGACTAAGTGAATAACATGAAACCAACCAGTCATCAGACTAAGTGAATAACATAAAACCAACCAGTCACCAGCATAAGTGAATAACGTCCTTATAAAACCAACCAGTCACCAGACTAAGTGAATAACATAAAACCAACCAGTCACCAGACTAAGTGAATAACGTCCTTATAAAACCAACCAGTCACCAGACTAAGTGAATAACATGAAACCCACCAGTCCCCAGACTAAGTGAATAACGTCCTTATAAAACCAACCAGTCACCAGACTAAGTGAATAACATGAAACCAACCAGTCACCAGACTAAGTGAATAACGTGAAACCAACCAGTCACCAGACTAAGTGAATAACATGAAACCAACCAGTCACCAGCATAAGTGAATAATGTCCTTATAAAACCAACCAGTCACCAGAATAAGTGAATAACATAAAACCAACCAGTCACCAGACTAACTGAATAACCTTCTTATAAAACCAAACAGTCACCAGACTAAATGAATAACATAAAACCAACCAGTCACCAGACTAAGTGAATAACGTCCTTATAAAACCAACCAGTCACCAGACTAAGTGAATAACATAAAACCAACCAGTCACCAGACTAAGTGAATAACATAAAACCAACCAGTCACCAGACTAAGTGAATAACATCCTTATAAAACCAACCAGTCACCAGACTAAGTGAATAACATATTTATAAAACCAACCAGTCACCAGCATAAGTGAATAACATATTTATAAAACCAACCAGTCACCAGACTAAGTGAATAACATGAAACTAACCAGTCACCAGACTAAGTGAATAACATGAAACCAACCAGTCACCAGACTAAGTGAATAACATGAAACCAACCAGTCACCAGACTAAGTGAATAACATGAAACCAACCAGTCCCCAGACTAAGTGAATAACATCCTTATAAAACCAACCAATCCCCAGACTAAGTGAATAACATGAAACCAACCAGTCACCAGACTAAGTGAATAACATGAAACCAACCAGTCACCAGACTAAGTGAATAACATGAAACCAACCAGTCACCAGACTAAGTGAATAACATGAAACCAACCAGTCACCAGACTAAGTGAATAACATGAAACCAACCAGTCACCAGACTAAGTGAATAACATGAAACCAACCAGTCACCAGACTAAGTGAATAACATGAAACCAACCAGTCACCAGACTAAGTGAATAACATGAAACCAACCAGTCATCAGACTAAGTGAATAACATAAAACCAACCAGTCACCAGCATAAGTGAATAACGTCCTTATAAAACCAACCAGTCACCAGACTAAGTGAATAACATGAAACCCACCAGTCCCCAGACTAAGTGAATAACGTCCTTATAAAACCAACCAGTCACCAGACTAATTGAATAACGTGAAACCATCCAGTCACCAGACTAAGTGAATAACATGAAACCAACCAGTCACCAGCATAAGTGAATAACGTCCTTATAAAACCAACCAGTCACCAGAATAAGTGAATAACATAAAACCAACCAGTCACCAGACTAAGTGAATAACTTCCTTATAAAACCAACCAGTAACCAGACTAAGTCAATAACGCCCTTATAAAACCAACCAGTCACCAGACTAAGTGAATAACATGAAACCAACCAGTCACCAGAATAAGTGAATAACATGAAACCAACCAGTCACCAGACTAAGTGAATAACATGAAACCAACAAGTCACTAGACTAAGTGAATAACATAAAACCAACCAGTCACCAGCATAAGTGAATAACGTCCTTATAAAACCAACCAGTCACCAGACTAAGTGAATAACATAAAACCAACCAGTCACCAGACTAAGTGAATAACGTCCTTATAAAACCAACCAGTCACCAGAATAAGTGAATAACATAAAACCAACCAGTCACCAGACTAAGTGAATAACTTCCTTATAAAACCAACCAGTAACCAGACTAAGTCAATAACGCCCTTATAAAACCAACCAGTCACCAGACTAAGTGAATAACATGAAACCAACCAGTCACCAGACTAAGTGAATAACATGAAACCAACCAGTCACCAGACTAAGTGAATAACATGAAACCAACAAGTCACTAGACTAAGTGAATAACATAAAACCAACCAGTCACCAGCATAAGTGAATAACGTCCTTATAAAACCAACCAGTCACCAGACTAAGTGAATAACATGAAACCCACCAGTCCCCAGACTAAGTGAATAACGTCCTTATAAAACCAACCAGTCACCAGACTAAGTGAATAACATGAAACCAACCAGTCACCAGACTAAGTGAATAACGTGAAACCAACCAGTCACCAGACTAAGTGAATAACATGAAACCAACCAGTCACCAGCATAAGTGAATAATGTCCTTATAAAACCAACCAGTCACCAGAATAAGTGAATAACATAAAACCAACCAGTCACCAGACTAACTGAATAACGTTCTTATAAAACCAAACAGTCACCAGACTAAATGAATAACATAAAACCAACCAGTCACCAGACTAAGTGAATAACGTCCTTATAAAACCAACCAGTCACCAGACTAAGTGAATAACATGAAACCAACCAGTCACCAGACTAAGTGAATGACATCCTTATAAACCCAACCAGTCACCAGACTAAGTGAATAACGTGAAACCAACCAGTCACCAGACTTGTGAATAACGTCCTTATAAAACCAACCAGTCACCAGACTGTGAATAACGTCCTTATAAAACCAACCAGTCACCAGACTAAGTGAATAACATCCTTATAAAACCAACCAGTCACCAGACTAAGTGAATAACATGAAACCAACCAGTCACCAGACTAAGTGAATAACATCCTTATAAAACCAACCAGTCACCAGACTAAGTGAATAACATGAAACCAACCAGTCACCAGACTAAGTGAATAACATGAAACCAACCAGTCACCAGACTAAGTGAATAACATGAAACCAACCAGTCACCAGACTAAGTGAATAACATGAAACCAACCAGTCACCAGACTAAGTGAATAACATGAAACCAACCAGTCACCAGACTAAGTGAATAACATGAAACCAACCAGTCACCAGACTAAGTGAATAACATGAAACCAACCAGTCATCAGACTAAGTGAATAACATAAAACCAACCAGTCACCAGCATAAGTGAATAACGTCCTTATAAAACAAACCAGTCACCAGACTAAGTGAATAACATGAAACCAACCAGTCACCAGACTAAGTGAATAACATCCTTATAAAACCAACCAGTCACCAGACTAAGTGAATAACATGAAACCAACCAGTCACCAGAATAAGTGAATAACATGAAACCAACCAGTCACCAGACTAAGTGAATAACATGAAACCAACCAGTCACCAGACTAAGTGAATAACATGAAACCAACCAGTCACCAGACTAAGTGAATGACATGAAACCAACCAGTCACCAGACTAAGTGAATAACATGAAACCAACCAGTCACCAGACTAAGTGAATAACATGAAACCAACCAGTCATCAGACTAAGTGAATAACATAAAACCAACCAGTCACCAGCATAAGTGAATAACGTCCTTATAAAACCAACCAGTCACCAGACTAAGTGAATAACATGAAACCCACCAGTCCCCAGACTAAGTGAATAACGTCCTTATAAAACCAACCAGTCACCAGACTAATTGAATAACGTGAAACCATCCAAATCACCAGACTAAGTGAATAACATGAAACCAACCAGTCACCAGCATAAGTGAATAACGTCCTTATAAAACCAACCAGTCACCAGACTAAGTGAATAACTTCCTTATAAAACCAACCAGTAACCAGACTAAGTCAATAACGCCCTTATAAAACCAACCAGTCACCAGACTAAGTGAATAACATGAAACAAACCAGTCACCAGACTAAGTGAATAACATGAAACCAACCAGTCACCAGACTAAGTGAATAACATGAAACCAACCAGTCACCAGACTAAGTGAATAACATGAAACCAACAAGTCACTAGACTAAGTGAAAAACATAAAACCAACCAGTCACCAGCATAAGTGAATAACGTCCTTATAAAACCAACCAGTCACCAGACTAAGTGAATAACATAAAACCAACCAGTCACCAGACTAAGTGAATAACGTCCTTATAAAACCAACCAGTAACCAGACAAGGTGAATAACGCCCTTATAATACCAACCAGTCACCAGACTAAGTGAATAACCTGAAACCAACCAGTCACTAGAATAAGTGAATAACATGAAACCAACCAGTCACCAGACTAAGTGAATAACATGAAACCAACCAGTCACCAGACTAAGTCAATAACGTTCTTATAAAACCAACCAGTCACCAGACTAAGTGAATAACATAAAACCAACCAGTCACCAGACTAAGTGAATAACGTTCTTATAAAACCAACCAGTCACCAGACTAAGTGAATAACATAAAACCAACCAGTCACCAGACTAAGTGAATAACATAAAACCAACCAGTCACCAGACTAAGTGAATAACATAAAACCAACCAGTCACCAGACTAAGTGAATAAAATAAAACCAACCAGTCACCAGACTAAGTGAATAACATAAAACCAACCAGTCACCAGACTAAGTGAATAACATCCTTATAAAACCAACCAGTCACCAGCATAAGTGAATAGCATATTTATAAAACCAACCAGTCACCAGACTAAGTGAATAACATGAAACCAACCAGTCACCAGACTAAGTGAATAACATGAAACCAACCAGTCACCAGACTAAGTGAATAACATGAAACCAACAAGTCACTAGACTAAGTGAATAACATGAAACCAACCAGTCACCAGACTAAGTGAATAACATGAAACCAACCAGTCACCAGACTAAGTGAATAACATGAAACCAACCAGTCACCAGACTAAGTGAATAACATCCTTATAAAAACAACCAGTCACCAGACTTAGTGAATAACTTAAAACCAACCAGTCACCAGACTAAGTGAATAACTTAAAACCAACCAGTCACCAGACTAAGTGAATAACATAAAACCAACCAGTCACCAGACTAAGTGAATAACATGAAACCAACCAGTCACCAGACTAAGTGAATAACATAAAACCAACCAGTCACCAGACTAAGTGAATAACATAAAACCAACCAGTCACCAGACTAAGTGAATAACATCCTTATAAAACCAACCAGTCACCAGACTAAGTGAATAACATGAAACCAACCAGTCACCAGACTAAGTGAACAACATAAAACCAACCAGTCACCAGACTAAGTGAATAACATCCTTATAAAACCAACCAGTCACCAGACTAAGTGAATAACATATTTATAAAACCAACCAGTCACCAGCATAAGTGAATAACATATTTATAAAACCAACCAGTCACCAGACTAAGTGAATAACATGAAACCAACCAGTCACCAGACTAAGTGAATAACATGAAACCAACAAGTCACTAGACTAAGTGAATAACATGAAACCAACCAGTCACCAGACTAAGTGAATAACATGAAACCAACCAGTCACCAGACTAAGTGAATAACATAAAACCAACCAGTCATCAGACTAAGTGAATAACGTTCTTATAAAACCAACCAGTCACCAGACTAAGTGAATAACATAAAACCAACCAGTCACCAGACTAAGTGAATAACATAAAACCAACCAGTCACCAGACTAAGTGAATAACATAAAACCAACCAGTCACCAGACTAAGTGAATAAAATAAAACCAACCAGTCACCAGACTAAGTGAATAACATAAAACCAACCAGTCACCAGACTAAGTGAATAACATCCTTATAAAACCAACCAGTCACCAGCATAAGTGAATAACATATTTATAAAACCAACCAGTCACCAGACTAAGTGAATAACATGAAACCAACCAGTCACCAGACTAAGTGAATAACATGAAACCAACCAGT
The DNA here is from genome assembly GCF_965601325.2 of Salmo salar. NCBI lineage: Eukaryota > Metazoa > Chordata > Actinopteri > Salmoniformes > Salmonidae > Salmo > Salmo salar. Next base: position 748,902 of record NW_027675356.1, read on the forward strand.
CACCAGACTAAGTGAATAACTTAAAACCAACCAGTCACCAGACTAAGTGAATAACTTAAAACCAACCAGTCACCAGACTAAGTGAATAACATAAAACCAACCACTCACCAGACTAAGTGAATAACATGAAACCAACCAGTCACCAGACTAAGTGAATAACATAAAACCAACCAGTCACCAGACTAAGTGAATAACATAAAACCAACCAGTCACCAGACTAAGTGAATAATATCCTTATAAAACCAACCAGTCACCAGACTAAGTGAATAACATAAAACCAACCAGTCACCAGACTAAGTGAATAACATAAAACCAACCAGTCACCAGACTAAGTGAATAACATCCTTATAAAACCAACCAGTCACCAGACTAAGTGAATAACATATTTATAAAACCAACCAGTCACCAGCATAAGTGAATAACATATTTATAAAACCAACCAGTCACCAGACTAAGTGAATAACATGAAACCAACCAGTCACCAGACTAAGTGAATAACATGAAACCAACCAGTCACCAGACTAAGTGAATAACATGAAACCAACCAGTCACCAGACTAAGTGAATAACATGAAACCAACCAGTCCCCAGACTAAGTGAATAACATCCTTATAAAACCAACCAATCCCCAGACTAAGTGAATAACATGAAACCAACCAGTCACCAGACTAAGTGAATAACGTCCTTATAAAACCAACCTGTCACCAGACTAAGTGAATAACATCCTTATAAAACCAACCAGTCACCAGACTAAGTGAATAACATGAAACCAACCAGTCACCAGACTAAGTGAATAACATGAAACCAACCAGTCACCAGACTAAGTGAATAACATGAAACCAACCAGTCACCAGACTAAGTGAATAACATGAAACCAACCAGTCACCAGACTAAGTGAATAACATGAAACCATCCAGTCACCAGACTAAGTGAATAACATGAAACCAACCAGTCATCAGACTAAGTGAATAACATAAAACCAACCAGTCACCAGCATAAGTGAATAACGTCCTTATAAAACCAACCAGTCACCAGACTAAGTGAATAACATAAAACCAACCAGTCACCAGACTAAGTGAATAACGTCCTTATAAAACCAACCAGTCACCAGACTAAGTGAATAACATGAAACCCACCAGTCCCCAGACTAAGTGAATAACGTCCTTATAAAACCAACCAGTCACCAGACTAAGTGAATAACATGAAACCAACCAGTCACCAGACTAAGTGAATAACGTGAAACCAACCAGTCACCAGACTAAGTGAATAACATGAAACCAACCAGTCACCAGCATAAGTGAATAATGTCCTTATAAAACCAACCAGTCACCAGAATAAGTGAATAACATAAAACCAACCAGTCACCAGACTAACTGAATAACCTTCTTATAAAACCAAACAGTCACCAGACTAAATGAATAACATAAAACCAACCAGTCACCAGACTAAGTGAATAACGTCCTTATAAAACCAACCAGTCACCAGACTAAGTGAATAACATGAAACCAACCAGTCACCAGACTAAGTGAATGACATCCTTATAAACCCAACCAGTCACCAGACTAAGTGAATAACGTGAAACCAACCAGTCACCAGACTTGTGAATAACGTCCTTATAAAACCAACCAGTCACCAGACTGTGAATAACGTCCTTATAAAACCAACCAGTCACCAGACTAAGTGAATAACATCCTTATAAAACCAACCAGTCACCAGACTAAGTGAATAACATGAAACCAACCAGTCACCAGACTAAGTGAATAACATCCTTATAAAACCAACCAGTCACCAGACTAAGTGAATAACATGAAACCAACCAGTCACCAGACTAAGTGAATAACATGAAACCAACCAGTCACCAGACTAAGTGAATAACATGAAACCAACCAGTCACCAGACTAAGTGAATAACATGAAACCAACCAGTCACCAGACTAAGTGAATAACATGAAACCAACCAGTCACCAGACTAAGTGAATAACATGAAACCAACCAGTCACCAGACTAAGTGAATAACATGAAACCATCCAGTCACCAGACTAAGTGAATAACATGAAACCAACCAGTCATCAGACTAAGTGAATAACATAAAACCAACCAGTCACCAGCATAAGTGAATAACGTCCTTATAAAACCAACCAGTCACCAGACTAAGTGAATAACATAAAACCAACCAGTCACCAGACTAAGTGAATAACGTCCTTATAAAACCAACCAGTCACCAGACTAAGTGAATAACATGAAACCCACCAGTCCCCAGACTAAGGGAATAACGTCCTTATAAAACCAACCAGTCACCAGACTAAGTGAATAACATGAAACCAACCAGTCACCAGACTAAGTGAATAACGTGAAAAAAACCAGTCACCAGACTAAGTGAATAACATGAAACCAACCAGTCACCAGCATAAGTGAATAATGTCCTTATAAAACCAACCAGTCACCAGAATAAGTGAATAACATAAAACCAACCAGTCACCAGACTAACTGAATAACCTTCTTATAAAACCAAACAGTCACCAGACTAAATGAATAACATAAAACCAACCAGTCACCAGACTAAGTGAATAACGTCCTTATAAAACCAACCAGTCACCAGACTAAGTGAATAACATGAAACCAACCAGTCACCAGACTAAGTGAATGACATCCTTATAAACCCAACCAGTCACCAGACTAAGTGAATAACGTGAAACCAACCAGTCACCAGACTTGTGAATAACGTCCTTATAAAACCAACCAGTCACCAGACTGTGAATAACGTCCTTATAAAACCAACCAGTCACCAGACTAAGTGAATAACATCCTTATAAAACCAACCAGTCACCAGACTAAGTGAATAACATGAAACCAACCAGTCACCAGACTAAGTGAATAACATCCTTATAAAACCAACCAGTCACCAGACTAAGTGAATAACATGAAACCAACCAGTCACCAGACTAAGTGAATAACATGAAACCAACCAGTCACCAGACTAAGTGAATAACATGAAACCAACCAGTCACCAGACTAAGTGAATAACATGAAACCAACCAGTCACCAGACTAAGTGAATAACATGAAACCAACCAGTCACCAGACTAAGTGAATAACATGAAACCAACCAGTCATCAGACTAAGTGAATAACATAAAACCAACCAGTCACCAGCATAAGTGAATAACGTCCTTATAAAACCAACCAGTCACCAGACTAAGTGAATAACATGAAACCCACCAGTCCCCAGACTAAGTGAATAACGTCCTTATAAAACCAACCAGTCACCAGACTAATTGAATAACGTGAAACCATCCAGTCACCAGACTAAGTGAATAACATGAAACCAACCAGTCACCAGCATAAGTGAATAACGTCCTTATAAAACCAACCAGTCACCAGAATAAGTGAATAACATAAAACCAACCAGTCACCAGACTAAGTGAATAACTTCCTTATAAAACCAACCAGTAACCAGACTAAGTCAATAACGCCCTTATAAAACCAACCAGTCACCAGACTAAGTGAATAACATGAAACCAACCAGTCACCAGAATAAGTGAATAACATGAAACCAACCAGTCACCAGACTAAGTGAATAACATGAAACCAACAAGTCACTAGACTAAGTGAATAACATAAAACCAACCAGTCACCAGCATAAGTGAATAACGTCCTTATAAAACCAACCAGTCACCAGACTAAGTGAATAACATAAAACCAACCAGTCACCAGACTAAGTGAATAACGTCCTTATAAAACCAACCAGTAACCAGACAAGGTGAATAACGCCCTTATAATACCAACCAGTCACCAGACTAAGTGAATAACCTGAAACCAACCAGTCACTAGAATAAGTGAATAACATGAAACCAACCAGTCACCAGACTAAGTGAATAACATAAAACCAACCAGTCACCAGACTAAGTGAATAACATCCTTATAAAACCAACCAATCCCCAGACTAAGTGAATAACATGAAACCAACCAGTCACCAGACTAAGTGAATAACGTCCTTATAAAACCAACCTGTCACCAGACTAAGTGAATAACGTCCTTATAAAACCAACCAGTCACTAGAATAAGTGAATAACATGAAACCAACCAGTCACCAGACTAAGTGAATAACATGAAACCAACCAGTCACCAGACTAAGTCAATAACGTTCTTATAAAACCAACCAGTCACCAGACTAAGTGAATAACATAAAACCAACCAGTCACCAGACTAAGTGAATAACGTTCTTATAAAACCAACCAGTCACCAGACTAAGTGAATAACATAAAACCAACCAGTCACCAGACTAAGTGAATAACATAAAACCAACCAGTCACCAGACTAAGTGAATAACATAAAACCAACCAGTCACCAGACTAAGTGAATAAAATAAAACCAACCAGTCACCAGACTAAGTGAATAACATGAAACCAACCAGTCACCAGACTAAGTGAATAACATGAAACCAACCAGTCACCAGACTAAGTGAATAACATGAAACCAACAAGTCACTAGACTAAGTGAATAACATGAAACCAACCAGTCACCAGACTAAGTGAATAACATGAAACCAACCAGTCACCAGACTAAGTGAATAACATGAAACCAACCAGTCACCAGACTAAGTGAATAACATCCTTATAAAACCAACCAGTCACCAGACTTAGTGAATAACTTAAAACCAACCAGTCACCAGACTAAGTGAATAACTTAAAACCAACCAGTCACCAGACTAAGTGAATAACATAAAACCAACCAGTCACCAGACTAAGTGAATAACATGAAACCAACCAGTCACCAGACTAAGTGAATAACATAAAACCAACCAGTCACCAGACTAAGTGAATAACATAAAACCAACCAGTCACCAGACTAAGTGAATAACATCCTTATAAAACCAACCAATCCCCAGACTAAGTGAATAACATGAAACCAACCAGTCACCAGACTAAGTGAATAACGTCCTTATAAAACCAACCTGTCACCAGACTAAGTGAATAACATCCTTATAAAACCAACCAGTCACCAGACTAAGTGAATAACATGAAACCAACCAGTCACCAGACTAAGTGAATAACATGAAACCAACCAGTCACCAGACTAAGTGAATAACATGAAACCAACCAGTCACCAGACTAAGTGAATAACATGAAACCAACCAGTCACCAGACTAAGTGAATAACATGAAACCATCCAGTCACCAGACTAAGTGAATAACATGAAACCAACCAGTCATCAGACTAAGTGAATAACATAAAACCAACCAGTCACCAGCATAAGTGAATAACGTCCTTATAAAACCAACCAGTCACCAGACTAAGTGAATAACATAAAACCAACCAGTCACCAGACTAAGTGAATAACGTCCTTATAAAACCAACCAGTCACCAGACTAAGTGAATAACATGAAACCCACCAGTCCCCAGACTAAGTGAATAACGTCCTTATAAAACCAACCAGTCACCAGACTAAGTGAATAACATGAAACCAACCAGTCACCAGACTAAGTGAATAACGTGAAACCAACCAGTCACCAGACTAAGTGAATAACATGAAACCAACCAGTCACCAGCATAAGTGAATAATGTCCTTATAAAACCAACCAGTCACCAGAATAAGTGAATAACATAAAACCAACCAGTCACCAGACTAACTGAATAACCTTCTTATAAAACCAAACAGTCACCAGACTAAATGAATAACATAAAACCAACCAGTCACCAGACTAAGTGAATAACGTCCTTATAAAACCAACCAGTCACCAGACTAAGTGAATAACATGAAACCAACCAGTCACCAGACTAAGTGAATGACATCCTTATAAACCCAACCAGTCACCAGACTAAGTGAATAACGTGAAACCAACCAGTCACCAGACTTGTGAATAACGTCCTTATAAAACCAACCAGTCACCAGACTGTGAATAACGTCCTTATAAAACCAACCAGTCACCAGACTAAGTGAATAACATCCTTATAAAACCAACCAGTCACCAGACTAAGTGAATAACATGAAACCAACCAGTCACCAGACTAAGTGAATAACATCCTTATAAAACCAACCAGTCACCAGACTAAGTGAATAACATGAAACCAACCAGTCACCAGACTAAGTGAATAACATGAAACCAACCAGTCACCAGACTAAGTGAATAACATGAAACCAACCAGTCACCAGACTAAGTGAATAACATGAAACCAACCAGTCACCAGACTAAGTGAATAACATGAAACCAACCAGTCACCAGACTAAGTGAATAACATGAAACCAACCAGTCATCAGACTAAGTGAATAACATAAAACCAACCAGTCACCAGACTAAGTGAATAACATGAAACCCACCAGTCCCCAGACTAAGTGAATAACGTCCTTATAAAACCAACCAGTCACCAGACTAATTGAATAACGTGAAACCATCCAGTCACCAGACTAAGTGAATAACATGAAACCAACCAGTCACCAGCATAAGTGAATAACGTCCTTATAAAACCAACCAGTCACCAGAATAAGTGAATAACATAAAACCAACCAGTCACCAGACTAAGTGAATAACTTCCTTATAAAACCAACCAGTAACCAGACTAAGTCAATAACGCCCTTATAAAACCAACCAGTCACCAGACTAAGTGAATAACATGAAACCAACCAGTCACCAGAATAAGTGAATAACATGAAACCAACCAGTCACCAGACTAAGTGAATAACATGAAACCAACAAGTCACTAGACTAAGTGAATAACATAAAACCAACCAGTCACCAGCATAAGTGAATAACGTCCTTATAAAACCAACCAGTCACCAGACTAAGTGAATAACATAAAACCAACCAGTCACCAGACTAAGTGAATAACGTCCTTATAAAACCAACCAGTAACCAGACAAGGTGAATAACGCCCTTATAATACCAACCAGTCACCAGACTAAGTGAATAACCTGAAACCAACCAGTCACTAGAATAAGTGAATAACATGAAACCAACCAGTCACCAGACTAAGTGAATAACATAAAACCAACCATTCACCAGACTAAGTGAATAACGTCCTTATAAAACCAACCAGTCACTAGAATAAGTGAATAACATGAAACCAACCAGTCACCAGACTAAGTGAATAACATGAAACCAACCAGTCACCAGACTAAGTCAATAACGTTCTTATAAAACCAACCAGTCACCAGACTAAGTGAATAACATAAAACCAACCAGTCACCAGACTAAGTGAATAACGTTCTTATAAAACCAACCAGTCACCAGACTAAGTGAATAACATAAAACCAACCAGTCACCAGACTAAGTGAATAACATAAAACCAACCAGTCACCAGACTAAGTGAATAACATAAAACCAACCAGTCACCAGACTAAGTGAATAAAATAAAACCAACCAGTCACCAGACTAAGTGAATAACATGAAACCAACCAGTCACCAGACTAAGTGAATAACATGAAACCAACCAGTCACCAGACTAAGTGAATAACATGAAACCAACAAGTCACTAGACTAAGTGAATAACATGAAACCAACCAGTCACCAGACTAAGTGAATAACATGAAACCAACCAGTCACCAGACTAAGTGAATAACATGAAACCAACCAGTCACCAGACTAAGTGAATAACATCCTTATAAAACCAACCAGTCACCAGACTTAGTGAATAACTTAAAACCAACCAGTCACCAGACTAAGTGAATAACTTAAAACCAACCAGTCACCAGACTAAGTGAATAACATAAAACCAACCAGTCACCAGACTAAGTGAATAACATGAAACCAACCAGTCACCAGACTAAGTGAATAACATAAAACCAACCAGTCACCAGACTAAGTGAATAACATAAAACCAACCAGTCACCAGACTAAGTGAATAACATCCTTATAAAACCAACCAGTCACCAGACTAAGTGAATAACATAAAACCAACCAGTCACCAGACTAAGTGAATAACATAAAACCAACCAGTCACCAGACTAAGTGAATAACATCCTTATAAAACCAACCAGTCACCAGACTAAGTGAATAACATATTTATAAAACCAACCAGTCACCAGCATAAGTGAATAACATATTTATAAAACCAACCAGTCACCAGACTAAGTGAATAACATGAAACCAACCAGTCACCAGACTAAGTGAATAACATGAAACCAACAAGTCACTAGACTAAGTGAATAACATGAAACCAACCAGTCACCAGACTAAGTGAATAACATGAAACCAACCAGTCACCAGACTAAGTGAATAACATGAAACCAACCAGTCACCAGACTAAGTGAATAACATGAAACCAACCAGTCACCAGACTTAGTGAATAACTTAAAACCAACCAGTCACCAGACTAAGTGAATAACTTAAAACCAACCAGTCACCAGACTAAGTGAATAACATAAAACCAACCAGTCACCAGACTAAGTGAATAACATGAAACCAACCAGTCACCAGACTAAGTGAATAACATAAAACCAACCAGTCACCAGACTAAGTGAATAACATAAAACCAACCAGTCACCAGACTAAGTGAATAACATCCTTATAAAACCAACCAGTCACCAGACTAAGTGAATAACATAAAACCAACCAGTCACCAGACTAAGTGAATAACATGAAACCAACAAGTCACTAGACTAAGTGAATAACATGAAACCAACCAGTCACCAGACTAAGTGAATAACATGAAACCAACCAGTCACCAGACTAAGTGAATAACATGAAACCAACCAGTCACCAGACTAAGTGAATAACATGAAACCAACAAGTCACCAGATTAAGTGAATAACATGAAACCAACCAGTCACCAGACTAAGTGAATAACATGAAACCAACCAGTCACCAGACTAAGTGAATAACATGAAACCAACCAGTCACCAGACTAAGTGAATAACATCCTTATAAAACCAACCAGTCACCAGACTAAGTGAATAACATAAAACCAACCAGTCACCAGACTAAGTGAATAACGTCCTTATAAAACCAACCAGTAACCAGACAAGGTGAATAACGCCCTTATAATACCAACCAGTCACCAGACTAAGTGAATAACCTGAAACCAACCAGTCACTAGAATAAGTGAATAACATGAAACCAACCAGTCACCAGACTAAGTGAATAACATGAAACCAACCAGTCACCAGACTAAGTCAATAACGTTCTTATAAAACCAACCAGTCACCAGACTAAGTGAATAACATAAAACCAACCAGTCACCAGACTAAGTGAATAACGTTCTTATAAAACCAACCAGTCACCAGACTAAGTGAATAACATAAAACCAACCAGTCACCAGACTAAGTGAATAACATAAAACCAACCAGTCACCAGACTAAGTGAATAACATAAAACCAACCAGTCACCAGACTAAGTGAATAAAATAAAACCAACCAGTCACCAGACTAAGTGAATAACATAAAACCAACCAGTCACCAGACTAAGTGAATAACATCCTTATAAAACCAACCAGTCACCAGCATAAGTGAATAACATATTTATAAAACCAACCAGTCACCAGACTAAGTGAATAACATGAAACCAACCAGTCACCAGACTAAGTGAATAACATGAAACCAACCAGTCACCAGACTAAGTGAATAACATGAAACCAACAAGTCACTAGACTAAGTGAATAACATGAAACCAACCAGTCACCAGACTAAGTGAATAACATGAAACCAACCAGTCACCAGACTAACTGAATAACATGAAACCAACCAGTCACCAGACTAAGTGAATAACATACAACCAACCATTCACCAGACTAAGTGAATAACATGAAACCAACCAGTCACCAGACTAAGTGAATAACATAAAACCAACCAGTCACCAGACTAAGTGAATAACATAAAACCAACCAGTCACCAGACTAAGTGAATAACATCCTTATAAAACCAACCAGTCACCAGACTAAGTGAATAACATAAAACCAACCAGTCACCAGACTAAGTGAATAACATAAAACCAACCAGTCACCAGACTAAGTGAATAACATCCTTATAAAACCAACCAGTCACCAGACTAAGTGAATAACATATTTATAAAACCAACCAGTCACCAGCATAAGTGAATAACATATTTATAAAACCAACCAGTCACCAGACTAAGTGAATAACATGAAACCAACCAGTCACCAGACTAAGTGAATAACATGAAACCAACAAGTCACTAGACTAAGTGAATAACATGAAACCAACCAGTCACCAGACTAAGTGAATAACATGAAACCAACCAGTCACCAGACTAACTGAATAACATGAAACCAACCAGTCACCAGACTAAGTGAATAACATAAAAACAACCATTCACCAGACTAAGTGAATAACATGAAACCAACCAGTCACCAGACTAAGTGAATAACATAAAACCAACCAGTCACCAGACTAAGTGAATAACATAAAACCAACCAGTCACCAGACTAAGTGAATAACATCCTTATAAAACCAACCAGTCACCAGACTAAGTGAATAACATAAAACCAACCAGTCACCAGACTAAGTGAATAACATAAAACCAACCAGTCACCAGACTAAGTGAATAACATCCTTATAAAACCAACCAGTCACCAGACTAAGTGAATAACATATTTATAAAACCAACCAGTCACCAGCATAAGTGAATAACATATTTATAAAACCAACCAGTCACCAGACTAAGTGAATAACATGAAACCAACCAGTCACCAGACTAAGTGAATAACATGAAACCAACCAGTCACCAGCATAAGTGAATAACGTCCTTATAAAACCAACCAGTCACCAGACTAAGTGAATAACGTCCTCATATAACCAACCAGTCACCAGACTAAGTGAATAACATGAAACCCACCAGTCCCCAGACTAAGTGAATAATGTCCTTATAAAACCAACCAGTCACCAGACTAAGTGAATAACATGAAACCAACCAGTCACCAGACTAAGTGAATAACATCCTTATAAAACCAACCAGTCACCAGACTAAGTGAATAACCTGAAACCAACCAGTCACTAGAATAAGTGAATAACATGAAACCAACCGGTCACCAGACTAAGTGAATAACATGAAACCAACCAGTCCCCAGACTAAGTGAATAACATCCTTATAAAACCAACCAGTCACCAGACTAAGTGAATAACGTCCTTATAAAACCAACCAGTCACCAGCATAAGTGAATAACATAAAACCAACCAGTCACCAGACTAAGTGAATAATGTTCTTATAAAACCAACCAGTCACCAGACTAAGTGAATAACATGAAACCAACCAGTCACCAGACTAAGTGAATAACATGAAACCAACCAGTCACCAGACTAAGTAAATAACATGAAACCAACCAGTCCCCAGACTAAGTGAATAACATCCTTATAAAACCAACCAATCCCCAGACTAAGTGAATAACATGAAACCAACCAGTCACCAGACTAACTGAATAACATGAAACCAACCAGTCACCAGACTAAGTGAATAACATAAAAACAACCATTCACCAGACTAAGTGAATAACATGAAACCAACCAGTCACCAGACTAAGTGAATAACATAAAACCAACCAGTCACCAGACTAAGTGAATAACATAAAACCAACCAGTCACCAGACTAAGTGAATAACATCCTTATAAAACCAACCAGTCACCAGACTAAGTGAATAACATAAAACCAACCAGTCACCAGACTAAGTGAATAACATAAAACCAACCAGTCACCAGACTAAGTGAATAACATCCTTATAAAACCAACCAGTCACCAGACTAAGTGAATAACATATTTATAAAACCAACCAGTCACCAGCATAAGTGAATAACATATTTATAAAACCAACCAGTCACCAGACTAAGTGAATAACATGAAACCAACCAGTCACCAGACTAAGTGAATAACATGAAACCAACCAGTCACCAGCATAAGTGAATAACGTCCTTATAAAACCAACCAGTCACCAGACTAAGTGAATAACGTCCTCATATAACCAACCAGTCACCAGACTAAGTGAATAACATGAAACCCACCAGTCCCCAGACTAAGTGAATAATGTCCTTATAAAACCAACCAGTCACCAGACTAAGTGAATAACATGAAACCAACCAGTCACCAGACTAAGTGAATAACATCCTTATAAAACCAACCAGTCACCAGACTAAGTGAATAACCTGAAACCAACCAGTCACTAGAATAAGTGAATAACATGAAACCAACCGGTCACCAGACTAAGTGAATAACATGAAACCAACCAGTCCCCAGACTAAGTGAATAACATCCTTATAAAACCAACCAGTCACCAGACTAAGTGAATAACGTCCTTATAAAACCAACCAGTCACCAGCATAAGTGAATAACATAAAACCAACCAGTCACCAGACTAAGTGAATAATGTTCTTATAAAACCAACCAGTCACCAGACTAAGTGAATAACATGAAACCAACCAGTCACCAGACTAAGTGAATAACATGAAACCAACCAGTCACCAGACTAAGTGAATAACATGAAACCAACCAGTCCCCAGACTAAGTGAATAACATCCTTATAAAACCAACCAATCCCCAGACTAAGTGAATAACATGAAACCAACCAGTCACCAGACTAAGTGAATAACGTCCTTATAAAACCAACCTGTCACCAGACTAAGTGAATAACATCCTTATAAAACCAACCAGTCACCAGACTAAGTGAATAACATGAAACCAACCAGTCACCAGACTAAGTGAATAACATGAAACCAACCAGTCACCAGACTAAGTGAATAACATGAAACCAACCAGTCACCAGACTAAGTGAATAACATGAAACCAACCAGTCACCAGACTAAGTGAATAACATGAAACCAACCAGTCACCAGACTAAGTGAATAACATGAAACCAACCAGTCACCAGACTAAGTGAATAACATGAAACCAACAAGTCACTAGACTAAGTGAATAACATGAAACCAACCAGTCACCAGACTAAGTGAATAACATGAAACCAACCAGTCACCAGACTAAGTGAATAACATGAAACCAACCAGTCACCAGACTAAGTGAATAACATAAAACCAACCATTCACCAGACTAAGTGAATAACATGAAACCAACCAGTCACCAGACTAAGTGAATAACATAAAACCAACCAGTCACCAGACTAAGTGAATAACATAAAACCAACCAGTCACCAGACTAAGTGAATAACATCCTTATAAAACCAACCAGTCAACAGACTAAGTGAATAACATAAAACCAACCAGTCACCAGACTAAGTGAATAACATAAAACCAACCAGTCACCAGACTAAGTGAATAACATCCTTATAAAACCAACCAGTCACCAGACTAAGTGAATAACATATTTATAAAACCAACCAGTCACCAGCATAAGTGAATAACATATTTATAAAACCAACCAGTCACCAGACTAAGTGAATAACATGAAACCAACCAGTCACCAGACTAAGTGAATAACATGAAACCAACCAGTCACCAGCATAAGTGAATAACGTCCTTATAAAACCAACCAGTCACCAGACTAAGTGAATAACGTCCTCATATAACCAACCAGTCACCAGACTAAGTGAATAACATGAAACCCACCAGTCCCCAGACTAAGTGAATAATGTCCTTATAAAACCAACCAGTCACCAGACTAAGTGAATAACATGAAACCAACCAGTCACCAGACTAAGTGAATAACATCGTTATAAAACCAACCAGTCACCAGACTAAGTGAATAACCTGAAACCAACCAGTCACTAGAATAAGTGAATAACATGAAACCAACCGGTCACCAGACTAAGTGAATAACATGAAACCAACCAGTCCCCAGACTAAGTGAATAACATCCTTATAAAACCAACCAGTCACCAGACTAAGTGAATAACGTCCTTATAAAACCAACCAGTCACCAGCATAAGTGAATAACATAAAACCAACCAGTCACCAGACTAAGTGAATAATGTTCTTATAAAACGAACCAGTCATCAGACTAATTGAATAACATGAAACCAACCAGTCACCAGACTAAGTGAATAACATAAAGCCAACCAGTCACCAGACTAAGTGAATAACATCCTTATAAAACAAACCAGTCACCAGACTAAGTGAATAACGTCCTTTTAAAACCAACCAGTCACCAGACTAAGTGAATAACATGAAACCAACCAGTCACCACACTAAGTGAATAACATCCTTATAAAACCAACCAGTCACCAGACTAAGTGAATAACATGAAACCAACCAGTCACCAGACTAAGTGAATAACATGAAACCAACCAGTCACCAGACTAAGTGAATAACATGAAACCAACCAGTCCCCAGACTAAGTGAATAACATCCTTATAAAACCAACCAATCCCCAGACTAAGTGAATAACATGAAACCAACCAGTCACCAGACTAAGTGAATAACGTCCTTATAAAACCAACCTGTCACCAGACTAAGTGAATAACATCCTTATAAAACCAACCAGTCACCAGACTAAGTGAATAACATGAAACCAACCAGTCACCAGACTAAGTGAATAACATGAAACCAACCAGTCACCAGACTAAGTGAATAACATGAAACCATCCAGTCACCAGACTAAGTGAATAACATGAAACCAACCAGTCATCAGACTAAGTGAATAACATAAAACCAACCAGTCACCAGCATAAGTGAATAACGTCCTTATAAAACCAACCAGTCACCAGACTAAGTGAATAACATAAAACCAACCAGTCACCAGACTAAGTGAATAACGTCCTTATAAAACCAACCAGTCACCAGACTAAGTGAATAACATGAAACCCACCAGTCCCCAGACTAAGTGAATAACGTCCTTATAAAACCAACCAGTCACCAGACTAAGTGAATAACATGAAACCAACCAGTCACCAGACTAAGTGAATAACGTGAAACCAACCAGTCACCAGACTAAGTGAATAACATGAAACCAACCAGTCACCAGCATAAGTGAATAATGTCCTTATAAAACCAACCAGTCACCAGAATAAGTGAATAACATAAAACCAACCAGTCACCAGACTAACTGAATAACCTTCTTATAAAACCAAACAAACAGTCACCAGACTAAATGAATAACATAAAACCAACCAGTCACCAGACTAAGTGAATAACGTCCTTATAAAACCAACTAGTCACCAGACTAAGTGAATAACATGAAACCAACCAGTCACCAGACTAAGTGAATGACATCCTTATAAACCCAACCAGTCACCAGACTAAGTGAATAACGTGAAACCAACCAGTCACCAGACTTGTGAATAACGTCCTTATAAAACCAACCAGTCACCAGACTGTGAATAACGTCCTTATAAAACCAACCAGTCACCAGACTAAGTGAATAACATCCTTATAAAACCAACCAGTCACCAGACTAAGTGAATAACATGAAACCAACCAGTCACCAGACTAAGTGAATAACATGAAACCAACCAGTCACCAGACTAAGTGAATAACATGAAACCAACCAGTCACCAGACTAAGTGAATAACATGAAACCAAACAGTCACCAGACTAAGTGAATAACATGAAACCAACCAGTCACCAGACTAAGTGAATAACATGAAACCAACCAGTCATCAGACTAAGTGAATAACATAAAACCAACCAGTCACCAGCATAAGTGAATAACGTCCTTATAAAACCAACCAGTCACCAGACTAAGTGAATAACATGAAACCCACCAGTCCCCAGACTAAGTGAATAACGTCCTTATAAAACCAACCAGTCACCAGACTAATTGAATAACGTGAAACCATCCAGTCACCAGACTAAGTGAATAACATGAAACCAACCAGTCACCAGCATAAGTGAATAACGTCCTTATAAAACCAACCAGTCACCAGAATAAGTGAATAACATAAAACCAACCAGTCACCAGACTAAGTGAATAACTTCCTTATAAAACCAACCAGTAACCAGACTAAGTCAATAACGCCCTTATAAAACCAACCAGTCACCAGACTAAGTGAATAACATGAAACCAACCAGTCACCAGAATAAGTGAATAACATGAAACCAACCAGTCACCAGACTAAGTGAATAACATGAAACCAACAAGTCACTAGACTAAGTGAATAACATAAAACCAACCAGTCACCAGCATAAGTGAATAACGTCCTTATAAAACCAACCAGTCACCAGACTAAGTGAATAACATAAAACCAACCAGTCACCAGACTAAGTGAATAACGTCCTTATAAAACCAACCGGTAACCAGACAAGGTGAATAACGCCCTTATAATACCAACCAGTCACCAGACTAAGTGAATAACCTGAAACCAACCAGTCACTAGAATAAGTGAATAACATGAAACCAACCAGTCACCAGACTAAGTGAATAACATAAAACCAACCAGTCACCAGACTAAGTGAATAACGTCCTTATAAAACCAACCAGTCACTAGAATAAGTGAATAACATGAAACCAACCAGTCACCAGACTAAGTGAATAACATGAAACCAACCAGTCACCAGACTAAGTCAATAACGTTCTTATAAAACCAACCAGTCACCAGACTAAGTGAATAACATAAAACCAACCAGTCACCAGACTAAGTGAATAACGTTCTTATAAAACCAACCAGTCACCAGACTAAGTGAATAACATAAAACCAACCAGTCACCAGACTAAGTGAATAACATAAAACCAACCAGTCACCAGACTAAGTGAATAACATAAAACCAACCAGTCACCAGACTAAGTGAATAAAATAAAACCAACCAGTCACCAGACTAAGTGAATAACATGAAACCAACCAGTCACCAGACTAAGTGAATAACATGAAACCAACCAGTCACCAGACTAAGTGAATAACATGAAACCAACAAGTCACTAGACTAAGTGAATAACATGAAACCAACCAGTCACCTGCCTAAGTGAATAACATGAAACCAACCAGTCACCAGACTAAGTGAATAACATGAAACCAACCAGTCACCAGACTAAGTGAATAACATCCTTATAAAACCAACCAGTCACCAGACTTAGTGAATAACTTAAAACCAACCAGTCACCAGACTAAGTGAATAACTTAAAACCAACCAGTCACCAGACTAAGTGAATAACATAAAACCAACCAGTCACCAGACTAAGTGAATAACATGAAACCAACCAGTCACCAGACTAAGTGAATAACATAAAACCAACCAGTCACCAGACTAAGTGAATAACATAAAACCAACCAGTCACCAGACTAAGTGAATAACATCCTTATAAAACCAACCAGTCACCAGACTAAGTGAATAACATAAAACCAACCAGTCACCAGACTAAGTGAATAACATAAAACCAACCAGTCACCAGACTAAGTGAATAACATCCTTATAAACCAACCAGTCACCAGACTAAGTGAATAACATATTTATAAAACCAACCAGTCACCAGCATAAGTGAATAACATATTTATAAAACCAACCAGTCACCAGACTAAGTGAATAACATGAAACCAACCAGTCACCAGACTAAGTGAATAACATGAAACCAACAAGTCACTAGACTAAGTGAATAACATGAAACCAACCAGTCACCAGACTAAGTGAATAACATGAAACCAACCAGTCACCAGACTAAGTGAATAACATGAAACCAACCAGTCACCAGACTAAGTGAATAACATGAAACCAACCAGTCACCAGACTTAGTGAATAACTTAAAACCAACCAGTCACCAGACTAAGTGAATAACTTAAAACCAACCAGTCACCAGACTAAGTGAATAACATAAAAGCAACCAGTCACCAGACTAAGTGAATAACATGAAACCAACCAGTCACCAGACTAAGTGAATAACATGAAACCAACCAGTCACCAGACTAAGTGAATAACATGAAACCAACCAGTCACCAGACTAAGTGAATAACATGAAACCAACAAGTCACTAGACTAAGTGAATAACATGAAACCAACCAGTCACCAGACTAAGTGAATAACATGAAACCAACAAGTCACCAGTCTAAGTGAATAACATGAAACCAACCAGTCACCAGACTAAGTGAATAACATGAAACCAACCAGTCACCAGACTAAGTGAATAACATGAAACCAACCAGTCACCAGACTAAGTGAATAACATCCTTATAAAACCAACCAGTCACCAGACTAAGTGAATAACATAAAACCAACCAGTCACCAGACTAAGTGAATAACGTCCTTATAAAACCAACCAGTAACCAGACAAGGTGAATAACGCCCTTATAAAACCAACCAGTCACCAGACTAAGTGAATAACATAAAACCAACCAGTCACCAGACTAAGTGAATAACATGAAACCAACCAGTCACCAGACTAAGTGAATAACATAAAACCAACCAGTCACCAGACTAAGTGAATAACATAAAACCAACCAGTCACCAGACTAAGTGAATAACATCCTTATAAAACCAACCAGTCACCAGACTAAGTGAATAACATATTTATAAAACCTACCAGTCACCAGCATAAGTGAATAACATATTTATAAAACCAACCAGTCACCAGACTAAGTGAATAACATGAAACCAACCAGTCACCAGACTAAGTGAATAACATGAAACCAACAAGTCACTAGACTAAGTGAATAACATGAAACCAAACAGTCACCAGACTAAGTGAATAACATGAAACCAACCAGTCACCAGACTAAGTGAATAACATGAAACCAACCAGTCACCAGACTAAGTGAATAACATGAAACCAACCAGTCACCAGACTTAGTGAATAACTTAAAACCAACCAGTCACCAGACTAAGTGAATAACTTAAAACCAACCAGTCACCAGACTAAGTGAATAACATAAAACCAACCAGTCACCAGACTAAGTGAATAACATGAAACCAACCAGTCACCAGACTAAGTGAATAACATAAAACCAACCAGTCACCAGACTAAGTGAATAACATAAAACCAACCAGTCACCAGACTAAGTGAATAACATCCTTATAAAACCAACCAGTCACCAGACTAAGTGAATAACATAAAACCAACCAGTCACCAGACTAAGTGAATAACATGAAACCAACAAGTCACTAGACTAAGTGAATAACATGAAACCAACCAGTCACCAGACTAAGTGAATAACATGAAACCAACCAGTCACCAGACTAAGTGAATAACATGAAACCAACCAGTCACCAGACTAAGTGAATAACATGAAACCAACCAGTCACCAGACTAAGTGAATAACATGAAACCAACCAGTCACCAGACTAAGTGAATAACATGAAACCAACCAGTCACCAGACTAAGTGAATAACATGAAACCAACAAGTCACTAGACTAAGTGAATAACATGAAACCAACCAGTCACCAGACTAAGTGAATAACATGAAACCAACAAGTCACCAGACTAAGTGAATAACATGAAACCAACCAGTCACCAGACTAAGTGAATAACATGAAACCAACCAGTCACCAGACTAAGTGAATAACATGAAACCAACCAGTCACCAGACTAAGTGAATAACATCCTTATAAAACCAACCAGTCACCAGACTAAGTGAATAAAATAAAACCAACCAGTCACCAGACTAAGTGAATAACGTCCTTATAAAACCAACCAGTAACCAGACAAGGTGAATAACGCCCTTATAATACCAACCAGTCACCAGACTAAGTGAATAACCTGAAACCAACCAGTCACTAGAATAAGTGAATAACATGAAACCAACCAGTCACCAGACTAAGTGAATAACATGAAACCAACCAGTCACCAGACTAAGTCAATAACGTTCTTATAAAACCAACCAGTCACCAGACTAAGTGAATAACATAAAACCAACCAGTCACCAGACTAAGTGAATAACGTTCTTATAAAACCAACCAGTCACCAGACTAAGTGAATAACATAAAACCAACCAGTCACCAGACTAAGTGAATAACATAAAACCAACCCGTCACCAGACTAAGTGAATAAAATAAAACCAACCAGTCACCAGACTAAGTGAATAACATAAAACCAACCAGTCACCAGACTAAGTGAATAACATCCTTATAAAACCAACCAGTCACCAGCATAAGTGAATAACATATTTATAAAACCAACCAGTCACCAGACTAAGTGAATAACATGAAACCAACCAGTCACCAGACTAAGTGAATAACATGAAACCAACCAGTCACCAGACTAAGTGAATAACATGAAACCAACAAGTCACTAGACTAAGTGAATAACATGAAACCAACTAGTCACCAGACTAAGTGAATAACATGAAACCAACCAGTCACCAGACTAAGTGAATAACATGAAACCAACCAGTCACCAGACTAAGTGAATAACATCCTTATAAAACCAACCAGTCACCAGACTTAGTGAATAACTTAAAACCAACCAGTCACCAGACTAAGTGAATAACTTAAAACCAACCAGTCACCAGACTAAGTGAATAACATAAAACCAACCAGTCACCAGACTAAGTGAATAACATGAAACCAACCAGTCACCAGACCAAGTGAATAACATAAAACCAACCAGTCACCAGACTAAGTGAATAACATAAAACCAACCAGTCACCAGACTAAGTGAATAACATCCTTATAAAACCAACCAGTCACCAGACTAAGTGAATAACATAAAACCAACCAGTCACCAGACTAAGTGAATAACATAAAACCAACCAGTCACCAGACTAAGTGAATAACATCCTTATAAAACCAACCAGTCACCAGACTAAGTGAATAACATATTTATAAAACCAACCAGTCACCAGCATAAGTGAATAACATATTTATAAAACCAACCAGTCACCAGACTAAGTGAATAACATGAAACCAACCAGTCACCAGACTAAGTGAATAACATCCTTATAAAACCAACCAGTCACCAGACTAAGTGAATAACATAAAACCAACCAGTCACCAGACTAAGTGAATAACGTCCTTATAAAACCAACCAGTAACCAGACAAGGTGAATATCGCCCTTATAATACCAACCAGTCACCAGACTAAGTGAATAACCTGAAACCAACCAGTCACTAGAATAAGTGAATAACATGAAACCAACCAGTCACCAGACTAAGTGAATAACATGAAACCAACCAGTCACCAGACTAAGTCAATAACGTTCTTATAAAACCAACCAGTCACCAGACTAAGTGAATAACATAAAACCAACCAGTCACCAGACTAAGTGAATAACGTTCTTATAAAACCAACCAGTCACCAGACTAAGTGAATAACATAAAACCAACCAGTCACCAGACTAAGTGAATAACATAAAACCAACCAGTCACCAGACTAAGTGAATAACATAAAACCAACCAGTCACCAGACTAAGTGAATAACATGAAACCAACCAGTCACCAGACTAAGTGAATAACATGAAACCAACCAGTCACCAGACTAAGTGAATAACATGAAACCAACAAGTCACTAGACTAAGTGAATAACATGAAACCAACCAGTCACCAGACTAAGTGAATAACATGAAACCAACCAGTCACCAGACTAAGTGAATAACATGAAACCAACCAGTCACAAGACTAAGTGAATAACATCCTTATAAAACCAACCAGTCACCAGACTTAGTGAATAACTTAAAACCAACCAGTCACCAGACTAAGTGAATAACTTAAAACCAACCAGTCACCAGACTAAGTGAATAACATGAAACCAACCAGTCACCAGACTAAGTGAATAACATGAAACCAACCAGTCACCAGACTAAGTGAATAACATACAACCAACCAGTCACCAGACTAAGTGAATAACATAAAACCAACCAGTCACCAGACTAAGTGAATAACATCCTTATAAAACCAACCAGTCACCAGACTAAGTGAATAACATAAAACCAACCAGTCACCAGACTAAGTGAATAACATAAAACCAACCAGTCACCAGACTAAGTGAATAACATCCTTATAAAACCAACCAGTCACCAGACTAAGTGAATAACATATTTATAAAACCAACCAGTCACCAGCATAAGTGAATAACATATTTATAAAACCAACCAGTCACCAGACTAAGTGAATAACATGAAACCAACCAGTCACCAGACTAAGTGAATAACATGAAACCAACAAGTCACTAGACTAAGTGAATAACATGAAACCAACCAGTCACCAGACTAAGTGAATAACATGAAACCAACCAGTCACCAGACTAAGTGAAAAACATGAAACCAACCAGTCACCAGACTAAGTGAATAACATGAAACCAACAGTCACCAGACTAAGTGAATAACTTAAAACCAACCAGTCACCAGACTAAGTGAATAACTTAAAACCAACCAGTCACCAGACTAAGTGAATAACATAAAACCAACCAGTCACCAGACTAAGTGAATAACATGAAACCAACCAGTCACCAGACTAAGTGAATAACATAAAACCAACCAGTCACCAGACTAAGTGAATAACATAAAACCAACCAGTCACCAGACTAAGTGAATAACATCCTTATAAAACCAACCAGTCACCAGACTAAGTGAATAACATAAAACCAACCAGTCACCAGACTAAGTGAATAACATGAAACCAACAAGTCACTAGACTAAGTGAATAACATGAAACCAACCAGTCACCAGACTAAGTGAATAACATGAAACCAACCAGTCACCAGACTAAGTGAATAACATGAAACCAACCAGTCACCAGACTAAGTGAATAACATGAAACCAACCAGTCACCAGATTAAGTGAATAACATGAAACCAACCAGTCACCAGACTAAGTGAATAACATGAAACCAACCAGTCACCAGACTAAGTGAATAACATGAAACCAACAGTCACCAGACTAAGTGAATAACTTAAAACCAACCAGTCACCAGACTAAGTGAATAACTTAAAACCAACCAGTCACCAGACTAAGTGAATAACATAAAACCAACCAGTCACCAGACTAAGTGAATAACATGAAACCAACCAGTCACCAGACTAAGTGAATAACATAAAACCAACCAGTCACCAGACTAAGTGAATAACATAAAACCAACCAGTCACCAGACTAAGTGAATAACATCCTTATGAAACCAACCAGTCACCAGACTAAGTGAATAACATAAAACCAACCAGTCACCAGACTAAGTGAATAACATGAAACCAACAAGTCACTAGACTAAGTGAATAACATGAAACCAACCAGTCACCAGACTAAGTGAATAACATGAAACCAACCAGTCACCAGACTAAGTGAATAACATGAAACCAACCAGTCACCAGACTAAGTGAATAACATGAAACCAACCAGTCACCAGATTAAGTGAATAACATGAAACCAACCAGTCACCAGACTAAGTGAATAACATGAAACCAACCAGTCACCAGACTAAGTGAATAACATGAAACCAACAAGTCACTAGACTAAGTGAATAACATGAAACAAACCAGTCACCAGACTAAGTGAATAACATGAAACCAACAAGTCACCAGACTAAGTGAATAACATGAAACCAACCAGTCACCAGACTAAGTGAATAACATGAAACCAACCAGTCACCAGACTAAGTGAATAACATGAAACCAACCAGTCACCAGACTAAGTGAATAACATCCTTATAAAACCAACCAGTCACCAGACTAAGTGAATAACATAAAACCAACCAGTCACCAGACTAAGTGAATAACGTCCTTATAAAACCAACCAGTAACCAGACAAGGTGAATAACGCCCTTATAATACCAACCAGTCACCAGACTAAGTGAATAACCTGAAACCAACCAGTCACTAGAATAAGTGAATAACATGAAACCAACCAGTCACCAGACTAAGTGAATAACATGAAACCAACCAGTCACCAGACTAAGTCAATAACGTTCTTATAAAACCAACCAGTCACCAGACTAAGTGAATAACATAAAACCAACCAGTCACCAGACTAAGTGAATAACGTTCTTATAAAACCAACCAGTCACCAGACTAAGTGAATAACATAAAACCAACCAGTCACCAGACTAAGTGAATAACATAAAACCAACCAGTCACCAGACTAAGTGAATAACATAAAACCAACCAGTCACCAGACTAAGTGAATAAAATAAAACCAACCAGTCACCAGACTAAGTGAATAACATGAAACCAACCAGTCACCAGACTAAGTGAATAACATGAAACCAACCAGTCACCAGACTAAGTGAATAACATGAAACCAACAAGTCACTAGACTAAGTGAATAACATGAAACCAACCAGTCACCAGACTAAGTGAATAACATGAAACCAACCAGTCACCAGACTAAGTGAATAACATGAAACCAACCAGTCACCAGACTAAGTGAATAACATCCTTATAAAACCAACCAGTCACCAGACTTAGTGAATAACTTAAAACCAACCAGTCACCAGACTAAGTGAATAACTTAAAACCAACCAGTCACCAGACTAAGTGAATAACATAAAACCAACCAGTCACCAGACTAAGTGAATAACATGAAACCAACCAGTCACCAGACTAAGTGAATAACATACAACCAACCAGTCACCAGACTAAGTGAATAACATAAAACCAACCAGTCACCAGACTAAGTGAATAACATCCTTATAAAACCAACCAGTCACCAGACTAAGTGAATAACATAAAACCAACCAGTCACCAGACTAAGTGAATAACATAAAACCAACCAGTCACCAGACTAAGTGAATAACATCCTTATAAAACCAACCAGTCACCAGACTAAGTGAATAACATATTTATAAAACCAACCAGTCACCAGCATAAGTGAATAACATATTTATAAAACCAACCAGTCACCAGACTAAGTGAATAACATGAAACCAACCAGTCACCAGACTAAGTGAATAACATGAAACCAACAAGTCACTAGACTAAGTGAATAACATGAAACCAACCAGTCACCAGACTAAGTGAATAACATGAAACCAACCAGTCACCAGACTAAGTGAATAACATGAAACCAACCAGTCACCAGACTAAGTGAATAACATGAAACCAACCAGTCACCAGACTTAGTGAATAACTTAAAACCAACCAGTCACCAGACTAAGTGAATAACTTAAAACCAACCAGTCACCAGACTAAGTGAATAACATAAAACCAACCAGTCACCAGACTAAGTGAATAACATGAAACCAACCAGTCACCAGACTAAGTGAATAACATAAAACCAACCAGTCACCAGACTAAGTGAATAACATGAAACCAACAAGTCACTAGACTAAGTGAATAACATGAAACCAACCAGTCACCAGACTAAGTGAATAACATCCTTATAAAACCAACCAGTCACCAGACTAAGTGAATAACATAAAACCAACCAGTCACCAGACTAAGTGAATAACATGAAACCAACAAGTCACTAGACTAAGTGAATAACATGAAACCAACCAGTCACCAGACTAAGTGAATAACATGAAACCAACCAGTCACCAGACTAAGTGAATAACATGAAACCAACCAGTCACCAGACTAAGTGAATAACATGAAACCAACCAGTCACCAGATTAAGTGAATAACATGAAACCAACCAGTAACCAGACTAAGTGAATAACATGAAACCAACCAGTCACCAGACTAAGTGAATAACATGAAACCAACAAGTCACTAGACTAAGTGAATAACATGAAACAAACCAGTCACCAAACTAAGTGAATAACATGAAACCAACAAGTCACCAGACTAAGTGAATAACATGAAACCAACCAGTCACCAGACTAAGTGAATAACATGAAACCAACCAGTCACCAGACTAAGTGAATAACATGAAACCAACCAGTCACCAGACTAAGTGAATAACATCCTTATAAAACCAACCAGTCACCAGACTAAGTGAATAACATAAAACCAACCAGTCACCAGACTAAGTGAATAACGTCCTTATAAAACCAACCAGTAACCAGACAAGGTGAATAACGCCCTTATAATACCAACCAGTCACCAGACTAAGTGAATAACCTGAAACCAACCAGTCACTAGAATAAGTGAATAACATGAAACCAACCAGTCACCAGACTAAGTGAATAACATGAAACCAACCAGTCACCAGACTAAGTCAATAACGTTCTTATAAAACCAACCAGTCACCAGACTAAGTGAATAACATAAAACCAACCAGTCACCAGACTAAGTGAATAACGTTCTTATAAAACCAACCAGTCACCAGACTAAGTGAATAACATAAAACCAACCAGTCACCAGACTAAGTGAATAACATAAAACCAACCAGTCACCAGACTAAGTGAATAACATAAAACCAACCAGTCACCAGACTAAGTGAATAAAATAAAACCAACCAGTCACCAGACTAAGTGAATAACATAAAACCAACCAGTCACCAGACTAAGTGAAT
Source organism: Salmo salar (assembly GCF_965601325.2). NCBI lineage: Eukaryota > Metazoa > Chordata > Actinopteri > Salmoniformes > Salmonidae > Salmo > Salmo salar. The sequence continues at coordinate 775,028 of NW_027675356.1, forward strand.
AACATCCTTATAAAACCAACCAGTCACCAGCATAAGTGAATAACATATTTATAAAACCAACCAGTCACCAGACTAAGTGAATAACATGAAACCAACCAGTCACCAGACTAAGTGAATAACATGAAACCAACCAGTCACCAGACTAAGTGAATAACATGAAACCAACAAGTCACTAGACTAAGTGAATAACATGAAACCAACCAGTCACCAGACTAAGTGAATAACATGAAACCAACCAGTCACCAGACTAAGTGAATAACATGAAACCAACCAGTCACCAGACTAAGTGAATAACATAAAACCAACCATTCACCAGACTAAGTGAATAACATGAAACCAACCAGTCACCAGACTAAGTGAATAACATAAAACCAACCAGTCACCAGACTAAGTGAATAACATAAAACCAACCAGTCACCAGACTAAGTGAATAACATGAAACCAACCAGTCACCAGACTAAGTGAATAACATGAAACCAACCAGTCACCAGACTAAGTGAATAACATCCTTATAAAACCAACCAGTCACCAGACTAAGTGAATAACATGAAACCAACCAGTCACCAGACTAAGTGAATAACATGAAACCAACCAGTCACCAGACTAAGTGAATAACATGAAACCAACAGTCACCAGACTAAGTGAATAACTTAAAACCAACCAGTCACCAGACTAAGTGAATAACTTAAAACCAACCAGTCACCAGACTAAGTGAATAACATAAAACCAACCAGTCACCAGACTAAGTGAATAACATGAAACCAACCAGTCACCAGACTAAGTGAATAACATAAAACCAACCAGTCACCAGACTAAGTGAATAACATAAAACCAACCAGTCACCAGACTAAGTGAATAACATCCTTATAAAACCAACCAGTCACCAGACTAAGTGAATAACATAAAACCAACCAGTCACCAGACTAAGTGAATAACATGAAACCAACAAGTCACTAGACTAAGTGAATAACATGAAACCAACCAGTCACCAGACTAAGTGAATAACATGAAACCAACCAGTCACCAGACTAAGTGAATAACATGAAACCAACCAGTCACCAGACTAAGTGAATAACATGAAACCAACCAGTCACCAGATTAAGTGAATAACATGAAACCAACCAGTCACCAGACTAAGTGAATAACATGAAACCAACCAGTCACCAGACTAAGTGAATAACATGAAACCAACAGTCACCAGACTAAGTGAATAACTTAAAACCAACCAGTCACCAGACTAAGTGAATAACTTAAAACCAACCAGTCACCAGACTAAGTGAATAACATAAAACCAACCAGTCACCAGACTAAGTGAATAACATGAAACCAACCAGTCACCAGACTAAGTGAATAACATAAAACCAACCAGTCACCAGACTAAGTGAATAACATAAAACCAACCAGTCACCAGACTAAGTGAATAACATCCTTATGAAACCAACCAGTCACCAGACTAAGTGAATAACATAAAACCAACCAGTCACCAGACTAAGTGAATAACATGAAACCAACAAGTCACTAGACTAAGTGAATAACATGAAACCAACCAGTCACCAGACTAAGTGAATAACATGAAACCAACCAGTCACCAGACTAAGTGAATAACATGAAACCAACCAGTCACCAGACTAAGTGAATAACATGAAACCAACCAGTCACCAGATTAAGTGAATAACATGAAACCAACCAGTCACCAGACTAAGTGAATAACATGAAACCAACCAGTCACCAGACTAAGTGAATAACATGAAACCAACAAGTCACTAGACTAAGTGAATAACATGAAACAAACCAGTCACCAGACTAAGTGAATAACATGAAACCAACAAGTCACCAGACTAAGTGAATAACATGAAACCAACCAGTCACCAGACTAAGTGAATAACATGAAACCAACCAGTCACCAGACTAAGTGAATAACATGAAACCAACCAGTCACCAGACTAAGTGAATAACATCCTTATAAAACCAACCAGTCACCAGACTAAGTGAATAACATAAAACCAACCAGTCACCAGACTAAGTGAATAACGTCCTTATAAAACCAACCAGTAACCAGACAAGGTGAATAACGCCCTTATAATACCAACCAGTCACCAGACTAAGTGAATAACCTGAAACCAACCAGTCACTAGAATAAGTGAATAACATGAAACCAACCAGTCACCAGACTAAGTGAATAACATGAAACCAACCAGTCACCAGACTAAGTCAATAACGTTCTTATAAAACCAACCAGTCACCAGACTAAGTGAATAACATAAAACCAACCAGTCACCAGACTAAGTGAATAACGTTCTTATAAAACCAACCAGTCACCAGACTAAGTGAATAACATAAAACCAACCAGTCACCAGACTAAGTGAATAACATAAAACCAACCAGTCACCAGACTAAGTGAATAACATAAAACCAACCAGTCACCAGACTAAGTGAATAAAATAAAACCAACCAGTCACCAGACTAAGTGAATAACATGAAACCAACCAGTCACCAGACTAAGTGAATAACATGAAACCAACCAGTCACCAGACTAAGTGAATAACATGAAACCAACAAGTCACTAGACTAAGTGAATAACATGAAACCAACCAGTCACCAGACTAAGTGAATAACATGAAACCAACCAGTCACCAGACTAAGTGAATAACATGAAACCAACCAGTCACCAGACTAAGTGAATAACATCCTTATAAAACCAACCAGTCACCAGACTTAGTGAATAACTTAAAACCAACCAGTCACCAGACTAAGTGAATAACTTAAAACCAACCAGTCACCAGACTAAGTGAATAACATAAAACCAACCAGTCACCAGACTAAGTGAATAACATGAAACCAACCAGTCACCAGACTAAGTGAATAACATACAACCAACCAGTCACCAGACTAAGTGAATAACATAAAACCAACCAGTCACCAGACTAAGTGAATAACATCCTTATAAAACCAACCAGTCACCAGACTAAGTGAATAACATAAAACCAACCAGTCACCAGACTAAGTGAATAACATAAAACCAACCAGTCACCAGACTAAGTGAATAACATCCTTATAAAACCAACCAGTCACCAGACTAAGTGAATAACATATTTATAAAACCAACCAGTCACCAGCATAAGTGAATAACATATTTATAAAACCAACCAGTCACCAGACTAAGTGAATAACATGAAACCAACCAGTCACCAGACTAAGTGAATAACATGAAACCAACAAGTCACTAGACTAAGTGAATAACATGAAACCAACCAGTCACCAGACTAAGTGAATAACATGAAACCAACCAGTCACCAGACTAAGTGAATAACATGAAACCAACCAGTCACCAGACTAAGTGAATAACATGAAACCAACCAGTCACCAGACTTAGTGAATAACTTAAAACCAACCAGTCACCAGACTAAGTGAATAACTTAAAACCAACCAGTCACCAGACTAAGTGAATAACATAAAACCAACCAGTCACCAGACTAAGTGAATAACATGAAACCAACCAGTCACCAGACTAAGTGAATAACATAAAACCAACCAGTCACCAGACTAAGTGAATAACATGAAACCAACAAGTCACTAGACTAAGTGAATAACATGAAACCAACCAGTCACCAGACTAAGTGAATAACATCCTTATAAAACCAACCAGTCACCAGACTAAGTGAATAACATAAAACCAACCAGTCACCAGACTAAGTGAATAACATGAAACCAACAAGTCACTAGACTAAGTGAATAACATGAAACCAACCAGTCACCAGACTAAGTGAATAACATGAAACCAACCAGTCACCAGACTAAGTGAATAACATGAAACCAACCAGTCACCAGACTAAGTGAATAACATGAAACCAACCAGTCACCAGATTAAGTGAATAACATGAAACCAACCAGTAACCAGACTAAGTGAATAACATGAAACCAACCAGTCACCAGACTAAGTGAATAACATGAAACCAACAAGTCACTAGACTAAGTGAATAACATGAAACAAACCAGTCACCAAACTAAGTGAATAACATGAAACCAACAAGTCACCAGACTAAGTGAATAACATGAAACCAACCAGTCACCAGACTAAGTGAATAACATGAAACCAACCAGTCACCAGACTAAGTGAATAACATGAAACCAACCAGTCACCAGACTAAGTGAATAACATCCTTATAAAACCAACCAGTCACCAGACTAAGTGAATAACATAAAACCAACCAGTCACCAGACTAAGTGAATAACGTCCTTATAAAACCAACCAGTAACCAGACAAGGTGAATAACGCCCTTATAATACCAACCAGTCACCAGACTAAGTGAATAACCTGAAACCAACCAGTCACTAGAATAAGTGAATAACATGAAACCAACCAGTCACCAGACTAAGTGAATAACATGAAACCAACCAGTCACCAGACTAAGTCAATAACGTTCTTATAAAACCAACCAGTCACCAGACTAAGTGAATAACATAAAACCAACCAGTCACCAGACTAAGTGAATAACGTTCTTATAAAACCAACCAGTCACCAGACTAAGTGAATAACATAAAACCAACCAGTCACCAGACTAAGTGAATAACATAAAACCAACCAGTCACCAGACTAAGTGAATAACATAAAACCAACCAGTCACCAGACTAAGTGAATAAAATAAAACCAACCAGTCACCAGACTAAGTGAATAACATAAAACCAACCAGTCACCAGACTAAGTGAATAACATCCTTATAAAACCAACCAGTCACCAGCATAAGTGAATAACATATTTATAAAACCAACCAGTCACCAGACTAAGTGAATAACATGAAACCAACCAGTCACCAGACTAAGTGAATAACATGAAACCAACCAGTCACCAGACTAAGTGAATAACATGAAACCAACAAGTCACTAGACTAAGTGAATAACATGAAACCAACCAGTCACCAGACTAAGTGAATAACATGAAACCAACCAGTCACCAGACTAAGTGAATAACATGAAACCAACCAGTCACCAGACTAAGTGAATAACATAAAACCAACCATTCACCAGACTAAGTGAATAACATGAAACCAACCAGTCACCAGACTAAGTGAATAACATAAAACCAACCAGTCACCAGACTAAGTGAATAACATAAAACCAACCAGTCACCAGACTAAGTGAATAACATCCTTATAAAACCAACCAGTCACCAGACTAAGTGAATAACATAAAACCAACCAGTCACCAGACTAAGTGAATAACATAAAACCAACCAGTCACCAGACTAAGTGAATAACATCCTTATAAAACCAACCAGTCACCAGACTAAGTGAATAACATATTTATAAAACCAACCAGTCACCAGCATAAGTGAATAACATATTTATAAAACCAACCAGTCACCAGACTAAGTGAATAACATGAAACCAACCAGTCACCAGACTAAGTGAATAACATGAAACCAACCAGTCACCAGCATAAGTGAATAACGTCCTTATAAAACCAACCAGTCACCAGACTAAGTGAATAACGTCCTCATATAACCAACCAGTCACCAGACTAAGTGAATAACATGAAACCCACCAGTCCCCAGACTAAGTGAATAATGTCCTTATAAAACCAACCAGTCACCAGACTAAGTGAATAACATGAAACCAACCAGTCACCAGACTAAGTGAATAACATCCTTATAAAACCAACCAGTCACCAGACTAAGTGAATAACCTGAAACCAACCAGTCACTAGAATAAGTGAATAACATGAAACCAACCGGTCACCAGACTAAGTGAATAACATGAAACCAACCAGTCCCCAGACTAAGTGAATAACATCCTTATAAAACCAACCAGTCACCAGACTAAGTGAATAACGTCCTTATAAAACCAACCAGTCACCAGCATAAGTGAATAACATAAAACCAACCAGTCACCAGACTAAGTGAATAATGTTCTTATAAAACCAACCAGTCACCAGACTAATTGAATAACATGAAACCAACCAGTCACCAGACTAAGTGAATAACATAAAGCCAACCAGTCACCAGACTAAGTGAATAACATCCTTATAAAACAAACCAGTCACCAGACTAAGTGAATAACGTCCTTTTAAAACCAACCAGTCACCAGACTAAGTGAATAACATGAAACCAACCAGTCACCACACTAAGTGAATAACATCCTTATAAAACCAACCAGTCACCAGACTAAGTGAATAACATGAAACCAACCAGTCACCAGACTAAGTGAATAACATGAAACCAACCAGTCACCAGACTAAGTGAATAACATGAAACCAACCAGTCCCCAGACTAAGTGAATAACATCCTTATAAAACCAACCAATCCCCAGACTAAGTGAATAACATGAAACCAACCAGTCACCAGACTAAGTGAATAACGTCCTTATAAAACCAACCTGTCACCAGACTAAGTGAATAACATCCTTATAAAACCAACCAGTCACCAGACTAAGTGAATAACATGAAACCAACCAGTCACCAGACTAAGTGAATAACATGAAACCAACCAGTCACCAGACTAAGTGAATAACATGAAACCAACCAGTCACCAGACTAAGTGAATAACATGAAACCAACCAGTCACCAGACTAAGTGAATAACATGAAACCAACCAGTCACCAGACTAAGTGAATAACATGAAACCAACAAGTCACTAGACTAAGTGAATAACATGAAACCAACCAGTCACCAGACTAAGTGAATAACATGAAACCAACCAGTCACCAGACTAAGTGAATAACATGAAACCAACCAGTCACCAGACTAAGTGAATAACATAAAACCAACCATTCACCAGACTAAGTGAATAACATGAAACCAACCAGTCACCAGACTAAGTGAATAACATAAAACCAACCAGTCACCAGACTAAGTGAATAACATAAAACCAACCAGTCACCAGACTAAGTGAATAACATCCTTATAAAACCAACCAGTCACCAGACTAAGTGAATAACATAAAACCAACCAGTCACCAGACTAAGTGAATAACATAAAACCAACCAGTCACCAGACTAAGTGAATAACATCCTTATAAAACCAACCAGTCACCAGACTAAGTGAATAACATATTTATAAAACCAACCAGTCACCAGCATAAGTGAATAACATATTTATAAAACCAACCAGTCACCAGACTAAGTGAATAACATGAAACCAACCAGTCACCAGACTAAGTGAATAACATGAAACCAACCAGTCACCAGCATAAGTGAATAACGTCCTTATAAAACCAACCAGTCACCAGACTAAGTGAATAACGTCCTCATATAACCAACCAGTCACCAGACTAAGTGAATAACATGAAACCCACCAGTCCCCAGACTAAGTGAATAATGTCCTTATAAAACCAACCAGTCACCAGACTAAGTGAATAACATGAAACCAACCAGTCACCAGACTAAGTGAATAACATCCTTATAAAACCAACCAGTCACCAGACTAAGTGAATAACCTGAAACCAACCAGTCACTAGAATAAGTGAATAACATGAAACCAACCGGTCACCAGACTAAGTGAATAACATGAAACCAACCAGTCCCCAGACTAAGTGAATAACATCCTTATAAAACCAACCAGTCACCAGACTAAGTGAATAACGTCCTTATAAAACCAACCAGTCACCAGACTAAGTGAATAATGTTCTTATAAAACCAACCAGTCACCAGACTAATTGAATAACATGAAACCAACCAGTCACCAGACTAAGTGAATAACATAAAGCCAACCAGTCACCAGACTAAGTGAATAACATCCTTATAAAACAAACCAGTCACCAGACTAAGTGAATAACGTCCTTTTAAAACCAACCAGTCACCAGACTAAGTGAATAACATGAAACCAACCAGTCACCACACTAAGTGAATAACATCCTTATAAAACCAACCAGTCACCAGACTAAGTGAATAACATGAAACCAACCAGTCACCAGACTAAGTGAATAACATGAAACCAACCAGTCACCAGACTAAGTGAATAACATGAAACCATCCAGTCACCAGACTAAGTGAATAACATGAAACCAACCAGTCATCAGACTAAGTGAATAACATAAAACCAACCAGTCACCAGCATAAGTGAATAACGTCCTTATAAAACCAACCAGTCACCAGACTAAGTGAATAACATAAAACCAACCAGTCACCAGACTAAGTGAATAACGTCCTTATAAAACCAACCAGTCACCAGACTAAGTGAATAACATGAAACCCACCAGTCCCCAGACTAAGTGAATAACGTCCTTATAAAACCAACCAGTCACCAGACTAAGTGAATAACATGAAACCAACCAGTCACCAGACTAAGTGAATAACGTGAAACCAACCAGTCACCAAACTAAGTGAATAACATGAAACCAACCAGTCACCAGCATAAGTGAATAATGTCCTTATAAAACCAACCAGTCACCAGAATAAGTGAATAACATAAAACCAACCAGTCACCAGACTAACTGAATAACCTTCTTATAAAACCAAACAGTCACCAGACTAAATGAATAACATAAAACCAACCAGTCACCAGACTAAGTGAATAACGTCCTTATAAAACCAACCAGTCACCAGACTAAGTGAATAACATGAAACCAACCAGTCACCAGACTAAGTGAATGACATCCTTATAAACCCAACCAGTCACCAGACTAAGTGAATAACGTGAAACCAACCAGTCACCAGACTTGTGAATAACGTCCTTATAAAACCAACCAGTCACCAGACTGTGAATAACGTCCTTATAAAACCAACCAGTCACCAGACTAAGTGAATAACATCCTTATAAAACCAACCAGTCACCAGACTAAGTGAATAACATGAAACCAACCAGTCACCAGACTAAGTGAATAACATGAAACCAACCAGTCACCAGACTAAGTGAATAACATGAAACCAACCAGTCACCAGACTAAGTGAATAACATGAAACCAAACAGTCACCAGACTAAGTGAATAACATGAAACCAACCAGTCACCAGACTAAGTGAATAACATGAAACCAACCAGTCATCAGACTAAGTGAATAACATAAAACCAACCAGTCACCAGCATAAGTGAATAACGTCCTTATAAAACCAACCAGTCACCAGACTAAGTGAATAACATGAAACCCACCAGTCCCCAGACTAAGTGAATAACGTCCTTATAAAACCAACCAGTCACCAGACTAATTGAATAACGTGAAACCATCCAGTCACCAGACTAAGTGAATAACATGAAACCAACCAGTCACCAGCATAAGTGAATAACGTCCTTATAAAACCAACCAGTCACCAGAATAAGTGAATAACATAAAACCAACCAGTCACCAGACTAAGTGAATAACTTCCTTATAAAACCAACCAGTAACCAGACTAAGTCAATAACGCCCTTATAAAACCAACCAGTCACCAGACTAAGTGAATAACATGAAACCAACCAGTCACCAGAATAAGTGAATAACATGAAACCAACCAGTCACCAGACTAAGTGAATAACATGAAACCAACAAGTCACTAGACTAAGTGAATAACATAAAACCAACCAGTCACCAGCATAAGTGAATAACGTCCTTATAAAACCAACCAGTCACCAGACTAAGTGAATAACATAAAACCAACCAGTCACCAGACTAAGTGAATAACGTCCTTATAAAACCAACCAGTAACCAGACAAGGTGAATAACGCCCTTATAATACCAACCAGTCACCAGACTAAGTGAATAACCTGAAACCAACCAGTCACTAGAATAAGTGAATAACATGAAACCAACCAGTCACCAGACTAAGTGAATAACATAAAACCAACCAGTCACCAGACTAAGTGAATAACGTCCTTATAAAACCAACCAGTCACTAGAATAAGTGAATAACATGAAACCAACCAGTCACCAGACTAAGTGAATAACATGAAACCAACCAGTCACCAGACTAAGTCAATAACGTTCTTATAAAACCAACCAGTCACCAGACTAAGTGAATAACATAAAACCAACCAGTCACCAGACTAAGTGAATAACGTTCTTATAAAACCAACCTGTCACCAGACTAAGTGAATAACATAAAACCAACCAGTCACCAGACTAAGTGAATAACATAAAACCAACCAGTCACCAGACTAAGTGAATAACATAAAACCAACCAGTCACCAGACTAAGTGAATAAAATAAAACCAACCAGTCACCAGACTAAGTGAATAACATGAAACCAACCAGTCACCAGACTAAGTGAATAACATGAAACCAACCAGTCACCAGACTAAGTGAATAACATGAAACCAACAAGTCACTAGACTAAGTGAATAACATGAAACCAACCAGTCACCAGACTAAGTGAATAACATGAAACCAACCAGTCACCAGACTAAGTGAATAACATGAAACCAACCAGTCACCAGACTAAGTGAATAACATGAAACCAACCAGTCACCAGACTAAGTGAATAACATCCTTATAAAACCAACCAGTCACCAGACTTAGTGAATAACTTAAAACCAACCAGTCACCAGACTAAGTGAATAACTTAAAACCAACCAGTCACCAGACTAAGTGAATAACATAAAACCAACCAGTCACCAGACTAAGTGAATAACATGAAACCAACCAGTCACCAGACTAAGTGAATAACATATAACCAACCAGTCACCAGACTAAGTGAATAACATAAAACCAACCAGTCACCAGACTACGTGAATAACATCCTTATAAAACCAACCAGTCACCAGACTAAGTGAATAACATAAAACCAACCAGTCACCAGACTAAGTGAATAACATAAAACCAACCAGTCACCAGACTAAGTGAATAACATCCTTATAAAACCAACCAGTCACCAGACTAAGTGAATAACATATTTATAAAACCAACCAGTCACCAGCATAAGTGAATAACATATTTATAAAACCAACCAGTCACCAGACTAAGTGAATAACATGAAACCAACCAGTCACCAGACTAAGTGAATAACATGAAACCAACCAGTCACCAGACTAAGTGAATAACATGAAACCAACAAGTCACTAGACTAAGTGAATAACATGAAACAAACCAGTCACCAAACTAAGTGAATAACATGAAACCAACAAGTCACCAGACTAAGTGAATAACATGAAACCAACCAGTCACCAGACTAAGTGAATAACATGAAACCAACCAGTCACCAGACTAAGTGAATAACATGAAACCAACCAGTCACCAGACTAAGTGAATAACATCCTTATAAAACCAACCAGTCACCAGACTAAGTGAATAACATAAAACCAACCAGTCACCAGACTAAGTGAATAACGTCCTTATAAAACCAACCAGTAACCAGACAAGGTGAATAACGCCCTTATAATACCAACCAGTCACCAGACTAAGTGAATAACCTGAAACCAACCAGTCACTAGAATAAGTGAATAACATGAAACCAACCAGTCACCAGACTAAGTGAATAACATGAAACCAACCAGTCACCAGACTAAGTCAATAACGTTCTTATAAAACCAACCAGTCACCAGACTAAGTGAATAACATAAAACCAACCAGTCACCAGACTAAGTGAATAACGTTCTTATAAAACCAACCAGTCACCAGACTAAGTGAATAACATAAAACCAACCAGTCACCAGACTAAGTGAATAACATAAAACCAACCAGTCACCAGACTAAGTGAATAACATAAAACCAACCAGTCACCAGACTAAGTGAATAAAATAAAACCAACCAGTCACCAGACTAAGTGAATAACATAAAACCAACCAGTCACCAGACTAAGTGAATAACATCCTTATAAAACCAACCAGTCACCAGCATAAGTGAATAACATATTTATAAAACCAACCAGTCACCAGACTAAGTGAATAACATGAAACCAACCAGTCACCAGACTAAGTGAATAACATGAAACCAACCAGTCACCAGACTAAGTGAATAACATGAAACCAACAAGTCACTAGACTAAGTGAATAACATGAAACCAACCAGTCACCAGACTAAGTGAATAACATGAAACCAACCAGTCACCAGACTAAGTGAATAACATGAAACCAACCAGTCACCAGACTAAGTGAATAACATAAAACCAACCATTCACCAGACTAAGTGAATAACATGAAACCAACCAGTCACCAGACTAAGTGAATAACATAAAACCAACCAGTCACCAGACTAAGTGAATAACATAAAACCAACCAGTCACCAGACTAAGTGAATAACATCCTTATAAAACCAACCAGTCACCAGACTAAGTGAATAACATATTTATAAAACCAACCAGTCACCAGCATAAGTGAATAACATATTTATAAAACCAACCAGTCACCAGACTAAGTGAATAACATGAAACCAACCAGTCACCAGACTAAGTGAATAACATGAAACCAACAAGTCACTAGACTAAGTGAATAACATGAAACCAACCAGTCACCAGACTAAGTGAATAACATGAAACCAACCAGTCACCAGACTAAGTGAATAACATGAAACCAACAAGTCACTAGACTAAGTGAATAACATGAAACCAACCAGTCACCAGACTAAGTGAATAACATGAAACCAACCAGTCACCAGACTAAGTGAATAACATGAAACCAACCAGTCACCAGACTAAGTGAATAACATCCTTATAAAACCAACCAGTCACCAGACTTAGTGAATAACTTAAAACCAACCAGTCACCAGACTAAGTGAATAACTTAAAACCAACCAGTCACCAGACTAAGTGAATAACATAAAACCAACCAGTCACCAGACTAAGTGAATAACATGAAACCAACCAGTCACCAGACTAAGTGAATAACATATAACCAACCAGTCACCAGACTAAGTGAATAACATAAAACCAACCAGTCACCAGACTACGTGAATAACATCCTTATAAAACCAACCAGTCACCAGACTAAGTGAATAACATAAAACCAACCAGTCACCAGACTAAGTGAATAACATAAAACCAACCAGTCACCAGACTAAGTGAATAACATCCTTATAAAACCAACCAGTCACCAGACTAAGTGAATAACATATTTATAAAACCAACCAGTCACCAGCATAAGTGAATAACATATTTATAAAACCAACCAGTCACCAGACTAAGTGAATAACATGAAACCAACCAGTCACCAGACTAAGTGAATAACATGAAACCAACCAGTCACCAGACTAAGTGAATAACATGAAACCAACAAGTCACTAGACTAAGTGAATAACATGAAACAAACCAGTCACCAAACTAAGTGAATAACATGAAACCAACAAGTCACCAGACTAAGTGAATAACATGAAACCAACCAGTCACCAGACTAAGTGAATAACATGAAACCAACCAGTCACCAGACTAAGTGAATAACATGAAACCAACCAGTCACCAGACTAAGTGAATAACATCCTTATAAAACCAACCAGTCACCAGACTAAGTGAATAACATAAAACCAACCAGTCACCAGACTAAGTGAATAACGTCCTTATAAAACCAACCAGTAACCAGACAAGGTGAATAACGCCCTTATAATACCAACCAGTCACCAGACTAAGTGAATAACCTGAAACCAACCAGTCACTAGAATAAGTGAATAACATGAAACCAACCAGTCACCAGACTAAGTGAATAACATGAAACCAACCAGTCACCAGACTAAGTCAATAACGTTCTTATAAAACCAACCAGTCACCAGACTAAGTGAATAACATAAAACCAACCAGTCACCAGACTAAGTGAATAACGTTCTTATAAAACCAACCAGTCACCAGACTAAGTGAATAACATAAAACCAACCAGTCACCAGACTAAGTGAATAACATAAAACCAACCAGTCACCAGACTAAGTGAATAACATAAAACCAACCAGTCACCAGACTAAGTGAATAAAATAAAACCAACCAGTCACCAGACTAAGTGAATAACATAAAACCAACCAGTCACCAGACTAAGTGAATAACATCCTTATAAAACCAACCAGTCACCAGCATAAGTGAATAACATATTTATAAAACCAACCAGTCACCAGACTAAGTGAATAACATGAAACCAACCAGTCACCAGACTAAGTGAATAACATGAAACCAACCAGTCACCAGACTAAGTGAATAACATGAAACCAACAAGTCACTAGACTAAGTGAATAACATGAAACCAACCAGTCACCAGACTAAGTGAATAACATGAAACCAACCAGTCACCAGACTAAGTGAATAACATGAAACCAACCAGTCACCAGACTAAGTGAATAACATAAAACCAACCATTCACCAGACTAAGTGAATAACATGAAACCAACCAGTCACCAGACTAAGTGAATAACATAAAACCAACCAGTCACCAGACTAAGTGAATAACATAAAACCAACCAGTCACCAGACTAAGTGAATAACATCCTTATAAAACCAACCAGTCACCAGACTAAGTGAATAACATATTTATAAAACCAACCAGTCACCAGCATAAGTGAATAACATATTTATAAAACCAACCAGTCACCAGACTAAGTGAATAACATGAAACCAACCAGTCACCAGACTAAGTGAATAACATGAAACCAACCAGTCACCAGACTAAGTGAATAACATGAAACCAACCAGTCACCAGACTAAGTGAATAACATGAAACCAACCAGTCACCAGACTAAGTGAATAACATGAAACCAACCAGTCACCAGACTAAGTGAATAACATGAAACCAACAAGTCACTAGACTAAGTGAATAACATGAAACCAACCAGTCACCAGACTAAGTGAATAACATGAAACCAACAAGTCACCAGACTAAGTGAATAACATGAAACCAACCAGTCACCAGACTAAGTGAATAACATGAAACCAACCAGTCACCAGACTAAGTGAATAACATGAAACCAACCAGTCACCAGACTAAGTGAATAACATCCTTATGAAACCAACCAGTCACCAGACTAAGTGAATAACATAAAACCAACCAGTCACCAGACTAAGTGAATAACGTCCTTATATAACCAACCAGTAACCAGACAAGGTGAATAACGCCCTTATAAAACCAACCAGTCACCAGACTAAGTGAATAACATAAAACCAACCAGTCACCAGACTAAGTGAATAACATGAAACCAACCAGTCACCAGACTAAGTGAATAACATAAAACCAACCAGTCACCAGACTAAGTGAATAACATAAAACCAACCAGTCACCAGACTAAGTGAATAACATCCTTATAAAACCAACCAGTCACCAGACTAAGTGAATAACATATTTATAAAACCAACCAGTCACCAGCATAAGTGAATAACATATTTATAAAACCAACCAGTCACCAGACTAAGTGAATAACATGAAACCAACCAGTCACCAGACTAAGTGAATAACATGAAACCAACAAGTCACTAGACTAAGTGAATAACATGAAACCAACCAGTCACCAGACTAAGTGAATAACATGAAACCAACCAGTCACCAGACTAAGTGAATAACATGAAACCAACCAGTCACCAGACTAAGTGAATAACATGAAACCAACCAGTCACCAGACTTAGTGAATAACTTAAAACCAACCAGTCACCAGACTAAGTGAATAACTTAAAACCAACCAGTCACCAGACTAAGTGAATAACATAAAACCAACCAGTCACCAGACTAAGTGAATAACATGAAACCAACCAGTCACCAGACTAAGTGAATAACATAAAACCAACCAGTCACCAGACTAAGTGAATAACATAAAACCAACCAGTCACCAGACTAAGTGAATAACATGAAACCAACAAGTCACTAGACTAAGTGAATAACATGAAACCAACCAGTCACCAGACTAAGTGAATAACATGAAACCAACCAGTCACCAGACTAAGTGAATAACATGAAACCAACCAGTCACCAGACTAAGTGAATAACATGAAACCAACCAGTCACCAGATTAAGTGAATAACATGAAACCAACCAGTCACCAAACTAAGTGAATAACATGAAACCAACAAGTCACCAGACTAAGTGAATAACATGAAACCAACCAGTCACCAGACTAAGTGAATAACATGAAACCAACCAGTCACCAGACTAAGTGAATAACATGAAACCAACCAGTCACCAGACTAAGTGAATAACATCCTTATAAAACCAACCAGTCACCAGACTAAGTGAATAACATAAAACCAACCAGTCACCAGACTAAGTGAATAACGTCCTTATAAAACCAACCAGTAACCAGACAAGGTGAATAACGCCCTTATAATACCAACCAGTCACCAGACTAAGTGAATAACCTGAAACCAACCAGTCACTAGAATAAGTGAATAACATGAAACCAACCAGTCACCAGACTAAGTGAATAACATGAAACCAACCAGTCACCAGACTAAGTCAATAACGTTCTTATAAAACCAACCAGTCACCAGACTAAGTGAATAACATAAAACCAACCAGTCACCAGACTAAGTGAATAACGTTCTTATAAAACCAACCAGTCACCAGACTAAGTGAATAACATAAAACCAACCAGTCACCAGACTAAGTGAATAACATAAAACCAACCAGTCACCAGACTAAGTGAATAACATAAAACCAACCAGTCACCAGACTAAGTGAATAAAATAAAACCAACCAGTCACCAGACTAAGTGAATAACATAAAACCAACCAGTCACCAGACTAAGTGAATAACATCCTTAT
Organism: Salmo salar; assembly: GCF_965601325.2. Taxonomy (NCBI): domain Eukaryota; kingdom Metazoa; phylum Chordata; class Actinopteri; order Salmoniformes; family Salmonidae; genus Salmo; species Salmo salar. The sequence continues at coordinate 791,585 of NW_027675356.1, forward strand.
AAAACCAACCAGTCACCAGCATAAGTGAATAACATATTTATAAAACCAACCAGTCACCAGACTAAGTGAATAACATGAAACCAACCAGTCACCAGACTAAGTGAATAACATGAAACCAACCAGTCACCAGACTAAGTGAATAACATGAAACCAACAAGTCACTAGACTAAGTGAATAACATGAAACCAACCAGTCACCAGACTAAGTGAATAACATGAAACCAACCAGTCACCAGACTAAGTGAATAACATGAAACCAACCAGTCACCAGACTAAGTGAATAACATAAAACCAACCATTCACCAGACTAAGTGAATAACATGAAACCAACCAGTCACCAGACTAAGTGAATAACATAAAACCAACCAGTCACCAGACTAAGTGAATAACATAAAACCAACCAGTCACCAGACTAAGTGAATAACATCCTTATAAAACCAACCAGTCACCAGACTAAGTGAATAACATATTTATAAAACCAACCAGTCACCAGCATAAGTGAATAACATATTTATAAAACCAACCAGTCACCAGACTAAGTGAATAACATGAAACCAACCAGTAACCAGACTAAGTGAATAACATGAAACCAACCAGTCACCAGACTAAGTGAATAACATGAAACCAACAAGTCACTAGACTAAGTGAATAACATGAAACCAACCAGTCACCAGACTAAGTGAATAACAAGAAACCAACCAGTCACCAGACTAAGTGAATAACATGAAACCAACCAGTCACCAGACTAAGTGAATAACATGAAACCAACCAGTCACCAGACTTAGTGAATAACTTAAAACCAACCAGTCACCAGACTAAGTGAATAACTTAAAACCAACCAGTCACCAGACTAAGTGAATAACATAAAACCAACCAGTCACCAGACTAAGTGAATAACATGAAACCAACCAGTCACCAGACTAAGTGAATAACATGAAACCAACAAGTCACCAGACTAAGTGAATAACATGAAACCAACCAGTCACCAGACTAAGTGAATAACATGAAACCAACCAGTCACCAGACTAAGTGAATAACATGAAACCAACCAGTCACCAGACTAAGTGAATAACATCCTTATAAAACCAACCAGTCACCAGACTAAGTGAATAACATAAAACCAACCAGTCACCAGACTAAGTGAATAACGTCCTTATAAAACCAACCAGTAACCAGACAAGGTGAATAACGCCCTTATAAAACCAACCAGTCACCAGACTAAGTGAATAACATAAAACCAACCAGTCACCAGACTAAGTGAATAACATGAAACCAACCAGTCACCAGACTAAGTGAATAACATAAAACCAACCAGTCACCAGACTAAGTGAATAACATAAAACCAACCAGTCACCAGACTAAGTGAATAACATCCTTATAAAACCAACCAGTCACCAGACTAAGTGAATAACATATTTATAAAACCAACCAGTCACCAGCATAAGTGAATAACATATTTATAAAACCAACCAGTCACCAGACTAAGTGAATAACATGAAACCAACCAGTCACCAGACTAAGTGAATAACATGAAACCAACAAGTCACTAGACTAAGTGAATAACATGAAACCAACCAGTCACCAGACTAAGTGAATAACATGAAACCAACCAGTCACCAGACTAAGTGAATAACATGAAACCAACCAGTCACCAGACTAAGTGAATAACATGAAACCAACCAGTCACCAGACTTAGTGAATAACTTAAAACCAACCAGTCACCAGACTAAGTGAATAACTTAAAACCAACCAGTCACCAGACTAAGTGAATAACATAAAACCAACCAGTCACCAGACTAAGTGAATAACATGAAACCAACCAGTCACCAGACTAAGTGAATAACATAAAACCAACCAGTCACCAGACTAAGTGAATAACATAAAACCAACCAGTCACCAGACTAAGTGAATAACATCCTTATAAAACCAACCAGTCACCAGACTAAGTGAATAACATAAAACCAACCAGTCACCAGACTAAGTGAATAACATAAAACCAACCAGTCACCAGACTAAGTGAATAACATCCTTATAAAACCAACCAGTCACCAGACTAAGTGAATAACATCCTTATAAAACCAACCAGTCACCAGACTAAGTGAATAACATATTTATAAAACCAACCAGTCACCAGCATAAGTGAATAACATATTTATAAAACCAACCAGTCACCAGACTAAGTGAATAACATGAAACCAACCAGTCACCAGACTAAGTGAATAACATGAAACCAACAAGTCACTAGACTAAGTGAATAACATGAAACCAACCAGTCACCAGACTAAGTGAATAACATGAAACCAACCAGTCACCAGACTAAGTGAATAACATGAAACCAACCAGTCACCAGACTAAGTGAATAACATGAAACCAACCAGTCACCAGACTTAGTGAATAACTTAAAACCAACCAGTCACCAGACTAAGTGAATAACTTAAAACCAACCAGTCACCAGACTAAGTGAATAACATAAAACCAACCAGTCACCAGACTAAGTGAATAACATGAAACCAACCAGTCACCAGACTAAGTGAATAACATAAAACCAACCAGTCACCAGACTAAGTGAATAACATAAAACCAACCAGTCACCAGACTAAGTGAATAACATCCTTATAAAACCAACCAGTCACCAGACTAAGTGAATAACATAAAACCAACCAGTCACCAGACTAAGTGAATAACATGAAACCAACAAGTCACTAGACTAAGTGAATAACATGAAACCAACCAGTCACCAGACTAAGTGAATAACATGAAACCAACCAGTCACCAGACTAAGTGAATAACATGAAACCAACCAGTCACCAGACTAAGTGAATAACATGAAACCAACCAGTCACCAGATTAAGTGAATAACATGAAACCAACCAGTCACCAGACTAAGTGAATAACATGAAACCAACCAGTCACCAGACTAAGTGAATAACATGAAACCAACAAGTCACTAGACTAAGTGAATAACATGAAACAAACCAGTCACCAAACTAAGTGAATAACATGAAACCAACAAGTCACCAGACTAAGTGAATAACATGAAACCAACCAGTCACCAGACTAAGTGAATAACATGAAACCAACCAGTCACCAGACTAAGTGAATAACATGAAACCAACCAGTCACCAGACTAAGTGAATAACATCCTTATAAAACCAACCAGTCACCAGACTAAGTGAATAACATAAAACCAACCAGTCACCAGACTAAGTGAATAACGTCCTTATAAAACCAACCAGTAACCAGACAAGGTGAATAACGCCCTTATAATACCAACCAGTCACCAGACTAAGTGAATAACCTGAAACCAACCAGTCACTAGAATAAGTGAATAACATGAAACAAACCAGTCACCAGACTAAGTGAATAACATGAAACCAACCAGTCACCAGACTAAGTCAATAACGTTCTTATAAAACCAACCAGTCACCAGACTAAGTGAATAACATAAAACCAACCAGTCACCAGACTAAGTGAATAACGTTCTTATAAAACCAACCAGTCACCAGACTAAGTGAATAACATAAAACCAACCAGTCACCAGACTAAGTGAATAACATAAAACCAACCAGTCACCAGACTAAGTGAATAACATAAAACCAACCAGTCACCAGACTAAGTGAATAAAATAAAACCAACCAGTCACCAGACTAAGTGAATAACATAAAACCAACCAGTCACCAGACTAAGTGAATAACATCCTTATAAAACCAACCAGTCACCAGCATAAGTGAATAACATATTTATAAAACCAACCAGTCACCAGACTAAGTGAATAACATGAAACCAACCAGTCACCAGACTAAGTGAATAACATGAAACCAACCAGTCACCAGACTAAGTGAATAACATGAAACCAACAAGTCACTAGACTAAGTGAATAACATGAAACCAACCAGTCACCAGACTAAGTGAATAACATGAAACCAACCAGTCACCAGACTAAGTGAATAACATGAAACCAACCAGTCACCAGACTAAGTGAATAACATAAAACCAACCATTCACCAGACTAAGTGAATAACATGAAACCAACCAGTCACCAGACTAAGTGAATAACATAAAACCAACCAGTCACCAGACTAAGTGAATAACATAAAACCAACCAGTCACCAGACTAAGTGAATAACATCCTTATAAAACCAACCAGTCACCAGACTAAGTGAATAACATATTTATAAAACCAACCAGTCACCAGCATAAGTGAATAACATATTTATAAAACCAACCAGTCACCAGACTAAGTGAATAACATGAAACCAACCAGTCACCAGACTAAGTGAATAACATGAAACCAACCAGTCACCAGCATAAGTGAATAACGTCCTTATAAAACCAACCAGTCACCAGACTAAGTGAATAACGTCCTCATATAACCAACCAGTCACCAGACTAAGTGAATAACATGAAACCCACCAGTCCCCAGACTAAGTGAATAATGTCCTTATAAAACCAACCAGTCACCAGACTAAGTGAATAACATGAAACCAACCAGTCACCAGACTAAGTGAATAACATCCTTATAAAACCAACCAGTCACCAGACTAAGTGAATAACCTGAAACCAACCAGTCACTAGAATAAGTGAATAACATGAAACCAACCGGTCACCAGACTAAGTGAATAACATGAAACCAACCAGTCCCCAGACTAAGTGAATAACATCCTTATAAAACCAACCAGTCACCAGACTAAGTGAATAACGTCCTTATAAAACCAACCAGTCACCAGCATAAGTGAATAACATAAAACCAACCAGTCACCAGACTAAGTGAATAATGTTCTTATAAAACCAACCAGTCACCAGACTAATTGAATAACATGAAACCAACCAGTCACCAGACTAAGTGAATAACATCCTTATAAAACAAACCAGTCACCAGACTAAGTGAATAACGTCCTTTTAAAACCAACCAGTCACCAGACTAAGTGAATAACATGAAACCAACCTGTCACCACACTAAGTGAATAACATCCTTATAAAACCAACCAGTCACCAGACTAAGTGAATAACATGAAACCAACCAGTCACCAGACTAAGTGAATAACATGAAACCAACCAGTCACCAGACTAAGTGAATAACATGAAACCAACCAGTCCCCAGACTAAGTGAATAACATCCTTATAAAACCAACCAATCCCCAGACTAAGTGAATAACATGAAACCAACCAGTCACCAGACTAAGTGAATAACGTCCTTATAAAACCAACCTGTCACCAGACTAAGTGAATAACATCCTTATATACCAACCAGTCACCAGACTAAGTGAATAACATGAAACCAACCAGTCACCAGACTAAGTGAATAACATGAAACCAACCAGTCACCAGACTAAGTGAATAACATGAAACCAACCAGTCACCAGACTAAGTGAATAACATGAAACCAACCAGTCACCAGACTAAGTGAATAACATGAAACCAACCAGTCACCAGACTAAGTGAATAACATGAAACCAACCAGTCACCAGACTAAGTGAATAACATGAAACCAACCAGTCACCAGACTAAGTGAATAACATGAAACCAACCAGTCACCAGACTAAGTGAATAACATAAAACCAACCATTCACCAGACTAAGTGAATAACATGAAACCAACCAGTCACCAGACTAAGTGAATAACATAAAACCAACCAGTCACCAGACTAAGTGAATAACATAAAACCAACCAGTCACCAGACTAAGTGAATAACATCCTTATAAAACCAACCAGTCACCAGACTAAGTGAATAACATAAAACCAACCAGTCACCAGACTAAGTGAATAACATAAAACCAACCAGTCACCAGACTAAGTGAATAACATCCTTATAAAACCAACCAGTCACCAGACTAAGTGAATAACATATTTATAAAACCAACCAGTCACCAGCATAAGTGAATAACATATTTATAAAACCAACCAGTCACCAGACTAAGTGAATAACATGAAACCAACCAGTCACCAGACTAAGTGAATAACATGAAACCAACCAGTCACCAGACTAAGTGAATAACATGAAACCAACCAGTCCCCAGACTAAGTGAATAACATCCTTATAAAACCAACCAATCCCCAGACTAAGTGAATAACATGAAACCAACCAGTCACCAGACTAATTGAATAACGTCCTTATAAAACCAACCTGTCACCAGACTAAGTGAATAACATCCTTATAAAACCAACCAGTCACCAGACTAAGTGAATAACATGAAACCAACCAGTCACCAGACTAAGTGAATAACATGAAACCAACCAGTCACCAGACTAAGTGAATAACATGAAACCAACCAGTCACCAGACTAAGTGAATAACATGAAACCAACCAGTCACCAGACTAAGTGAATAACATGAAACCAACCAGTCACCAGACTAAGTGAATAACATGAAACCAACAAGTCACTAGACTAAGTGAATAACATGAAACCAACCAGTCACCAGACTAAGTGAATAACATGAAACCAACCAGTCACCAGACTAAGTGAATAACATGAAACCAACCAGTCACCAGACTAAGTGAATAACATAAAACCAACCATTCACCAGACTAAGTGAATAACATGAAACCAACCAGTCACCAGACTAAGTGAATAACATAAAACCAACCAGTCACCAGACTAAGTGAATAACATAAAACCAACCAGTCACCAGACTAAGTGAATAACATCCTTATAAAACCAACCAGTCACCAGACTAAGTGAATAACATAAAACCAACCAGTCACCAGACTAAGTGAATAACATAAAACCAACCAGTCACCAGACTAAGTGAATAACATCCTTATAAAACCAACCAGTCACCAGACTAAGTGAATAACATATTTATAAAACCAACCAGTCACCAGCATAAGTGAATAACATATTTATAAAACCAACCAGTCACCAGACTAAGTGAATAACATGAAACCAACCAGTCACCAGACTAAGTGAATAACATGAAACCAACCAGTCACCAGCATAAGTGAATAACGTCCTTATAAAACCAACCAGTCACCAGACTAAGTGAATAACGTCCTCATATAACCAACCAGTCACCAGACTAAGTGAATAACATGAAACCCACCAGTCCCCAGACTAAGTGAATAATGTCCTTATAAAACCAACCAGTCACCAGCCTAAGTGAATAACATGAAACCAACCAGTCACCAGACTAAGTGAATAACATCCTTATAAAACCAACCAGTCACTAGAATAAGTGAATAACATGAAACCAACCGGTCACCAGACTAAGTGAATAACATGAAACCAACCAGTCCCCAGACTAAGTGAATAACATCCTTATAAAACCAACCAGTCACCAGACTAAGTGAATAACGTCCTTATAAAACCAACCAGTCACCAGCATAAGTGAATAACATAAAACCAACCAGTCACCAGACTAAGTGAATAATGTTCTTATAAAACCAACCAGTCACCAGACTAATTGAATAACATGAAACCAACCAGTCACCAGACTAAGTGAATAACATAAAGCCAACCAGTCACCAGACTAAGTGAATAACATCCTTATAAAACAAACCAGTCACCAGACTAAGTGAATAACGTCCTTTTAAAACCAACCAGTCACCAGACTAAGTGAATAACATGAAACCAACCAGTCACCACACTAAGTGAATAACATCCTTATAAAACCAACCAGTCACCAGACTAAGTGAATAACATGAAACCAACCAGTCACCAGACTAAGTGAATAACATGAAACCAACCAGTCACCAGACTAAGTGAATAACATGAAACCAACCAGTCCCCAGACTAAGTGAATAACATCCTTATAAAACCAACCAATCCCCAGACTAAGTGAATAACATGAAACCAACCAGTCACCAGACTAAGTGAATAACGTCCTTATAAAACCAACCTGTCACCAGACTAAGTGAATAACATCCTTATAAAACCAACCAGTCACCAGACTAAGTGAATAACATGAAACCAACCAGTCACCAGACTAAGTGAATAACATGAAACCAACCAGTCACCAGACTAAGTGAATAACATGAAACCAACCAGTCACCAGACTAAGTGAATAACATGAAACCAACCAGTCACCAGACTAAGTGAATAACATGAAACCAACCAGTCACCAGACTAAGTGAATAACATGAAACCAACCAGTCACCAGACTAAGTGAATAACATGAAACCAACCAGTCACCAGACTAAGTGAATAACATGAAACCAACCAGTCACCAGACTAAGTGAATAACATAAAACCAACCATTCACCAGACTAAGTGAATAACATGAAACCAACCAGTCACCAGACTAAGTGAATAACATAAAACCAACCAGTCACCAGACTAAGTGAATAACATAAAACCAACCAGTCACCAGACTAAGTGAATAACATCCTTATAAAACCAACCAGTCACCAGACTAAGTGAATAACATAAAACCAACCAGTCACCAGACTAAGTGAATAACATAAAACCAACCAGTCACCAGACTAAGTGAATAACATCCTTATAAAACCAACCAGTCACCAGACTAAGTGAATAACATATTTATAAAACCAACCAGTCACCAGCATAAGTGAATAACATATTTATAAAACCAACCAGTCACCAGACTAAGTGAATAACATGAAACCAACCAGTCACCAGACTAAGTGAATAACATGAAACCAACCAGTCACCAGACTAAGTGAATAACATGAAACCAACCAGTCCCCAGACTAAGTGAATAACATCCTTATAAAACCAACCAATCCCCAGACTAAGTGAATAACATGAAACCAACCAGTCACCAGACTAATTGAATAACGTCCTTATAAAACCAACCTGTCACCAGACTAAGTGAATAACATCCTTATAAAACCAACCAGTCACCAGACTAAGTGAATAACATGAAACCAACCAGTCACCAGACTAAGTGAATAACATGAAACCAACCAGTCACCAGACTAAGTGAATAACATGAAACCAACCAGTCACCAGACTAAGTGAATAACATGAAACCAACCAGTCACCAGACTAAGTGAATAACATGAAACCAACCAGTCACCAGACTAAGTGAATAACATGAAACCAACAAGTCACTAGACTAAGTGAATAACATGAAACCAACCAGTCACCAGACTAAGTGAATAACATGAAACCAACCAGTCACCAGACTAAGTGAATAACATGAAACCAACCAGTCACCAGACTAAGTGAATAACATAAAACCAACCATTCACCAGACTAAGTGAATAACATGAAACCAACCAGTCACCAGACTAAGTGAATAACATAAAACCAACCAGTCACCAGACTAAGTGAATAACATAAAACCAACCAGTCACCAGACTAAGTGAATAACATCCTTATAAAACCAACCAGTCACCAGACTAAGTGAATAACATAAAACCAACCAGTCACCAGACTAAGTGAATAACATAAAACCAACCAGTCACCAGACTAAGTGAATAACATCCTTATAAAACCAACCAGTCACCAGACTAAGTGAATAACATATTTATAAAACCAACCAGTCACCAGCATAAGTGAATAACATATTTATAAAACCAACCAGTCACCAGACTAAGTGAATAACATGAAACCAACCAGTCACCAGACTAAGTGAATAACATGAAACCAACCAGTCACCAGCATAAGTGAATAACGTCCTTATAAAACCAACCAGTCACCAGACTAAGTGAATAACGTCCTCATATAACCAACCAGTCACCAGACTAAGTGAATAACATGAAACCCACCAGTCCCCAGACTAAGTGAATAATGTCCTTATAAAACCAACCAGTCACCAGACTAAGTGAATAACATGAAACCAACCAGTCACCAGACTAAGTGAATAACATCCTTATAAAACCAACCAGTCACCAGACTAAGTGAATAACCTGAAACCAACCAGTCACTAGAATAAGTGAATAACATGAAACCAACCGGTCACCAGACTAAGTGAATAACATGAAACCAACCAGTCCCCAGACTAAGTGAATAACATCCTTATAAAACCAACCAGTCACCAGACTAAGTGAATAACGTCCTTATAAAACCAACCAGTCACCAGCATAAGTGAATAACATAAAACCAACCAGTCACCAGACTAAGTGAATAATGTTCTTATAAAACCAACCAGTCACCAGACTAATTGAATAACATGAAACCAACCAGTCACCAGACTAAGTGAATAACATAAAGCCAACCAGTCACCAGACTAAGTGAATAACATCCTTATAAAACAAACCAGTCACCAGACTAAGTGAATAACGTCCTTTTAAAACCAACCAGTCACCAGACTAAGTGAATAACATGAAACCAACCAGTCACCACACTAAGTGAATAACATCCTTATAAAACCAACCAGTCACCAGACTAAGTGAATAACATGAAACCAACCAGTCACCAGACTAAGTGAATAACATGAAACCAACCAGTCACCAGACTAAGTGAATAACATGAAACCAACCAGTCCCCAGACTAAGTGAATAACATCCTTATAAAACCAACCAATCCCCAGACTAAGTGAATAACATGAAACCAACCAGTCACCAGACTAAGTGAATAACGTCCTTATAAAACCAACCTGTCACCAGACTAAGTGAATAACATCCTTATAAAACCAACCAGTCACCAGACTAAGTGAATAACATGAAACCAACCAGTCACCAGACTAAGTGAATAACATGAAACCAACCAGTCACCAGACTAAGTGAATAACATGAAACCAACCAGTCACCAGACTAAGTGAATAACATGAAACCAACCAGTCACCAGACTAAGTGAATAACATGAAACCATCCAGTCACCAGACTAAGTGAATAACATGAAACCAACCAGTCATCAGACTAAGTGAATAACATAAAACCAACCAGTCACCAGCATAAGTGAATAACGTCCTTATAAAACCAACCAGTCACCAGACTAAGTGAATAACATAAAACCAACCAGTCACCAGACTAAGTGAATAACGTCCTTATAAAACCAACCAGTCACCAGACTAAGTGAATAACATGAAACCCACCAGTCCCCAGACTAAGTGAATAACGTCCTTATAAAACCAACCAGTCACCAGACTAAGTGAATAACATGAAACCAACCAGTCACCAGACTAAGTGAATAACGTGAAACCAACCAGTCACCAAACTAAGTGAATAACATGAAACCAACCAGTCACCAGCATAAGTGAATAATGTCCTTATAAAACCAACCAGTCACCAGAATAAGTGAATAACATAAAACCAACCAGTCACCAGACTAACTGAATAACCTTCTTATAAAACCAAACAGTCACCAGACTAAATGAATAACATAAAACCAACCAGTCACCAGACTAAGTGAATAACGCCCTTATAAAACCAACCAGTCACCAGACTAAGTGAATAACATGAAACCAACCAGTCACCAGACTAAGTGAATGACATCCTTATAAACCCAACCAGTCACCAGACTAAGTGAATAACGTGAAACCAACCAGTCACCAGACTTGTGAATAACGTCCTTATAAAACCAACCAGTCACCAGACTGTGAATAACGTCCTTATAAAACCAACCAGTCACCAGACTAAGTGAATAACATCCTTATAAAACCAACCAGTCACCAGACTAAGTGAATAACATGAAACCAACCAGTCACCAGACTAAGTGAATAACATCCTTATAAAACCAACCAGTCACCAGACTAAGTGAATAACATGAAACCAACCAGTCACCAGACTAAGTGAATAACATGAAACCAACCAGTCACCAGACTAAGTGAATAACATGAAACCAACCAGTCACCAGACTAAGTGAATAACATGAAACCAAACAGTCACCAGACTAAGTGAATAACATGAAACCAACCAGTCACCAGACTAAGTGAATAACATGAAACCAACCAGTCATCAGACTAAGTGAATAACATAAAACCAACCAGTCACCAGCATAAGTGAATAACGTCCTTATAAAACCAACCAGTCACCAGACTAAGTGAATAACATGAAACCCACCAGTCCCCAGACTAAGTGAATAACGTCCTTATAAAACCAACCAGTCACCAGACTAATTGAATAACGTGAAACCATCCAGTCACCAGACTAAGTGAATAACATGAAACCAACCAGTCACCAGCATAAGTGAATAACGTCCTTATAAAACCAACCAGTCACCAGAATAAGTGAATAACATAAAACCAACCAGTCACCAGACTAAGTGAATAACTTCCTTATAAAACCAACCAGTAACCAGACTAAGTCAATAACGCCCTTATAAAACCAACCAGTCACCAGACTAAGTGAATAACATGAAACCAACCAGTCACCAGAATAAGTGAATAACATGAAACCAACCAGTCACCAGACTAAGTGAATAACATGAAACCAACAAGTCACTAGACTAAGTGAATAACATAAAACCAACCAGTCACCAGCATAAGTGAATAACGTCCTTATAAAACCAACCAGTCACCAGACTAAGTGAATAACATAAAACCAACCAGTCACCAGACTAAGTGAATAACGTCCTTATAAAACCAACCAGTAACCAGACAAGGTGAATAACGCCCTTATAATACCAACCAGTCACCAGACTAAGTGAATAACCTGAAACCAACCAGTCACTAGAATAAGTGAATAACATGAAACCAACCAGTCACCAGACTAAGTGAATAACATAAAACCAACCAGTCACCAGACTAAGTGAATAACGTCCTTATAAAACCAACCAGTCACTAGAATAAGTGAATAACATGAAACCAACCAGTCACCAGACTAAGTGAATAACATGAAACCAACCAGTCACCAGACTAAGTCAATAACGTTCTTATAAAACCAACCAGTCACCAGACTAAGTGAATAACATAAAACCAACCAGTCACCAGACTAAGTGAATAACGTTCTTATAAAACCAACCAGTCACCAGACTAAGTGAATAACATAAAACCAACCAGTCACCAGACTAAGTGAATAACATAAAACCAACCAGTCACCAGACTAAGTGAATAACATAAAACCAACCAGTCACCAGAATAAGTGAATAACATGAAACCAACCAGTCACCAGACTAAGTGAATAACATAAAACCAACCAGTCACCAGACTAAGTGAATAACGTCCTTATAAAACCAACCAGTCACTAGAATAAGTGAATAACATGAAACCAACCAGTCACCAGACTAAGTGAATAACATGAAACCAACCAGTCACCAGACTAAGTCAATAACGTTCTTATAAAACCAACCAGTCACCAGACTAAGTGAATAACATAAAACCAACCAGTCACCAGACTAAGTGAATAACGTTCTTATAAAACCAACCAGTCACCAGACTAAGTGAATAACATAAAACCAACCAGTCACCAGACTAAGTGAATAACATAAAACCAACCAGTCACCAGACTAAATGAATAACATAAAACCAACCAGTCACCAGACTAAGTGAATAAAATAAAACCAACCAGTCACCAGACTAAGTGAATAACATGAAACCAACCAGTCACCAGACTAAGTGAATAACATGAAACCAACCAGTCACCAGACTAAGTGAATAACATGAAACCAACAAGTCACTAGACTAAGTGAATAACATGAAACCAACCAGTCACCAGACTAAGTGAATAACATGAAACCAACCAGTCACCAGACTAAGTGAATAACATGAAACCAACCAGTCACCAGACTAAGTGAATAACATCCTTATAAAACCAACCAGTCACCAGACTTAGTGAATAACTTAAAACCAACCAGTCACCAGACTAAGTGAATAACTTAAAACCAACCAGTCACCAGACTAAGTGAATAACATAAAACCAACCAGTCACCAGACTAAGTGAATAACATGAAACCAACCAGTCACCAGACTAAGTGAATAACATATAACCAACCAGTCACCAGACTAAGTGAATAACATAAAACCAACCAGTCACCAGACTAAGTGAATAACATCCTTATAAAACCAACCAGTCACCAGACTAAGTGAATAACATAAAACCAACCAGTCACCAGACTAAGTGAATAACATAAAACCAACCAGTCACCAGACTAAGTGAATAACATCCTTATAAAACCAACCAGTCACCAGACTAAGTGAATAACATATTTATAAAACCAACCAGTCACCAGCATAAGTGAATAACATATTTATAAAACCAACCAGTCACCAGACTAAGTGAATAACATGAAACCAACCAGTCACCAGACTAAGTGAATAACATGAAACCAACAAGTCACTAGACTAAGTGAATAACATGAAACCAACCAGTCACCAGACTAAGTGAATAACATGAAACCAACCAGTCACCAGACTAAGTGAATAACATGAAACCAACCAGTCACCAGACTAAGTGAATAACATGAAACCAACCAGTCACCAGACTTAGTGAATAACTTAAAACCAACCAGTCACCAGACTAAGTGAATAACTTAAAACCAACCAGTCACCAGACTAAGTGAATAACATAAAACCAACAAGTCACCAGACTAAGTGAATAACATGAAACCAACCAGTCACCAGACTAAGTGAATAACATAAAACCAACCAGTCACCAGACTAAGTGAATAACATAAAACCAACCAGTCACCAGACTAAGTGAATAACATCCTTATAAAACCAACCAGTCACCAGACTAAGTGAATAACATAAAACCAACCAGTCACCAGACTAAGTGAATAACATAAAACCAACCAGTCACCAGACTAAGTGAATAACATAAAACCAACCAGTCACCAGACTAAGTGAATAACATAAAACCAACCAGTCACCAGACTAAGTGAATAACATGAAACCAACAAGTCACTAGACTAAGTGAATAACATGAAACCAACCAGTCACCAGACTAAGTGAATAACATGAAACCAACCAGTCACCAGACTAAGTGAATAACATGAAACCAACCAGTCACCAGACTAAGTGAATAACATCCTTATAAAACCAACCAGTCACCAGACTTAGTGAATAACTTAAAACCAACCAGTCACCAGACTAAGTGAATAACTTAAAACCAACCAGTCACCAGACTAAGTGAATAACATAAAACCAACCAGTCACCAGACTAAGTGAATAACATGAAACCAACCAGTCACCAGACTAAGTGAATAACATATAACCAACCAGTCACCAGACTAAGTGAATAACATAAAACCAACCAGTCACCAGACTAAGTGAATAACATCCTTATAAAACCAACCAGTCACCAGACTAAGTGAATAACATAAAACCAACCAGTCACCAGACTAAGTGAATAACATAAAACCAACCAGTCACCAGACTAAGTGAATAACATCCTTATAAAACCAACCAGTCACCAGACTAAGTGAATAACATATTTATAAAACCAACCAGTCACCAGCATAAGTGAATAACATATTTATAAAACCAACCAGTCACCAGACTAAGTGAATAACATGAAACCAACCAGTCACCAGACTAAGTGAATAACATGAAACCAACAAGTCACTAGACTAAGTGAATAACATGAAACCAACCAGTCACCAGACTAAGTGAATAACATGAAACCAACCAGTCACCAGACTAAGTGAATAACATGAAACCAACCAGTCACCAGACTAAGTGAATAACATGAAACCAACCAGTCACCAGACTTAGTGAATAACTTAAAACCAACCAGTCACCAGACTAAGTGAATAACTTAAAACCAACCAGTCACCAGACAAAGTGAATAACATAAAACCAACCAGTCACCAGACTAAGTGAATAACATGAAACCAACCAGTCACCAGACTAAGTGAATAACATAAAACCAACCAGTCACCAGACTAAGTGAATAACATAAAACCAACCAGTCACCAGACTAAGTGAATAACATCCTTATAAAACCAACCAGTCACCAGACTAAGTGAATAACATGAAACCAACCAGTCACCAGACTAAGTGAATAACATGAAACCAACAAGTCACTAGACTAAGTGAATAACATGAAACCAACCAGTCACCAGACTAAGTGAATAACATGAAACCAACCAGTCACCAGACTAAGTGAATAACATGAAACCAACCAGTCACCAGACTAAGTGAATAACATGAAACCAACCAGTCACCAGACTAAGTGAATAACATGAAACCAACCAGTCACCAGACTAAGTGAATAACATGAAACCAACCAGTCACCAGACTAAGTGAATAACATGAAACCAACAAGTCACTAGACTAAGTGAATAACATGAAACCAACCAGTCACCAGACTAAGTGAATAACATGAAACCAACAAGTCACCAGACTAAGTGAATAACATGAAACCAACCAGTCACCAGACTAAGTGAATAACATGAAACCAACCAGTCACCAGACTAAGTGAATAACATGAAACCAACCAGTCACCAGACTAAGTGAATAACATCCTTATAAAACCAACCAGTCACCAGACTAAGTGAATAACATAAAACCAACCAGTCACCAGACTAAGTGAATAACGTCCTTATAAAACCAACCAGTAACCAGACAAGGTGAATAACGCCCTTATAAAACCAACCAGTCACCAGACTAAGTGAATAACATAAAACCAACCAGTCACCAGACTAAGTGAATAACATGAAACCAACCAGTCACCAGACTAAGTGAATAACATAAAACCAACCAGTCACCAGACTAAGTGAATAACATAAAACCAACCAGTCACCAGACTAAGTGAATAACATAAAACCAACCAGTCACCAGACTAAGTGAATAACATAAAACCAACCAGTCACCAGACTAAGTGAATAAAATAAAACCAACCAGTCACCAGACTAAGTGAATAACATGAAACCAACCAGTCACCAGACTAAGTGAATAACATGAAACCAACCAGTCACCAGACTAAGTGAATAACATCCTTATAAAACCAACCAGTCACCAGACTTAGTGAATAACTTAAAACCAACCAGTCACCAGACTAAGTGAATAACTTAAAACCAACCAGTCACCAGACTAAGTGAATAACATAAAACCAACCAGTCACCAGACTAAGTGAATAACATGAAACCAACCAGTCACCAGACTAAGTGAATAACATATAACCAACCAGTCACCAGACTAAGTGAATAACATAAAACCAACCAGTCACCAGACTAAGTGAATAACATCCTTATAAAACCAACCAGTCACCAGACTAAGTGAATAACATAAAACCAACCAGTCACCAGACTAAGTGAATAACATAAAACCAACCAGTCACCAGACTAAGTGAATAACATCCTTATAAAACCAACCAGTCACCAGACTAAGTGAATAACATATTTATAAAACCAACCAGTCACCAGCATAAGTGAATAACATATTTATAAAACCAACCAGTCACCAGACTAAGTGAATAACATGAAACCAACCAGTCACCAGACTAAGTGAATAACATGAAACCAACAAGTCACTAGACTAAGTGAATAACATGAAACCAACCAGTCACCAGACTAAGTGAATAACATGAAACCAACCAGTCACCAGACTAAGTGAATAACATGAAACCAACCAGTCACCAGACTAAGTGAATAACATGAAACCAACCAGTCACCAGACTAAGTGAATAACATGAAACCAACAAGTCACCAGACTAAGTGAATAACATGAAACCAACCAGTCACCAGACTAAGTGAATAACATGAAACCAACCAGTCACCAGACTAAGTGAATAACATGAAACCAACCAGTCACCAGACTAAGTGAATAACATCCTTATAAAACCAACCAGTCACCAGACTAAGTGAATAACATAAAACCAACCAGTCACCAGACTAAGTGAATAACGTCCTTATAAAACCAACCAGTAACCAGACAAGGTGAATAACGCCCTTATAAAACCAACCAGTCACCAGACTAAGTGAATAACATAAAACCAACCAGTCACCAGACTAAGTGAATAACATGAAACCAACCAGTCACCAGACTAAGTGAATAACATAAAACCAACCAGTCACCAGACTAAGTGAATAACATAAAACCAACCAGTCACCAGACTAAGTGAATAACATCCTTATAAAACCAACCAGTCACCAGACTAAGTGAATAACATATTTATAATACCAACCAGTCACCAGCATAAGTGAATAACATATTTATAAAACCAACCAGTCACCAGACTAAGTGAATAACATGAAACCAACCAGTCACCAGACTAAGTGAATAACATGAAACCAACAAGTCACTAGACTAAGTGAATAACATGAAACCAACCAGTCACCAGACTAAGTGAATAACATGAAACCAACCAGTCACCAGACTAAGTGAATAACATGAAACCAACCAGTCACCAGACTAAGTGAATAACATGAAACCAACCAGTCACCAGACTTAGTGAATAACTTAAAACCAACCAGTCACCAGACTAAGTGAATAACTTAAAACCAACCAGTCACCAGACTAAGTGAATAACATAAAACCAACCAGTCACCAGACTAAGTGAATAACATAAAACCAACCAGTCACCAGACTAAGTGAATAACATAAAACCAACCAGTCACCAGACTAAGTGAATAACATCCTTATAAAACCAACCAGTCACCAGACTAAGTGAATAACATAAAACCAACCAGTCACCAGACTAAGTGAATAACATGAAACCAACAAGTCACTAGACTAAGTGAATAACATGAAACCAACCAGTCACCAGACTAAGTGAATAACATGAAACCAACCAGTCACCAGACTAAGTGAATAACATGAAACCAACCAGTCACCAGACTAAGTGAATAACATGAAACCAACCAGTCACCAGACTAAGTGAATAACATGAAACCAACCAGTCACCAGACTAAGTGAATAACATGAAACCAACCAGTCACCAGACTAAGTGAATAACATGAAACCAACCAGTCACCAGACTAAGTGAATAACATGAAACCAACCAGTCACCAGACTAAGTGAATAACATCCTTATAAAACCAACCAGTCACCAGACTAAGTGAATAACATAAAACCAACCAGTCACCAGACTAAGTGAATAACGTCCTTATAAAACCAACCAGTAACCAGACAAGGTGAATAACGCCCTTATAAAACCAACCAGTCACCAGACTAAGTGAATAACATAAAACCAACCAGTCACCAGACTAAGTGAATAACATGAAACCAACCAGTCACCAGACTAAGTGAATAACATAAAACCAACCAGTCACCAGACTAAGTGAATAACATAAAACCAACCAGTCACCAGACTAAGTGAATAACATCCTTATAAAACCAACCAGTCACCAGACTAAGTGAATAACATATTTATAATACCAACCAGTCACCAGCATAAGTGAATAACATATTTATAAAACCAACCAGTCACCAGACTAAGTGAATAACATGAAACCAACCAGTCACCAGACTAAGTGAATAACATGAAACCAACAAGTCACTAGACTAAGTGAATAACATGAAACCAAACAGTCACCAGACTAAGTGAATAACATGAAACCAACCAGTCACCAGACTAAGTGAATAACATAAAACCAACCAGTCACCAGACTAAGTGAATAACATGAAACCAACCAGTCACCAGACCTAGTGAATAACTTAAAACCAACCAGTCACCAGACTAAGTGAATAACTTAAAACCAACCAGTCACCAGAGTAAGTGAATAACATAAAACCAACCAGTCACCAGACTAAGTGAATAACATGAAACCAACCAGTCACCAGACTAAGTGAATAACATAAAACCAACCAGTCACCAGACTAAGTGAATAACATAAAACCAACCAGTCACCAGACTAAGTGAATAACATCCTTATAAAACCAACCAGTCACCAGACTAAGTGAATAACATAAAACCAACCAGTCACCAGACTAAGTGAATAACATGAAACCAACAAGTCACTAGACTAAGTGAATAACATGAAACCAACCAGTCACCAGACTAAGTGAATAACATGAAACCAACCAGTCACCAGACTAAGTGAATAACATGAAACCAACCAGTCACCAGACTAAGTGAATAACATGAAACCAACCAGTCACCAGACTAAGTGAATAACATGAAACCAACCAGTCACCAGACTAAGTGAATAACATGAAACCAACCAGTCACCAGACTAAGTGAATAACATGAAACCAACAAGTCACCAGACTAAGTGAATAACATCCTTATAAAACCAACCAGTCACCAGACTAAGTGAATAACATAAAACCAACCAGTCACCAGACTAAGTGAATAACGTCCTTATAAAACCAACCAGTAACCAGACAAGGTGAATAACGCCCTTATAATACCAACCAGTCACCAGACTAAGTGAATAACCTGAAACCAACCAGTCACTAGAATAAGTGAATAACATGAAACCAAACAGTCACCAGACTAAGTGAATAACATGAAACCAACCAGTCACCAGACTAAGTCAATAACGTTCTTATAAAACCAACCAGTCACCAGACTAAGTGAATAACATAAAACCAACCAGTCACCAGACTAAGTGAATAACGTTCTTATAAAACCAACCAGTCACCAGACTAAGTGAATAACATAAAACCAACCAGTCACCAGACTAAGTGAATAACATAAAACCAACCAGTCACCAGACTAAGTGAATAACATAAAACCAACCAGTCACCAGACTAAGTGAATAAAATAAAACCAACCAGTCACCAGACTAAGTGAATAACATAAAACCAACCAGTCACCAGACTAAGTGAATAACATCCTTATAAAACCAACCAGTCACCAGCATAAGTGAATAACATATTTATAAAACCAACCAGTCACCAGACTAAGTGAATAACATGAAACCAACCAGTCACCAGACTAAGTGAATAACATGAAACCAACCAGTCACCAGACTAAGTGAATAACATGAAACCAACAAGTCACTAGACTAAGTGAATAACATGAAACCAACCAGTCACCAGACTAAGTGAATAACATGAAACCAACCAGTCACCAGACTAAGTGAATAACATGAAACCAACCAGTCACCAGACTAAGTGAATTACATGAAACCAACCAGTCACCAGACTAAGTGAATAACATCCTTATAAAACCAACCAGTCACCAGACTAAGTGAATAACATAAAACCAACCAGTCACCAGACTAAGTGAATAACGTCCTTATAAAACCAACCAGTAACCAGACAAGGTGAATAACGCCCTTATAATACCAACCAGTCACCAGACTAAGTGAATAACCTGAAACCAACCAGTCACTAGAATAAGTGAATAACATGAAACCAACCAGTCACCAGACTAAGTGAATAACATGAAACCAACCAGTCACCAGACTAAGTCAATAACGTTCTTATAAAACCAACCAGTCACCAGACTAAGTGAATAACATAAAACCAACCAGTCACCAGACTAAGTGAATAACGTTCTTATAAAACCAACCAGTCACCAGACTAAGTGAATAACATAAAACCAACCAGTCACCAGACTAAGTGAATAACATAAAACCAACCAGTCACCAGACTAAGTGAATAAAATAAAACCAACCAGTCACCAGACTAAGTGAATAACATAAAACCAACCAATCACCAGACTAAGTGAATAACATCCTTATAAAACCAACCAGTCACCAGCATAAGTGAATAACATATTTATAAAACCAACCAGTCACCAGACTAAGTGAATAACATGAAACCAACCAGTCACCAGACTAAGTGAATAACATGAAACCAACCAGTCACCAGACTAAGTGAATAACATGAAACCAACAAGTCACTAGACTAAGTGAATAACATGAAACCAACCAGTCACCAGACTAAGTGAATAACATGAAACCAACCAGTCACCAGACTAAGTGAATAACATGAAACCAACCAGTCACCAGACTAAGTGAATAACATCCTTATAAAACCAACCAGTCACCAGACTTAGTGAATAACTTAAAACCAACCAGTCACCAGACTAAGTGAATAACTTAAAACCAACCAGTCACCAGACTAAGTGAATAACATAAAACCAACCAGTCACCAGACTAAGTGAATAACATGAAACCAACCAGTCACCAGACCAAGTGAATAACATAAAACCAACCAGTCACCAGACTAAGTGAATAACATAAAACCAACCAGTCACCAGACTAAGTGAATAACATCCTTATAAAACCAACCAGTCACCAGACTAAGTGAATAACATAAAACCAACCAGTCACCAGACTAAGTGAATAACATAAAACCAACCAGTCACCAGACTAAGTGAATAACATCCTTATAAAACCAACCAGTCACCAGACTAAGTGAATAACATATTTATAAAACCAACCAGTCACCAGCATAAGTGAATAACATATTTATAAAACCAACCAGTCACCAGACTAAGTGAATAACATGAAACCAACCAGTCACCAGACTAAGTGAATAACATGAAACCAACAAGTCACTAGACTAAGTGAATAACATGAAACCAACCAGTCACCAGACTAAGTGAATAACATGAAACCAACCAGTCACCAGACTAAGTGAATAACATGAAACCAACCAGTCACCAGACTAAGTGAATAACATGAAACCAACCAGTCACCAGACTAAGTGAATAACATGAAACCAACCAGTCACCAGACTAAGTGAATAACCTGAAACCAACCAGTCACCAGACTAAGTGAATAACATGAAACCAACAAGTCACTAGACTAAGTGAATAACATGAAACCAACCAGTCACCAGACTAAGTGAATAACATGAAACCAACAAGTCACCAGACTAAGTGAATAACATGAAACCAACCAGTCACCAGACTAAGTGAATAACATGAAACCAACCAGTCACCAGACTAAGTGAATAACATAAAACCAACCAGTCACCAGACTAAGTGAATAACATAAAACCAACCAGTCACCAGACTAAGTGAATAACATAAAACCAACCAGTCACCAGACTAAGTGAATAACATAAAACCAACCAGTCACCAGACTAAGTGAATAACATCCTTATAAAACCAACCAGTCAACAGACTAAGTGAATAACATATTTCTAAAACCAACCAGTCACCAGCATAAGTGAATAACATATTTATAAAACCAACCAGTCACCAGACTAAGTGAATAACATGAAACCAACCAGTCACCAGACTAAGTGAATAACATGAAACCAACCAGTCACCAGACTAAGTGAATAACATGAAACCAACAAGTCACTAGACTAAGTGAATAACATGAAACCAAACAGTCACCAGACTAAGTGAATAACATGAAACCAACCAGTCACCAGACTAAGTGAATAACATAAAACCAACCAGTCACCAGACTAAGTGAATAACATGAAACCAACCAGTCACCAGACTTAGTGAATAACTTAAAACCAACCAGTCACCAGACTAAGTGAATAACTTAAAACCAACCAGTCACCAGACTAAGTGAATAACATAAAACCAACCAGTCACCAGACTAAGTGAATAACATGAAACCAACCAGTCACCAGACTAAGTGAATAACATAAAACCAACCAGTCACCAGACTAAGTGAATAACATAAAACCAACCAGTCACCAGACTAAGTGAATAACATCCTTATAAAACCAACCAGTCACCAGACTAAGTGAATAACATAAAACCAACCAGTCACCAGACTAAGTGAATAACATGAAACCAACAAGTCACTAGACTAAGTGAATAACATGAAACCAACCAGTCACCAGACTAAGTGAATAACATGAAACCAACCAGTCACCAGACTAAGTGAATAACATGAAACCAACCAGTCACCAGACTAAGTGAATAACATGAAACCAACCAGTCACCAGACTAAGTGAATAACATGAAACCAACCAGTCACCAGACTAAGTGAATAACATGAAACCAACCAGTCACCAGACTAAGTGAATAACATGAAACCAACCAGTCACCAGACTAAGTGAATAACATCCTTATAAAACCAACCAGTCACCAGACTAAGTGAATAACATAAAACCAACCAGTCACCAGACTAAGTGAATAACGTCCTTATAAAACCAACCAGTAACCAGACAAGGTGAATAACGCCCTTATAATACCAACCAGTCACCAGACTAAGTGAATAACCTGAAACCAACCAGTCACTAGAATAAGTGAATAACATGAAACCAACCAGTCACCAGACTAAGTGAATAACATGAAACCAACCAGTCACCAGACTAAGTCAATAACGTTCTTATAAAACCAACCAGTCACCAGACTAAGTGAATAACATAAAACCAACCAGTCACCAGACTAAGTGAATAACGTTCTTATAAAACCAACCAGTCACCAGACTAAGTGAATAACATAAAACCAACCAGTCACCAGACTAAGTGAATAACATAAAACCAACCAGTCACCAGACTAAGTGAATAACATAAAACCAACCAGTCACCAGACTAAGTGAATAAAATAAAACCAACCAGTCACCAGACTAAGTGAATAACATAAAACCAACCAGTCACCAGACTAAGTGAATAACATCCTTATAAAACCAACCAGTCACCAGCATAAGTGAATAACATATTTATAAAACCAACCAGTCACCAGACTAAGTGAATAACATGAAACCAACCAGTCACCAGACTAAGTGAATAACATGAAACCAACCAGTCACCAGACTAAGTGAATAACATGAAACCAACAAGTCACTAGACTAAGTGAATAACATGAAACCAACCAGTCACCAGACTAAGTGAATAACATGAAACCAACCAGTCACCAGCATAAGTGAATAACATGAAACCAACCAGTCACCAGACTAAGTGAATAACATCCTTATAAAACCAACCAGTCACCAGACTTAGTGAATAACTTAAAACCAACCAGTCACCAGACTAAGTGAATAACTTAAAACCAACCAGTCACCAGACTAAGTGAATAACATAAAACCAACCAGTCACCAGACTAAGTGAATAACATGAAACCAACCAGTCACCAGACCAAGTGAATAACATAAAACCAACCAGTCACCAGACTAAGTGAATAACATAAAACCAACCAGTCACCAGACTAAGTGAATAACATCCTTATAAAACCAACCAGTCACCAGACTAAGTGAATAACATAAAACCAACCAGTCACCAGACTAAGTGAATAACATAAAACCAACCAGTCACCAGACTAAGTGAATAACATCCTTATAAAACCAACCAGTCACCAGACTAAGTGAATAACATATTTATAAAACCAACCAGTCACCAGCATAAGTGAATAACATATTTATAAAACCAACCAGTCACCAGACTAAGTGAATAACATGAAACCAACCAGTCACCAGACTAAGTGAATAACATGAAACCAACAAGTCACTAGACTAAGTGAATAACATGAAACCAACCAGTCACCAGACTAAGTGAATAACATGAAACCAACCAGTCACCAGACTAAGTGAATAACATGAAACCAACCAGTCACCAGACTAAGTGAATAACATGAAACCAACCAGTCACCAGACTAAGTGAATAACATGAAACCAACAAGTCACTAGACTAAGTGAATAACATGAAACCAACCAGTCACCAGACTAAGTGAATAACATGAAACCAACAAGTCACCAGACTAAGTGAATAACATGAAACCAACCAGTCACCAGACTAAGTGAATAACATGAAACCAACCAGTCACCAGACTAAGTGAATAACATGAAACCAACCAGTCACCAGACTAAGTGAATAACATCCTTATAAAACCAACCAGTCACCAGACTAAGTGAATAACATAAAACCAACCAGTCACCAGACTAAGTGAATAACGTCCTTATAAAACCAACCAGTAACCAGACAAGGTGAATAACGCCCTTATAATACCAACCAGTCACCAGACTAAGTGAATAACCTGAAACCAACCAGTCACTAGAATAAGTGAATAACATGAAACCAACCAGTCACCAGACTAAGTGAATAACATGAAACCAACCAGTCACCAGACTAAGTCAATAACGTTCTTATAAAACCAACCAGTCACCAGACTAAGTGAATAACATAAAACCAACCAGTCACCAGACTAAGTGAATAACGTTCTTATAAAACCAACCAGTCACCAGACTAAGTGAATAACATAAAACCAACCAGTCACCAGACTAAGTGAATAACATAAAACCAACCAGTCACCAGACTAAGTGAATAAAATAAAACCAACCAGTCACCAGACTAAGTGAATAACATAAAACCAACCAATCACCAGACTAAGTGAATAACATCCTTATAAAACCAACCAGTCACCAGC
The DNA here is from genome assembly GCF_965601325.2 of Salmo salar. Lineage (NCBI taxonomy): Eukaryota > Metazoa > Chordata > Actinopteri > Salmoniformes > Salmonidae > Salmo > Salmo salar. Next base: position 817,538 of record NW_027675356.1, read on the forward strand.
ATAAGTGAATAACATATTTATAAAACCAACCAGTCACCAGACTAAGTGAATAACATGAAACCAACCAGTCACCAGACTAAGTGAATAACATGAAACCAACCAGTCACCAGACTAAGTGAATAACATGAAACCAACAAGTCACTAGACTAAGTGAATAACATGAAACCAACCAGTCACCAGACTAAGTGAATAACATGAAACCAACCAGTCACCAGACTAAGTGAATAACATGAAACCAACCAGTCACCAGACTAAGTGAATAACATCCTTATAAAACCAACCAGTCACCAGACTTAGTGAATAACTTAAAACCAACCAGTCACCAGACTAAGTGAATAACTTAAAACCAACCAGTCACCAGACTAAGTGAATAACATAAAACCAACCAGTCACCAGACTAAGTGAATAACATGAAACCAACCAGTCACCAGACCAAGTGAATAACATAAAACCAACCAGTCACCAGACTAAGTGAATAACATAAAACCAACCAGTCACCAGACTAAGTGAATAACATCCTTATAAAACCAACCAGTCACCAGACTAAGTGAATAACATAAAACCAACCAGTCACCAGACTAAGTGAATAACATAAAACCAACCAGTCACCAGACTAAGTGAATAACATCCTTATAAAACCAACCAGTCACCAGACTAAGTGAATAACATATTTATAAAACCAACCAGTCACCAGCATAAGTGAATAACATATTTATAAAACCAACCAGTCACCAGACTAAGTGAATAACATGAAACCAACCAGTCACCAGACTAAGTGAATAACATGAAACCAACAAGTCACTAGACTAAGTGAATAACATGAAACCAACCAGTCACCAGACTAAGTGAATAACATGAAACCAACCAGTCACCAGACTAAGTGAATAACATGAAACCAACCAGTCACCAGACTAAGTGAATAACATGAAACCAACCAGTCACCAGACTAAGTGAATAACATGAAACCAACCAGTCACCAGACTAAGTGAATAACCTGAAACCAACCAGTCACCAGACTAAGTGAATAACATGAAACCAACAAGTCACTAGACTAAGTGAATAACATGAAACCAACCAGTCACCAGACTAAGTGAATAACATGAAACCAACAAGTCACCAGACTAAGTGAATAACATGAAACCAACCAGTCACCAGACTAAGTGAATAACATGAAACCAACCAGTCACCAGACTAAGTGAATAACATAAAACCAACCAGTCACCAGACTAAGTGAATAACATAAAACCAACCAGTCACCAGACTAAGTGAATAACATAAAACCAACCAGTCACCAGACTAAGTGAATAACATAAAACCAACCAGTCACCAGACTAAGTGAATAACATCCTTATAAAACCAACCAGTCACCAGACTAAGTGAATAACATATTTCTAAAACCAACCAGTCACCAGCATAAGTGAATAACATATTTATAAAACCAACCAGTCACCAGACTAAGTGAATAACATGAAACCAACCAGTCACCAGACTAAGTGAATAACATGAAACCAACAAGTCACTAGACTAAGTGAATAACATGAAACCAACCAGTCACCAGACTAAGTGAATAACATGAAACCAACTAGTCACCAGACTAAGTGAATAACATGAAACCAACCAGTCACCAGACTAAGTGAATAACATGAAACCAACCAGTCACCAGACTAAGTGAATAACATGAAACCAACCAGTCACCAGACTAAGTGAATAACATGAAACCAACCAGTCACCAGACTAAGTGAATAACATGAAACCAACCAGTCACCAGACTAAGTTAATAACATGAAACCAACCAGTCATCAGACTAAGTGAATAACATAAAACCAACCAGTCACCAGCATAAGTGAATAACGTCCTTATAAAACCAACCAGTCACCAGACTAAGTGAATAACATAAAACCAACCAGTCACCAGACTAAGTGAATAACGTCCTTATAAAACCAACCAGTCACTAGAATAAGTGAATAACATGAAACCAACCAGTCACCAGACTAAGTGAATAACATGAAACCAACCAGTCACCAGACTAAGTCAATAACGTTCTTATAAAACCAACCAGTCACCAGACTAAGTGAATAACATAAAACCAACCAGTCACCAGACTAAGTGAATAACGTTCTTATAAAACCAACCAGTCACCAGACTAAGTGAATAACATAAAACCAACCAGTCACCAGACTAAGTGAATAACATAAAACCAACCAGTCACCAGACTAAGTGAATAAAATAAAACCAACCAGTCACCAGACTAAGTGAATAACATAAAACCAACCAGTCACCAGACTAAGTGAATAACATCCTTATAAAACCAACCAGTCACCAGCATAAGTGAATAACATATTTATAAAACCAACCAGTCACCAGACTAAGTGAATAACATGAAACCAACCAGTCACCAGACTAAGTGAATAACATGAAACCAACCAGTCACCAGACTAAGTGAATAACATGAAACCAACAAGTCACTAGACTAAGTGAATAACATGAAACCAACCAGTCACCAGACTAAGTGAATAACATGAAACCAACCAGTCACCAGACTAAGTGAATAACATGAAACCAACCAGTCACCAGACTAAGTGAATAACATCCTTATAAAACCAACCAGTCACCAGACTTAGTGAATAACTTAAAACCAACCAGTCACCAGACTAAGTGAATAACATAAAACCAACCAGTCACCAGACTAAGTGAATAACATGAAACCAACCAGTCACCAGACTAAGTGAATAACATAAAACCAACCAGTCACCAGACTAAGTGAATAACATGAAACCAACAAGTCACCAGACTAAGTGAATAACATGAAACCAACCAGTCACCAGACTAAGTGAATAACATGAAACCAACCAGTCACCAGACTAAGTGAATAACATAAAACCAACCAGTCACCAGACTAAGTGAATAACATAAAACCAACCAGTCACCAGACTAAGTGAATAACATAAAACCAACCAGTCACCAGACTAAGTGAATAACATAAAACCAACCAGTCACCAGACTAAGTGAATAACATCCTTATAAAACCAACCAGTCACCAGACTAAGTGAATAACATATTTCTAAAACCAACCAGTCACCAGCATAAGTGAATAACATATTTATAAAACCAACCAGTCACCAGACTAAGTGAATAACATGAAACCAACCAGTCACCAGACTAAGTGAATAACATGAAACCAACAAGTCACTAGACTAAGTGAATAACATGAAACCAACCAGTCACCAGACTAAGTGAATAACATGAAACCAACTAGTCACCAGACTAAGTGAATAACATGAAACCAACCAGTCACCAGACTAAGTGAATAACATGAAACCAACCAGTCACCAGACTAAGTGAATAAAATAAAACCAACCAGTCACCAGACTAAGTGAATAACATAAAACCAACCAGTCACCAGACTAAGTGAATAACATCCTTATAAAACCAACCAGTCACCAGCATAAGTGAATAACATATTTATAAAACCAACCAGTCACCAGACTAAGTGAATAACATGAAACCAACCAGTCACCAGACTAAGTGAATAACATGAAACCAACCAGTCACCAGACTAAGTGAATAACATGAAACCAACAAGTCACTAGACTAAGTGAATAACATGAAACCAACCAGTCACCAGACTAAGTGAATAACATGAAACCAACCAGTCACCAGCATAAGTGAATAACATGAAACCAACCAGTCACCAGACTAAGTGAATAACATCCTTATAAAACCAACCAGTCACCAGACTTAGTGAATAACTTAAAACCAACCAGTCACCAGACTAAGTGAATAACTTAAAACCAACCAGTCACCAGACTAAGTGAATAACATAAAACCAACCAGTCACCAGACTAAGTGAATAACATGAAACCAACCAGTCACCAGACCAAGTGAATAACATAAAACCAACCAGTCACCAGACTAAGTGAATAACATAAAACCAACCAGTCACCAGACTAAGTGAATAACATCCTTATAAAACCAACCAGTCACCAGACTAAGTGAATAACATAAAACCAACCAGTCACCAGACTAAGTGAATAACATAAAACCAACCAGTCACCAGACTAAGTGAATAACATCCTTATAAAACCAACCAGTCACCAGACTAAGTGAATAACATATTTATAAAACCAACCAGTCACCAGCATAAGTGAATAACATATTTATAAAACCAACCAGTCACCAGACTAAGTGAATAACATGAAACCAACCAGTCACCAGACTAAGTGAATAACATGAAACCAACAAGTCACTAGACTAAGTGAATAACATGAAACCAACCAGTCACCAGACTAAGTGAATAACATGAAACCAACCAGTCACCAGACTAAGTGAATAACATGAAACCAACCAGTCACCAGACTAAGTGAATAACATGAAACCAACCAGTCACCAGACTAAGTGAATAACATGAAACCAACAAGTCACTAGACTAAGTGAATAACATGAAACCAACCAGTCACCAGACTAAGTGAATAACATGAAACCAACCAGTCACCAGACTAAGTGAATAACATGAAACCAACCAGTCACCAGACTAAGTGAATAACATGAAACCAACCAGTCACCAGACTAAGTGAATAACATGAAACCAACAAGTCACTAGACTAAGTGAATAACATGAAACCAACCAGTCACCAGACTAAGTGAATAACATGAAACCAACCAGTCACCAGACTAAGTGAATAACATCCTTATAAAACCAACCAGTCACCAGACTTAGTGAATAACTTAAAACCAACCAGTCACCAGACTAAGTGAATAACTTAAAACCAACCAGTCACCAGACTAAGTGAATAACATAAAACCAACCAGTCACCAGACTAAGTGAATAACATGAAACCAACCAGTCACCAGACCAAGTGAATAACATAAAACCAACCAGTCACCAGACTAAGTGAATAACATAAAACCAACCAGTCACCAGACTAAGTGAATAACATCCTTATAAAACCAACCAGTCACCAGACTAAGTGAATAACATAAAACCAACCAGTCACCAGACTAAGTGAATAACATAAAACCAACCAGTCACCAGACTAAGTGAATAACATCCTTATAAAACCAACCAGTCACCAGACTAAGTGAATAACATATTTATAAAACCAACCAGTCACCAGCATAAGTGAATAACATATTTATAAAACCAACCAGTCACCAGACTAAGTGAATAACATGAAACCAACCAGTCACCAGACTAAGTGAATAACATGAAACCAACAAGTCACTAGACTAAGTGAATAACATGAAACCAACCAGTCACCAGACTAAGTGAATAACATGAAACCAACCAGTCACCAGACTAAGTGAATAACATGAAACCAACCAGTCACCAGACTAAGTGAATAACATGAAACCAACCAGTCACCAGACTAAGTGAATAACATGAAACCAACCAGTCACCAGACTAAGTGAATAACCTGAAACCAACCAGTCACCAGACTAAGTGAATAACATGAAACCAACAAGTCACTAGACTAAGTGAATAACATGAAACCAACCAGTCACCAGACTAAGTGAATAACATGAAACCAACAAGTCACCAGACTAAGTGAATAACATGAAACCAACCAGTCACCAGACTAAGTGAATAACATGAAACCAACCAGTCACCAGACTAAGTGAATAACATAAAACCAACCAGTCACCAGACTAAGTGAATAACATAAAACCAACCAGTCACCAGACTAAGTGAATAACATAAAACCAACCAGTCACCAGACTAAGTGAATAACATAAAACCAACCAGTCACCAGACTAAGTGAATAACATCCTTATAAAACCAACCAGTCACCAGACTAAGTGAATAACATATTTCTAAAACCAACCAGTCACCAGCATAAGTGAATAACATATTTATAAAACCAACCAGTCACCAGACTAAGTGAATAACATGAAACCAACCAGTCACCAGACTAAGTGAATAACATGAAACCAACAAGTCACTAGACTAAGTGAATAACATGAAACCAACCAGTCACCAGACTAAGTGAATAACATGAAACCAACTAGTCACCAGACTAAGTGAATAACATGAAACCAACCAGTCACCAGACTAAGTGAATAACATGAAACCAACCAGTCACCAGACTAAGTGAATAACATGAAACCAACCAGTCACCAGACTAAGTGAATAACATGAAACCAACCAGTCACCAGACTAAGTGAATAACATGAAACCAACCAGTCACCAGACTAAGTTAATAACATGAAACCAACCAGTCATCAGACTAAGTGAATAACATAAAACCAACCAGTCACCAGCATAAGTGAATAACGTCCTTATAAAACCAACCAGTCACCAGACTAAGTGAATAACATAAAACCAACCAGTCACCAGACTAAGTGAATAACGTCCTTATAAAACCAACCAGTCACTAGAATAAGTGAATAACATGAAACCAACCAGTCACCAGACTAAGTGAATAACATGAAACCAACCAGTCACCAGACTAAGTCAATAACGTTCTTATAAAACCAACCAGTCACCAGACTAAGTGAATAACATAAAACCAACCAGTCACCAGACTAAGTGAATAACGTTCTTATAAAACCAACCAGTCACCAGACTAAGTGAATAACATAAAACCAACCAGTCACCAGACTAAGTGAATAACATAAAACCAACCAGTCACCAGACTAAGTGAATAAAATAAAACCAACCAGTCACCAGACTAAGTGAATAACATAAAACCAACCAGTCACCAGACTAAGTGAATAACATCCTTATAAAACCAACCAGTCACCAGCATAAGTGAATAACATATTTATAAAACCAACCAGTCACCAGACTAAGTGAATAACATGAAACCAACCAGTCACCAGACTAAGTGAATAACATGAAACCAACCAGTCACCAGACTAAGTGAATAACATGAAACCAACAAGTCACTAGACTAAGTGAATAACATGAAACCAACCAGTCACCAGACTAAGTGAATAACATGAAACCAACCAGTCACCAGACTAAGTGAATAACATGAAACCAACCAGTCACCAGACTAAGTGAATAACATCCTTATAAAACCAACCAGTCACCAGACTTAGTGAATAACTTAAAACCAACCAGTCACCAGACTAAGTGAATAACATAAAACCAACCAGTCACCAGACTAAGTGAATAACATGAAACCAACCAGTCACCAGACTAAGTGAATAACATAAAACCAACCAGTCACCAGACTAAGTGAATAACATGAAACCAACAAGTCACCAGACTAAGTGAATAACATGAAACCAACCAGTCACCAGACTAAGTGAATAACATGAAACCAACCAGTCACCAGACTAAGTGAATAACATAAAACCAACCAGTCACCAGACTAAGTGAATAACATAAAACCAACCAGTCACCAGACTAAGTGAATAACATAAAACCAACCAGTCACCAGACTAAGTGAATAACATAAAACCAACCAGTCACCAGACTAAGTGAATAACATCCTTATAAAACCAACCAGTCACCAGACTAAGTGAATAACATATTTCTAAAACCAACCAGTCACCAGCATAAGTGAATAACATATTTATAAAACCAACCAGTCACCAGACTAAGTGAATAACATGAAACCAACCAGTCACCAGACTAAGTGAATAACATGAAACCAACAAGTCACTAGACTAAGTGAATAACATGAAACCAACCAGTCACCAGACTAAGTGAATAACATGAAACCAACTAGTCACCAGACTAAGTGAATAACATGAAACCAACCAGTCACCAGACTAAGTGAATAACATGAAACCAACCAGTCACCAGACTAAGTGAATAAAATAAAACCAACCAGTCACCAGACTAAGTGAATAACATAAAACCAACCAGTCACCAGACTAAGTGAATAACATCCTTATAAAACCAACCAGTCACCAGCATAAGTGAATAACATATTTATAAAACCAACCAGTCACCAGACTAAGTGAATAACATGAAACCAACCAGTCACCAGACTAAGTGAATAACATGAAACCAACCAGTCACCAGACTAAGTGAATAACATGAAACCAACAAGTCACTAGACTAAGTGAATAACATGAAACCAACCAGTCACCAGACTAAGTGAATAACATGAAACCAACCAGTCACCAGCATAAGTGAATAACATGAAACCAACCAGTCACCAGACTAAGTGAATAACATCCTTATAAAACCAACCAGTCACCAGACTTAGTGAATAACTTAAAACCAACCAGTCACCAGACTAAGTGAATAACTTAAAACCAACCAGTCACCAGACTAAGTGAATAACATAAAACCAACCAGTCACCAGACTAAGTGAATAACATGAAACCAACCAGTCACCAGACCAAGTGAATAACATAAAACCAACCAGTCACCAGACTAAGTGAATAACATAAAACCAACCAGTCACCAGACTAAGTGAATAACATCCTTATAAAACCAACCAGTCACCAGACTAAGTGAATAACATAAAACCAACCAGTCACCAGACTAAGTGAATAACATAAAACCAACCAGTCACCAGACTAAGTGAATAACATCCTTATAAAACCAACCAGTCACCAGACTAAGTGAATAACATATTTATAAAACCAACCAGTCACCAGCATAAGTGAATAACATATTTATAAAACCAACCAGTCACCAGACTAAGTGAATAACATGAAACCAACCAGTCACCAGACTAAGTGAATAACATGAAACCAACAAGTCACTAGACTAAGTGAATAACATGAAACCAACCAGTCACCAGACTAAGTGAATAACATGAAACCAACCAGTCACCAGACTAAGTGAATAACATGAAACCAACCAGTCACCAGACTAAGTGAATAACATGAAACCAACCAGTCACCAGACTAAGTGAATAACATGAAACCAACAAGTCACTAGACTAAGTGAATAACATGAAACCAACCAGTCACCAGACTAAGTGAATAACATGAAACCAACAAGTCACCAGACTAAGTGAATAACATGAAACCAACCAGTCACCAGACTAAGTGAATAACATGAAACCAACCAGTCACCAGACTAAGTGAATAACATGAAACCAACCAGTCACCAGACTAAGTGAATAACATCCTTATAAAACCAACCAGTCACCAGACTAAGTGAATAACATAAAACCAACCAGTCACCAGACTAAGTGAATAACGTCCTTATAAAACCAACCAGTAACCAGACAAGGTGAATAACGCCCTTATAATACCAACCAGTCACCAGACTAAGTGAATAACCTGAAACCAACCAGTCACTAGAATAAGTGAATAACATGAAACCAACCAGTCACCAGACTAAGTGAATAACATGAAACCAACCAGTCACCAGACTAAGTCAATAACGTTCTTATAAAACCAACCAGTCACCAGACTAAGTGAATAACATAAAACCAACCAGTCACCAGACTAAGTGAATAACGTTCTTATAAAACCAACCAGTCACCAGACTAAGTGAATAACATAAAACCAACCAGTCACCAGACTAAGTGAATAACATAAAACCAACCAGTCACCAGACTAAGTGAATAAAATAAAACCAACCAGTCACCAGACTAAGTGAATAACATAAAACCAACCAATCACCAGACTAAGTGAATAACATCCTTATAAAACCAACCAGTCACCAGCATAAGTGAATAACATATTTATAAAACCAACCAGTCACCAGACTAAGTGAATAACATGAAACCAACCAGTCACCAGACTAAGTGAATAACATGAAACCAACCAGTCACCAGACTAAGTGAATAACATGAAACCAACAAGTCACTAGACTAAGTGAATAACATGAAACCAACCAGTCACCAGACTAAGTGAATAACATGAAACCAACCAGTCACCAGACTAAGTGAATAACATGAAACCAACCAGTCACCAGACTAAGTGAATAACATCCTTATAAAACCAACCAGTCACCAGACTTAGTGAATAACTTAAAACCAACCAGTCACCAGACTAAGTGAATAACTTAAAACCAACCAGTCACCAGACTAAGTGAATAACATAAAACCAACCAGTCACCAGACTAAGTGAATAACATGAAACCAACCAGTCACCAGACCAAGTGAATAACATAAAACCAACCAGTCACCAGACTAAGTGAATAACATAAAACCAACCAGTCACCAGACTAAGTGAATAACATCCTTATAAAACCAACCAGTCACCAGACTAAGTGAATAACATAAAACCAACCAGTCACCAGACTAAGTGAATAACATAAAACCAACCAGTCACCAGACTAAGTGAATAACATCCTTATAAAACCAACCAGTCACCAGACTAAGTGAATAACATATTTATAAAACCAACCAGTCACCAGCATAAGTGAATAACATATTTATAAAACCAACCAGTCACCAGACTAAGTGAATAACATGAAACCAACCAGTCACCAGACTAAGTGAATAACATGAAACCAACAAGTCACTAGACTAAGTGAATAACATGAAACCAACCAGTCACCAGACTAAGTGAATAACATGAAACCAACCAGTCACCAGACTAAGTGAATAACATGAAACCAACCAGTCACCAGACTAAGTGAATAACATGAAACCAACCAGTCACCAGACTAAGTGAATAACATGAAACCAACCAGTCACCAGACTAAGTGAATAACCTGAAACCAACCAGTCACCAGACTAAGTGAATAACATGAAACCAACAAGTCACTAGACTAAGTGAATAACATGAAACCAACCAGTCACCAGACTAAGTGAATAACATGAAACCAACAAGTCACCAGACTAAGTGAATAACATGAAACCAACCAGTCACCAGACTAAGTGAATAACATGAAACCAACCAGTCACCAGACTAAGTGAATAACATAAAACCAACCAGTCACCAGACTAAGTGAATAACATAAAACCAACCAGTCACCAGACTAAGTGAATAACATAAAACCAACCAGTCACCAGACTAAGTGAATAACATAAAACCAACCAGTCACCAGACTAAGTGAATAACATCCTTATAAAACCAACCAGTCACCAGACTAAGTGAATAACATATTTCTAAAACCAACCAGTCACCAGCATAAGTGAATAACATATTTATAAAACCAACCAGTCACCAGACTAAGTGAATAACATGAAACCAACCAGTCACCAGACTAAGTGAATAACATGAAACCAACAAGTCACTAGACTAAGTGAATAACATGAAACCAACCAGTCACCAGACTAAGTGAATAACATGAAACCAACTAGTCACCAGACTAAGTGAATAACATGAAACCAACCAGTCACCAGACTAAGTGAATAACATGAAACCAACCAGTCACCAGACTAAGTGAATAACATGAAACCAACCAGTCACCAGACTAAGTGAATAACATGAAACCAACCAGTCACCAGACTAAGTGAATAACATGAAACCAACCAGTCACCAGACTAAGTTAATAACATGAAACCAACCAGTCATCAGACTAAGTGAATAACATAAAACCAACCAGTCACCAGCATAAGTGAATAACGTCCTTATAAAACCAACCAGTCACCAGACTAAGTGAATAACATAAAACCAACCAGTCACCAGACTAAGTGAATAACGTCCTTATAAAACCAACCAGTCACTAGAATAAGTGAATAACATGAAACCAACCAGTCACCAGACTAAGTGAATAACATGAAACCAACCAGTCACCAGACTAAGTCAATAACGTTCTTATAAAACCAACCAGTCACCAGACTAAGTGAATAACATAAAACCAACCAGTCACCAGACTAAGTGAATAACGTTCTTATAAAACCAACCAGTCACCAGACTAAGTGAATAACATAAAACCAACCAGTCACCAGACTAAGTGAATAACATAAAACCAACCAGTCACCAGACTAAGTGAATAAAATAAAACCAACCAGTCACCAGACTAAGTGAATAACATAAAACCAACCAGTCACCAGACTAAGTGAATAACATCCTTATAAAACCAACCAGTCACCAGCATAAGTGAATAACATATTTATAAAACCAACCAGTCACCAGACTAAGTGAATAACATGAAACCAACCAGTCACCAGACTAAGTGAATAACATGAAACCAACCAGTCACCAGACTAAGTGAATAACATGAAACCAACAAGTCACTAGACTAAGTGAATAACATGAAACCAACCAGTCACCAGACTAAGTGAATAACATGAAACCAACCAGTCACCAGACTAAGTGAATAACATGAAACCAACCAGTCACCAGACTAAGTGAATAACATCCTTATAAAACCAACCAGTCACCAGACTTAGTGAATAACTTAAAACCAACCAGTCACCAGACTAAGTGAATAACATAAAACCAACCAGTCACCAGACTAAGTGAATAACATGAAACCAACCAGTCACCAGACTAAGTGAATAACATAAAACCAACCAGTCACCAGACTAAGTGAATAACATGAAACCAACAAGTCACCAGACTAAGTGAATAACATGAAACCAACCAGTCACCAGACTAAGTGAATAACATGAAACCAACCAGTCACCAGACTAAGTGAATAACATAAAACCAACCAGTCACCAGACTAAGTGAATAACATAAAACCAACCAGTCACCAGACTAAGTGAATAACATAAAACCAACCAGTCACCAGACTAAGTGAATAACATAAAACCAACCAGTCACCAGACTAAGTGAATAACATCCTTATAAAACCAACCAGTCACCAGACTAAGTGAATAACATATTTCTAAAACCAACCAGTCACCAGCATAAGTGAATAACATATTTATAAAACCAACCAGTCACCAGACTAAGTGAATAACATGAAACCAACCAGTCACCAGACTAAGTGAATAACATGAAACCAACAAGTCACTAGACTAAGTGAATAACATGAAACCAACCAGTCACCAGACTAAGTGAATAACATGAAACCAACTAGTCACCAGACTAAGTGAATAACATGAAACCAACCAGTCACCAGACTAAGTGAATAACATGAAACCAACCAGTCACCAGACTAAGTGAATAACATGAAACCAACCAGTCACCAGACTAAGTGAATAACATGAAACCAACCAGTCACCAGACTAAGTGAATAACATGAAACCAACCAGTCACCAGACTAAGTTAATAACATGAAACCAACCAGTCATCAGACTAAGTGAATAACATAAAACCAACCAGTCACCAGCATAAGTGAATAACGTCCTTATAAAACCAACCAGTCACCAGACTAAGTGAATAACATAAAACCAACCAGTCACCAGACTAAGTGAATAACGTCCTTATAAAACCAACCAGTCACTAGAATAAGTGAATAACATGAAACCAACCAGTCACCAGACTAAGTGAATAACATGAAACCAACCAGTCACCAGACTAAGTCAATAACGTTCTTATAAAACCAACCAGTCACCAGACTAAGTGAATAACATAAAACCAACCAGTCACCAGACTAAGTGAATAACGTTCTTATAAAACCAACCAGTCACCAGACTAAGTGAATAACATAAAACCAACCAGTCACCAGACTAAGTGAATAACATAAAACCAACCAGTCACCAGACTAAGTGAATAAAATAAAACCAACCAGTCACCAGACTAAGTGAATAACATAAAACCAACCAGTCACCAGACTAAGTGAATAACATCCTTATAAAACCAACCAGTCACCAGCATAAGTGAATAACATATTTATAAAACCAACCAGTCACCAGACTAAGTGAATAACATGAAACCAACCAGTCACCAGACTAAGTGAATAACATGAAACCAACCAGTCACCAGACTAAGTGAATAACATGAAACCAACAAGTCACTAGACTAAGTGAATAACATGAAACCAACCAGTCACCAGACTAAGTGAATAACATGAAACCAACCAGTCACCAGACTAAGTGAATAACATGAAACCAACCAGTCACCAGACTAAGTGAATAACATCCTTATAAAACCAACCAGTCACCAGACTTAGTGAATAACTTAAAACCAACCAGTCACCAGACTAAGTGAATAACATAAAACCAACCAGTCACCAGACTAAGTGAATAACATGAAACCAACCAGTCACCAGACTAAGTGAATAACATAAAACCAACCAGTCACCAGACTAAGTGAATAACATAAAACCAACCAGTCACCAGACTAAGTGAATAACATCCTTATAAAACCAACCAGTCACCAGACTAAGTGAATAACATAAAACCAACCAGTCACCAGACTAAGTGAATAACATAAAACCAACCAGTCACCAGACTAAGTGAATAACATCCTTATAAAACCAACCAGTCACCAGACTAAGTGAATAAAATATTTATAAAACCAACCAGTCACCAGCATAAGTGAATAACATATTTATAAAACCAACCAGTCACCAGACTAAGTGAATAACATGAAACCAACCAGTCACCAGACTAAGTGAATAACATGAAACCAACAAGTCACTAGACTAAGTGAATAACATGAAACCAACCAGTCACTAGAGTAAGTGAATAACATGAAACCAACCAGTCACCAGACTAAGTGAATAACATGAAACCAACCAGTCACCAGACTAAGTGAATAACATGAAACCAACCAGTCACCAGACTAAGTGAATAACATGAAACCAACCAGTCACCAGACTAAGTGAATAACATGAAACCAACCAGTCACCAGTCTAAGTGAATAACATGAAACCAACCAGTCACCAGACTAAGTGAATAACATGAAACCAACAAGTCACTAGACTAAGTGAATAACATGAAACCAACCAGTCACCAGACTAAGTGAATAACATGAAACCAACAAGTCACCAGACTAAGTGAATAACATGAAACCAACCAGTCACCAGACTAAGTGAATAACATCCTTATAAAACCAACCAGTCACCAGACTAAGTGAATAACTTAAAACCAACCAGTCACCAGACTAAGTGAATAACTTAAAACCAACCAGTCACCAGACTGTGAATAACATAAAACCAACCAGTCACCAGACTAAGTGAATAACATGAAACCAACCAGTCACCAGACTAAGTGAATAACATAAAACCAACCAGTCACCAGACTAAGTGAATAACATAAAACCAACCAGTCACCAGACTAAGTGAATAACATAAAACCAACCAGTCACCAGACTAAGTGAATAACATAAAACCAACCAGTCACCAGACTAAGTGAATAACATCCTTATAAAACCAACCAGTCACCAGCATAAGTGAATAACATATTTATAAAACCAACCAGTCACCAGACTAAGTGAATAACATGAAACCAACCAGTCACCAGACTAAGTGAATAACATGTGAGTTTACATCAGCCTATAGGGGACTGTCTCTGGTTAACAGTGAGTTTACAGCGGCCTATAGGGGACTGTCTCTGGTTAACAGTGAGTTTACAGCAGCCTATACGACTGTCTCTGATTAACAGTGAGTTTACAGCAGCCTATAGGGGACTGTCTGATTAACAGTGAGTTTACAGCAGCCTATAGGGGACTGTCTCTGGTTAACAGTGAGTTTACAGCAGCCTATAGGGGACTGTCTCTGATTAACAGTGAGTTTACAGTGGCCTATAGGACTGTCTCTAATTAACAGGGAGTTTACAGCAGCATATAGGCGACTGTCTCTGGTTAACAGGGAGTTTACAGCAGCCTATAGGGGACTGTCTGGTTAACAGTGAGTTTACAGCGGCCTATAGGGGACTGTCTCTGATTAACAGTGAGTATACAGCGGCCTATAGGGGACTGTCTTTGATTAACAGTGAATTTAGAGTGGCCTATAGGACTGTCTGTGGTTAACAGTGAGTTTACAGCAGCCTATAGGGGACTGTCTCTTATTAACAGTGAGTTTACAGCAGCCTATAGGGGACTGTCTCTGGTAAACAGTGAGTTTACAGCAGCCTATAGTGGACTGTTTCTGGTTAACAGTGAGTTTACAGCAGCCTATAGGGGACTGTCTCTGGTTAACAGTGAGTTTACAGCGGCCTATAGGGGACTGTCTCTGGTTAACAGTGAGTTTACAGCAGCCTATAGGGGACTGTCTCTGATTAACAGTGAGTTTACAGCAGCCTATAGGGGACTGTCTCTGGTTAACAGTGAGTTTACAGCAGCCTATAGGGGACTGTCTGATTAACAGTGAGTTTACAGCAGCCTATAGGGGACTGTCTGATTAACAGTGAGTTTACAGCAGCCTATAGGGGACTGTCTCTAGTTATCAGGGAGTTTACAGCAGCCTATAGGGGACTGTCTCTGATTAACAGTGAGTTTACAGCGGCCTATAGGACTGTCTCTGGTTAACAGTGAGTTTACAGCAGCCTATAGGGGACTGTCTCTGATTAACAGTGAATTTACAGCAGCCTATAGGACTTTCTCTGATTAACAGTGAGTTTACAGCGGCCTATAGGACTGTCTCTGGTTAACAGTGAGTTTACAGCAGCCTATAGGGGACTGTCTCTGGTTAACAGTGAGTTTACAGCGGCCTATAGGGGACTGTCTCTGGTTAACAGTGAGTTTACAGCAGCCTATACGACTGTCTCTGGGTAACAGAGAGTTTACAGCAGCCTATAGGGGACTGTCTCTGATTAACAGTGAGTTTACATCAGCCTATAGGGGACTGTCTCTGGTTAACAGTGAGTTTACAGCAGCCTATAGGGGACTGTCTCTGATTAACAGTGCGTTTACAGCAGCCTATAGGACTGTCTCTGATTAACAGTGAGTTTACAGCGGCCTATAGGACTGTCTCAGGTTAACAGTGCGTTTACAGCAGCCTATAGTGGACTGTTTCTGGTTAACAGTGAGTTTACAGCAGCCTATAGGGGACTGTCTCTGGTTAACAGTGAGTTTACAGCGGCCTATAGGGGACTGTCTCTGGTTAACAGTGAGTTTACAGCAGCCTATAGGGGACTGTCTCTTGTAAACAGTGAGTTTACAGCAGCCTATAGTGGACTGTTTCTGGTTAACAGTGAGTTTACAGCAGCCTATAGGGGACTGTCTCTGGTTAACAGTGAGTTTACAGCGGCCTATAGGGGACTGTCTCTGGTTAACAGTGAGTTTACAGCAGCCTATACGACTGTCTCTGATTAACAGGGAGTTTACAGCAGCCTATAGGGCACTGTCTGTGGTTAACAGTGAGTTTACAGCAGCCTATAGGGGACTGTCTCTGATTAACAGTGAGTTTACAGCAGCCTATAGGGGACTGTCTCTGGTTAACAGTGAGTTTACAGCAGCCTATAGGACTGTCTCTGGTTAACAGTGAGTTTACAGCAGCCTATAGGGGACTGACTCTGGTTAACAGTGATTTTACAGCAGCCTATAGGGGACTGTCTGATTAACAGTGAGTTTACAGCAGCCTATAGGGGACTGTCTCTGGTTAACAGTGAGTTTACAGCAGCCTATAGGGGACTGTCTCTGGGTAACAGAGAGTGAACAGCAGCCTATAGGGGACTGTCTCTGATTAACAGTGAGTTTACAGCAGCCTATAGGGGACTGTCTCTGGGTAACAGAGAGTGTACAGCAGCCTATAGGGGACTGTCTCTGGTTTACAGTGAGTTTACAGCAGCCTATAGGGGACTGTCTCTTATTAACAGTGAATTTACAGCGGCCTATAGGACTGTCTCTAATTAACAGTGAGTGTACAGCGGCCTATAGGACTGTCTCTGGTTAACAGTGAGTTTACAGCGGCCTATAAGGGACTGTCTCTGATTAACAGGGAGTTTACAGCAGCATATAGGGGACTGTCTCTGGTTAACAGTGAGTTTACAGCGGCCTATAGGACTGTCTCTGGTTAACAGTGAGTTTACAGCAGCCTATAGGGTACTGTCTCTGGTTAACAGGGAGTTTACAGCAGCCTATTGGGGACTGTCTCTGATTAACAGTGAATTTACAGCAGCCTATAGGACTGTCTCTGGTTAACAGTGAGTTTACAGCAGCCTATAGGGGACTGTCTCTGGTTAACAGTGAGTTTACAGCGGCCTATAGTGGACTGTCTCTGGTTAACAGTGAGTTTACAGCAGCCTATACGACTGTCTCTGATTATCAGGGAGTTTACAGTGGCCTGTAGGACTGTCTCTGGTTAACAGTGAGTTTACAGCAGCCTATAGGGGACTGTCTCTGATTAACAGTGAATTTACAGCAGCCTATAGGACTGTCTCTGATTAACAGTGAGTTTACAGCGGCCTATAGGACTGTCTCTGGTTAACAGTGAGTTTACAGCAGCCTATAGGGGACTGTCTCTGGTTAACAGTGAGTTTACAGCGGCCTATAGGGGACTGTCTCTGGTTAACAGTGAGTTTACAGCAGCCTATACGACTGTCTCTTGGTAACAGAGAGTTTACAGCAGCCTTTAGGGGACTGTCTCTGATTAACAGTGAGTTTACAGCAGCCTATAGGGGACTGTCTCTGGTTAACAGTGAGTTTACAGCAGCCTATAGGGGACTGTCTCTGATTAACAGTGCGTTTACAGCAGCCTATAGGACTGTCTCTGATTAACAGTGAGTTTACAGCGGCCTATAGGACTGTCTCAGGTTAACAGTGAGTTTACAGCAGCCTATAGTGGACTGTTTCTGGTTAACAGTGAGTTTACTGCAGCCTATAGGGGACTGTCTCTGGTTAACAGTGAGTTTACAGCGGCCTATAGGGGACTGTCTCTGGTTAACAGTGAGTTTACAGCAGCCTGTAGGGGACTGTCTCTGGTAAACAGTGAGTTTACAGCAGCCTATAGTTGACTGTTTCTGGTTAACAGTGAGTTTACAGCAGCCTATAGGGGACTGTCTCTGGTTAACAGTGAGTTTACAGCGGCCTATAGGGGACTGTCTCTGGTTAACAGTGAGTTTACAGCAGCCTATACGACTGTCTCTGATTAACAGGGAGTTTACAGCAGCCTATAGGGCACTGTCTGTGGTTAACAGTGAGTTTACAGCAGCCTATAGGGGACTGTCTCTGATTAACAGTGAGTTTACAGCAGCCTATAGGGGACTGTCTCTGGTTAACAGTGAGTTTACAGCAGCCTATAGGGGACTGTCTGATTAACAGTGAGTTTACAGCAGCCTATAGGGGACTGTCTCTGGTTATCAGGGAGTTTACAGCAGCCTATAGGGGACTGTCTCTGATTAACAGTGAGTTTACAGCGGCCTATAGGACTGTCTCTGGTTAACAGTGAGTTTACAGCAGCCTATAGGGGACTGTCTCTGATTAACAGTGAATTTACAGCAGCCTATAGGACTGTCTCTGATTAACAGTGAGTTTACAGCGGCCTATAGGACTGTCTCTGGTTAACAGTGAGTTTACAGCAGCCTATAGGGGACTGTCTCTGGTTAACAGTGAGTTTACAGCGGCCTATAGGGGACTGTCTCTGGTTAACAGTGAGTTTACAGCAGCCTATACGACTGTCTCTGGGTAACAGAGAGTTTACAGCAGCCTATAGGGGACTGTCTCTGATTAACAGTGAGTTTACAGCAGCCTACAGGGGACTGTCTCTGGTTAACAGTGAGTTTACAGCAGCCTATAGGGGACTGTCTCTGATTAACAGTGCGTTTACAGCAGCCTATAGGACTGTCTCAGGTTAACAGTGAGTTTACAGCAGCCTATAGTGGACTGTTTCTGGTTAACACTGAGTTTACAGCAGCCTATAGGGGACTGTCTCTGGTAAACAGTGAGTTTACAGCAGCCTATAGTGGACTGTTTCTGGTTAACAGTGAGTTTACAGCAGCCTATAGGGGACTGTCTCTGGTTAACAGTGAGTTTACAGCGGCCTATAGGGGACTGTCTCTGGTTAACAGTGAGTTTACAGCAGCCTATACGACTGTCTCTGATTAACAGGGAGTTTACAGCAGCCTATAGGGCACTGTCTGTGGTTAACAGTGAGTTTACAGCAGCCTATAGGGGACTGTCTCTGATTAACAGTGAGTTTACAGCAGCCTATAGGGGACTGTCTCTGGTTAACAGTGAGTTTACAGCAGCCTATAGGGGACTGTCTCTGGTTAACAGTGATTTTACAGCAGCCTATAGGGGACTGTCTGATTAACAGTGAGTTTACAGCAGCCTATAGGGGACTGTCTCTGGTTAACAGTGAGTTTACAGCAGCCTATAGGGGACTGTCTCTGGGTAACAGAGAGTGAACAGCAGCCTATAGTGGACTGTCTCTGATTAACAGTGAGTTTACAGCAGCCTATAGGGGACTGTCTCTGGGTAACAGAGAGTGTACAGCAGCCTATAGGGGACTGTCTCTGGTTTACAGTGAGTTTACAGCAGCCTATAGGGGACTGTCTCTTATTAACAGTGAATTTACAGCGGCCTATAGGACTGTCTCTAATTAACAGTGAGTGTACAGCGGCCTATAGGACTGTCTCTGGTTAACAGTGAGTTTACAGCGGCCTATAGGACTGTCTCTGGTTAACAGGGAGTTTATAGGGGACTGTCTCTGGTTAACACTAAGTTTACAGCAGCCTATAGGGGACTGTCTCTGATTAACAGTGAGTTTACAGCGGCCTATAGGGGACTGTCTTTGATTAACAGTGAGTTTACAGCGGCCTATAGGACTGTCTCTGGTTAACAGGGAGTTTACAGCGGCCTATAGGGGACTGTCTCTGGTTAACAGTGAGTTTACAGCTGCCAATAGGGGACTGTCTCTGGTTAACAGTGAGTTTACAGCAGCTTATACGACTGTCTCTGATTAACAGGGAGTTTACAGCAGCCTATAGGGGACTGTCTCTGGTTAACAGTGAGTTTACAGCAGCCTATAGGTGACTGTCTCTGATTAACAGTGAGATTACAGCAGCCTATAGGGGTCTGTCTCTGATTAACAGTGAGTTTACAGCAGCCTATAGGGGACTGTCTCTGGTTAACAGTGAGTTTACAGCAGCCTATAGGAGACTGTCTGATTAACAGTGAGTTTACAGCAGCCTATAGGGGACTGTCTCTGGTTAACAGTGAGTTTACAGCAGCCTATAGGGGACTGTGTCTGATTAACAGTGAGTTTACAGTGGCCTATAAGACAGTCTCTGGTTAACAGTGAGTTTACAGCAGCCTATAGGGGACTGTCTCTGGTTAACAGTGATTTTACAGCAGCCTATAGGGGACTGTCTCTGATTAACAGTGAGTTTACAGCAGCCTATAGGGGACTGTCTCTGGTTAACAGTGATTTTACAGCAGCCTATAGGGGACTGTCTCTGGTTAACAGTGAGTTTACAGCAGCCTATAGGGGACTGTCTCTGGTTAACAGTGATTTTACAGCAGCCTATAGGGGACTGTCTGATTAACAGTGAGTTTACAGCAGCCTATAGGGGACTGTCTCTGGTTAACAGTGAGTTTACAGCAGCCTATAGGGGACTGTCTCTGTGTAACAGAGAGTGAACAGCAGCCTATAGGGGACTGTCTGATTAACAGTGAGTTTACAGCAGCCTATAGGGGACTGTCTCTGGGTAACAGAGAGTGAACAGCAGCCTATAGGGGACTGTCTGATTAACAGTGAGTTTACAGCAGCCTATAGGGGACTGTCTCTGGTTAACAGTGAGTTTACAGCAGCCTATAGGGGACTGTCTCTGGGTAACAGAGAGTGAAGCAGCCTATAGGGGACTGTCTCTGATTAACAGTGAGTTTACAGCAGCCTATAGGGGACTGTCTCTGGGTAACAGAGAGTGTACAGCAGCCTATAGGGGACTGTCTCTGGTTTACAGTGAGTTTACAGCAGCCTATAGGGGACTGTCTCTGATTAACAGTGAGTTTACAGCAGACTATAGGGGACTGTCTCTGATTAACAGTGAGTTTACAGCAGCCTATAGGGGACTATCTCTTATTAACAGTGAGTTTACAGCAGCCTATAGGGGACTGTCTCTGGTTAACAGTGAGTTTACAGCAGCCTATAGGGGACTGTCTCTGGTAAACAGTGAGTTTACAGCAGCCTATAGGGGACTGTCTCTGGTAAACAGTGAGTTTACAGCAGCCTATAGTGGACTGTTTCTGGTTAACAGTGAGTTTACAGCGGCCTATAGGGGACTGTCTCTGGTGAACAGTGAGTTTACCGCAGCCTATAGGGTACTGTCTCTGATTAACAGTGAGTTTACAGCGGCCAATAGGACTGTCTCTGATTTACAGTGAGTTTACAGCAGCCTATAGGGGACTGTCTCTGGTTAACAGTGAGTTTACAGCAGCCAATAGGGGACTGCCTCTGGTTAACAGTGAGTTTACAGCTGCCAATAGGGGACTGTCTCTGGTTAACAGTGAGTTTACAGCAGCCTATACGACTGTCTCTGATTAACAGGGAGTTTACAGCAGCCTATAGGGGACTGTCTCTGGTTAACAGTGAGTTTACAGCAGCATATAGGTGACTGTCTCTGATTAACAGTGAGATTACAGCAGCCTATAGGGGTCTGTCTCTGATTAACAGTGAGTTTACAGCAGCCTATAGGGGACTGTCTCTGGTTAACAGTGAGTTTACAGCAGCCTATAGGAGACTGTCTGATTAACAGTGAGTTTACAGCAGCCTATAGGGGACTGTCTCTGGTTAACAGTGAGTTTACAACAGCCTATAGGGGACTGTGTCTGATTAACAGTGAGTTTACAGTGGCCTATAAGACAGTCTCTGGTTAACAGTGAGTTTACAGCAGCCTATAGGGGACTGTCTCTGGTTAACAGTGATTTTACAGCAGCCTATAGGGGACTGTCTCTGATTAACAGTGAGTTTACAGCAGCCTATAGGGGACTGTCTCTGGTTAACAGTGAGTTTACAGCAGCCTATAGGGGACTGTCTCTGGTTAACAGTGATTTTACAGCAGCCTATAGGGGACTGTCTGATTAACAGTGAGTTTACAGCAGCCTATAGGGGACTGTCTCTGGTTAACAGTGAGTTTACAGCAGCCTATAGGGGACTGTCTCTGGGTAACAGAGAGTGAACAGCAGCCTATAGGGGACTGTCTGATTAACAGTGAGTTTACAGCAGCCTATAGGGGACTGTCTCTGGGTAACAGAGAGTGAACAGCAGCCTATAGGGGACTGTCTGATTAACAGTGAGTTTACAGCAGCCTATAGGGGACTGTCTCTGGTTAACAGTGAGTTTACAGCAGCCTATAGGGGACTGTCTCTGGGTAACAGAGAGTGAACAGCAGCCTATAGGGGACTGTCTCTGGTTAACAGTGAGTTTACAGCAGCCAATAGGGGACTGCCTCTGGTTAACAGTGAGTTTACAGCTGCCAATAGGGGACTGTCTCTGGTTAACAGTGAGTTTACAGCAGCCTATACGACTGTCTCTGATTAACAGGGAGTTTACAGCAGCCTATAGGGGACTGTCTCTGGTTAACAGTGAGTTTACAGCAGCATATAGGTGACTGTCTCTGATTAACAGTGAGATTACAGCAGCCTATAGGGGTCTGTCTCTGATTAACAGTGAGTTTACAGCAGCCTATAGGAGACTGTCTGATTAACAGTGAGTTTACAGCAGCCTATAGGGGACTGTGTCTGATTAACAGTGAGTTTACAGTGGCCTATAAGACAGTCTCTGGTTAACAGTGAGTTTACAGCAGCCTATAGGGGACTGTCTCTGGTTAACAGTGATTTTACAGCAGCCTATAGGGGACTGTCTCTGATTAACAGTGAGTTTACAGCAGCCTATAGGGGACTGTCTCTGGTTAACAGTGAGTTTACAGCAGCCTATAGGGGACTGTCTCTGGTTAACAGTGATTTTACAGCAGCCTATAGGGGACTGTCTGATTAACAGTGAGTTTACAGCAGCCTATAGGGGACTGTCTCTGGTTAACAGTGAGTTTACAGCAGCCTATAGGGGACTGTCTCTGGGTAACAGAGAGTGAACAGCAGCCTATAGGGGACTGTCTGATTAACAGTGAGTTTACAGCAGCCTATAGGGGACTGTCTCTGGGTAACAGAGAGTGAACAGCAGCCTATAGGGGACTGTCTGATTAACAGTGAGTTTACAGCAGCCTATAGGGGACTGTCTCTGGTTAACAGTGAGTTTACAGCAGCCTATAGGGGACTGTCTCTGGGTAACAGAGAGTGAACAGCAGCCTATAGGGGACTGTCTCTGATTAACAGTGAGTTTACAGCAGCCTATAGGGGACTGTCTCTGGGTAACAGAGAGTGTACAGCAGCCTATAGGGGACTGTCTCTGGTTTACAGTGAGTTTACAGCAGCCTATAGGGGACTATCTCTTATTAACAGTGAGTTTACAGCAGCCTATAGGGGACTTTCTCTGGTTAACAGTGAGTTTACAGCAGCCTATAGGGGACTGTCTGATTAACAGTGAGTTTACAGCAGCCTATAGGGGACTGTCTGATTTACAGTGAGTTTACAGCAGCCTATAGGGGACTGTCTCTGGTAAACAGTGAGTTTACAGCAGCCTATAGTGGACTGTTTCTGGTTAACAGTGAGTTTACAGCGGCCTATAGGGGACTGTCTCTGGTGAACAGTGAGTTTACCGCAGCCTATAGGGTACTGTCTCTGATTAACAGTGAGTTTACAGCGGCCAATAGGACTGTCTCTGATTTACAGTGAGTTTACAGCAGCCTATAGGGGACTGTCTCTGGTTAACAGTGAGTTTACAGCAGCCAATATGGGACTGCCTCTGGTTAACAGTGAGTTTACAGCAGCCAATAGGGGACTGTCTCTGATTAACATTGAGTTTACAGCAGCCTATAGGGGACTGTCTCTGGTTAACAGTGAGTTTACATCAGCCTATAGGGGACTGTCTCTGGTTAACAGTGAGTTTACAGCGGCCTATAGGGGACTGTCTCTGGTTAACAGTGAGTTTACAGCGGCCTATACGACTGTCTCTGATTAACAGTGAGTTTACAGCAGCCTATAGGGGACTGTCTGATTAACAGTGAGTTTACAGCAGCCTATAGGGGACTGTCTTTGATTAACAGTGAGTTTACAGCGGCCTATAGGACTGTCTCTGGTTAACAGGGAGTTTACAGCGGCCTATAGGGGACTGTCTCTGGTTAACAGTGAGTTTACAGCTGCCAATAGGGGACTGTCTCTGGTTAACAGTGAGTTTACAGCAGCCTATACGACTGTCTCTGATTAACAGGGAGTTTACAGCAGCCAATAGGGGACTGCCTCTGGTGAACAGTGAGTTTACCGCAGCCTATAGGGTACTGTCTCTGATTAACAGTGAGTTTACAGCGGCCAATAGGACTGTCTCTGATTTACAGTGAGTTTACAGCAGCCTATAGGGGACTGTCTCTGGTTAACAGTGAGTTTACAGCAGCCAATAGGGGACTGCCTCTGGTTAACAGTGAGTTTACAGCAGCCAATAGGGGACTGTCTCTGATTAACATTGAGTTTACAGCAGCCTATAGGGGACTGTCTCTGGTTAACAGTGAGTTTACATCAGCCTATAGGGGACTGTCTCTGGTTAACAGTGAGTTTACAGCGGCCTATAGGGGACTGTCTCTGGTTAACAGTGAGTTTACAGCGGCCTATACGACTGTCTCTGATTAACAGTGAGTTTACAGCAGCCTATAGGGGACTGTCTGATTAACAGTGAGTTTACAGCAGCCTATAGGGGACTGTCTCTGGTTAACAGTGAGTTTACAGCGGCCTATAGGACTGTCTCTAATTAACAGTGAGTGTACAGCGGCCTATAGGACTGTCTCTGGTTAACAGTGAGTTTACAGCGGCCTATAGGACTGTCTCTGGTTAACAGGGAGTTTATAGGGGACTGTCTCTGGTTAACACTAAGTTTACAGCAGCCTATAGGGGACTGTCTCTGATTAACAGTGAGTTTACAGCGGCATATAGGGGACTGTCTTTGATTAACAGTGAGTTTACAGCGGCCTATAGGACTGTCTCTGGTTAACAGGGAGTTTACAGCGGCCTATAGGGGACTGTCTCTGGTTAACAGTGAGTTTACAGCTGCCAATAGGGGACTGTCTCTGGTTAACAGTGAGTTTACAGCAGCCTATACGACTGTCTCTGATTAACAGGGAGTTTACAGCAGCCTATAGGGGACTGTCTCTGGTTAACAGTGAGTTTACAGCAGCCTATAGGGGACTGTCTCTGATTAACAGTGAGATTACAGCAGCCTATAGGGGTCTGTCTCTGATTAACAGTGAGTTTACAGCAGCCTATAGGAGACTGTCTGATTAACAGTGAGTTTACAGCAGCCTATAGGGGACTGTCTCTGTTTAACAGTGAGTTTACAGCAGCCTATAGGGGACTGTGTCTGATTAACAGTGAGTTTACAGTGGCCTATAAGACTGTCTCTGGTTAACAGTGAGTTTACAGCAGCCTATAGGGGACTGTCTCTGGTTAACAGTGATTTTACAGCAGCCTATAGGGGACTGTCTCTGATTAACAGTGAGTTTACAGCGGCCTATAGGGGACTGTCTCTGGTTAACAGTGAGTTTACAGCAGCCTATAGGGGACTGTGTCTGATTAACAGTGAGTTTACAGCAGCCTATACGACTGTCTCTGATTAACAGGGAGTTTACAGCAGCCTATAGGGGACTGTCTCTGGTTAACAGTGAGTTTACAGCAGCCTATAGGGGACTGTCTCTTATTAACAGTGAGTTTACAGCAGCCTATAGGGGACTGTCTCTGGTTAACAGTGAGTTTACAGCTGCCAATAGGGGACTGTCTCTGGTTAACAGTGAGTTTACAGCAGCCTATACGACTGTCTCTGATTAACAGGGAGTTTACAGCAGCCTATAGGGGACTGTCTCTGGTTAACAGTGAGTTTACAGCAGCCTATAGGGGACTGTCTCTGATTAACAGTGAGATTACAGCAGCCTATAGGGGTCTGTCTCTGATTAACAGTGAGTTTACAGCAGCCTATAGGGGACTGTCTCTGGTTAACAGTGAGTTTACAGCAGCCTATAGGAGACTGTCTGATTAACAGTGAGTTTACAGCAGCCTATAGGGGACTGTCTCTGGTTAACAGTGAGTTTACAGCAGCCTATACGACTGTCTCTGATTAACAGGGAGTTTACAGCAGCCTATAGGGGACTGTCTCTGGTTAACAGTGAGTTTACAGCAGCCTATAGGGGACTGTCTCTGATTAACAGTGAGATTACAGCAGCCTATAGGGGTCTGTCTCTGATTAACAGTGAGTTTACAGCAGCCTATAGGAGACTGTCTGATTAACAGTGAGTTTACAGCAGCCTATAGGGGACTGTCTCTGGTTAACAGTGAGTTTACAGCAGCCTATAGGGGACTGTGTCTGATTAACAGTGAGTTTACAGTGGCCTATAAGACTGTCTCTGGTTAACAGTGAGTTTACAGCAGCCTACAGGGGACTGTCTCTGGTTAACAGTGATTTTACAGCAGCCTATAGGGGACTGTCTCTGATTAACAGTGAGTTTACAGCGGCCTATAGGGGACTGTCTCTGGTTAACAGTGAGTTTACAGCAGCCTATAGGGGACTGTGTCTGATTAACAGTGAGTTTACAGCAGCCTATACGACTGTCTCTGATTAACAGGGAGTTTACAGCAGCCTATAGGGGACTGTCTCTGGTTAACAGTGAGTTTACAGCAGCCTATAGGGGACTGTCTCTTATTAACAGTGAGTTTACAGCAGCCTATAGGGGACTGTCTCTGGTTAACAGTGAGTTTACAGCTGCCAATAGGGGACTGTCTCTGGTTAACAGTGAGTTTACAGCGGCCTATAGGGGACTGTCTCTGATTAACAGTGAGATTACAGCAGCCTATAGGGGTCTGTCTCTGGTTAACAGTGAGTTTACAGCTGCCAATAGGGGACTGTCTCTGGTTAACAGTGAGTTTACAGCAGCCTATACGACTGTCTCTGATTAACAGGGAGTTTACAGCAGCCAATAGGGGACTGCCTCTGGTGAACAGTGAGTTTACCGCAGCCTATAGGGTACTGTCTCTGATTAACAGTGAGTTTACAGTCGTCAATAGGACTGTCTCTGATTTACAGTGAGTTTACAGCAGCCTATAGGGGACTGTCTCTGGTTAACAGTGAGTTTACAGCAGCCAATAGGGGACTGCCTCTGGTTAACAGTGAGTTTACAGCAGCCAATAGGGGACTGTCTCTGATTAACATTGAGTTTACAGCAGCCTATAGGGGACTGTCTCTGGTTAACAGTGAGTTTACATCAGCCTATAGGGGACTGTCTCTGGTTAACAGTGAGTTTACAGCGGCCTATAGGGGACTGTCTCTGGTTAACAGTGAGTTTACAGCGGCCTATACGACTGTCTCTGATTAACAGTGAGTTTACAGCAGCCTATAGGGGACTGTCTGATTAACAGTGAGTTTACAGCAGCCTATAGGGGACTGTCTCTGGTTAACAGTGAGTTTACAGCAGCCTATAGGGGACTGTCTTTGATTAACAGTGAGTTTACAGCGGGATATAGGGGACTGTCTTTGATTAACAGTGAGTTTACAGTGGCCTATAGGACTGTCTGTGGTTAACAGTGAGTTTATAGCAGCCTATAGGACTGTCTCTGGTTAACAGGGAGTTTACAGCGGCCTATAGGGGACTGTCTCTGGTTAACAGTGAGTTTACGGCAGCCTATACGACTGTCTCTGATTAACAGGGAGTTTACAGCAGCCTATAGGGGACTGTCTCTGCTTAACAGTGAGTTTACAGCAGCCTATAGGGGACTGTCTCTTATTAACAGTGAATTTACAGCGGCCTATAGGACTGTCTCTAATTAACAGTGAGTGTACAGCGGCCTATAGGACTGTCTCTGGTTAACAGTGAGTTTACAGCGGCCTATAGGACTGTCTCTGGTTAACAGGGAGTTTATAGGGGACTGTCTCTGGTTAACACTAAGTTTACAGCAGCCTATAGGGGACTGTCTCTGATTAACAGTGAGTTTACAGCGGCCTATAGGGGACTGTCTTTGATTAACAGTGAGTTTACAGCGGCCTATAGGACTGTCTCTGGTTAACAGGGAGTTTACAGCGGCCTATAGGGGACTGTCTCTGGTTAACAGTGAGTTTACAGCTGCCAATAGGGGACTGTCTCTGGTTAACAGTGAGTTTACAGCAGCCTATACGACTGTCTCTGATTATCAGGGAGTTTACAGCAGCCTATAGGGGACTGTCTCTGGTTAACAGTGAGTTTACAGCAGCCTATAGGTGACTGTCTCTGATTAACAGTGAGATTACAGCAGCCTATAGGGGTCTGTCTCTGATTAACAGTGAGTTTACAGCAGCCTATAGGAGACTGTCTGATTAACAGTGAGTTTACAGCAGCCTATAGGGGACTGTCTCTGGTTAACAGTGAGTTTACAGCAGCCTATAGGGGACTGTGTCTGATTAACAGTGAGTTTACAGTGGCCTATAAGACTGTCTCTGGTTAACAGTGAGTTTACAGCAGCCTATAGGGGACTGTCTCTGGTTAACAGTGATTTTACAGCAGCCTATAGGGGACTGTCTCTGATTAACAGTGAGTTTACAGCGGCCTATAGGGGACTGTCTCTGGTTAACAGTGAGTTTACAGCAGCCTATAGGGGACTGTGTCTGATTAACAGTGAGTTTACAGCAGCCTATACGACTGTCTCTGATTATCAGGGAGTTTACAGCAGCCTATAGGGGACTGTCTCTGGTTAACAGTGAGTTTACAGCAGCCTATAGGGGACTGTGTCTGATTAACAGTGAGTTTACAGTGGCCTATAAGACTGTCTCTGGTTAACAGTGAGTTTACAGCAGCCTATAGGGGACTGTCTCTGGTTAACAGTGATTTTACAGCAGCCTATAGGGGACTGTCTCTGATTAACAGTGAGTTTACAGCAGCCTATAGGGGACTGTCTCTGGTTAACAGTGAGTTTACAGCAGCCTATAGGGGACTGTCTCTGGTTAACAGTGATTTTACAGCAGCCTATAGGGGACTGTCTGATTAACAGTGAGTTTACAGCAGCCTATAGGGGACTGTCTGATTAACAGTGAGTTTACAGCAGCCTATAGGGGACTGTCTCTGGGTAACAGAGAGTGAACAGCAGCCTATAGGGGACTGTCTGATTAACAGTGAGTTTACAGCAGCCTATAGGGGACTGTCTCTGGGTAACAGAGAGTGAACAGCAGCCTATAGGGGACTGTCTGATTAACAGTGAGTTTACAGCAGCCTATAGGGGACTGTCTCTGGTTAACAGTGAGTTTACAGCAGCCTATAGGGGACTGTCTGATTAACAGTGAGTTTACAGCAGCCTATAGGGGACTGTCTTTGATTAACAGTGAGTTTACAGCGGCCTATAGGACTGTCTCTGGTTAACAGGGAGTTTACAGCGGCCTATAGGGGACTGTCTCTGGTTAACAGTGAGTTTACAGCTGCCAATAGGGGACTGTCTCTGGTTAACAGTGAGTTTACAGCAGCCTATACGACTGTCTCTGATTAACAGGGAGTTTACAGCAGCCAATAGGGGACTGCCTCTGGTGAACAGTGAGTTTACCGCAGCCTATAGGGTACTGTCTCTGATTAACAGTGAGTTTACAGTCGTCAATAGGACTGTCTCTGATTTACAGTGAGTTTACAGCAGCCTATAGGGGACTGTCTCTGGTTAACAGTGAGTTTACAGCAGCCAATAGGGGACTGCCTCTGGTTAACAGTGAGTTTACAGCAGCCAATAGGGGACTGTCTCTGATTAACATTGAGTTTACAGCAGCCTATAGGGGACTGTCTCTGGTTAACAGTGAGTTTACATCAGCCTATAGGGGACTGTCTCTGGTTAACAGTGAGTTTACAGCGGCCTATAGGGGACTGTCTCTGGTTAACAGTGAGTTTACAGCGGCCTATACGACTGTCTCTGATTAACAGTGAGTTTACAGCAGCCTATAGGGGACTGTCTGATTAACAGTGAGTTTACAGCAGCCTATAGGGGACTGTCTCTGGTTAACAGTGAGTTTACAGCAGCCTATAGGGGACTGTCTTTGATTAACAGTGAGTTTACAGCGGGATATAGGGGACTGTCTTTGATTAACAGTGAGTTTACAGTGGCCTATAGGACTGTCTGTGGTTAACAGTGAGTTTATAGCAGCCTATAGGACTGTCTCTGGTTAACAGGGAGTTTACAGCGGCCTATAGGGGACTGTCTCTGGTTAACAGTGAGTTTACGGCAGCCTATACGACTGTCTCTGATTAACAGGGAGTTTACAGCAGCCTATAGGGGACTGTCTCTGCTTAACAGTGAGTTTACAGCAGCCTATAGGGGACTGTCTCTTATTAACAGTGAATTTACAGCGGCCTATAGGACTGTCTCTAATTAACAGTGAGTGTACAGCGGCCTATAGGACTGTCTCTGGTTAACAGTGAGTTTACAGCGGCCTATAGGACTGTCTCTGGTTAACAGGGAGTTTATAGGGGACTGTCTCTGGTTAACACTAAGTTTACAGCAGCCTATAGGGGACTGTCTCTGATTAACAGTGAGTTTACAGCGGCCTATAGGGGACTGTCTTTGATTAACAGTGAGTTTACAGCGGCCTATAGGACTGTCTCTGGTTAACAGGGAGTTTACAGCGGCCTATAGGGGACTGTCTCTGGTTAACAGTGAGTTTACAGCTGCCAATAGGGGACTGTCTCTGGTTAACAGTGAGTTTACAGCAGCCTATACGACTGTCTCTGATTATCAGGGAGTTTACAGCAGCCTATAGGGGACTGTCTCTGGTTAACAGTGAGTTTACAGCAGCCTATAGGTGACTGTCTCTGATTAACAGTGAGATTACAGCAGCCTATAGGGGTCTGTCTCTGATTAACAGTGAGTTTACAGCAGCCTATAGGAGACTGTCTGATTAACAGTGAGTTTACAGCAGCCTATAGGGGACTGTCTCTGGTTAACAGTGAGTTTACAGCAGCCTATAGGGGACTGTGTCTGATTAACAGTGAGTTTACAGTGGCCTATAAGACTGTCTCTGGTTAACAGTGAGTTTACAGCAGCCTATAGGGGACTGTCTCTGGTTAACAGTGATTTTACAGCAGCCTATAGGGGACTGTCTCTGATTAACAGTGAGTTTACAGCGGCCTATAGGGGACTGTCTCTGGTTAACAGTGAGTTTACAGCAGCCTATAGGGGACTGTGTCTGATTAACAGTGAGTTTACAGCAGCCTATACGACTGTCTCTGATTATCAGGGAGTTTACAGCAGCCTATAGGGGACTGTCTCTGGTTAACAGTGAGTTTACAGCAGCCTATAGGTGACTGTCTCTGATTAACAGTGAGATTACAGCAGACTATAGGGGTCTGTCTCTGATTAACAGTGAGTTTACAGCAGCCTATAGGAGACTGTCTGATTAACAGTGAGTTTACAGCAGCCTATAGGGGACTGTCTCTGGTTAACAGTGAGTTTACAGCAGCCTATAGGGGACTGTGTCTGATTAACAGTGAGTTTACAGTGGCCTATAAGACTGTCTCTGGTTAACAGTGAGTTTACAGCAGCCTATAGGGGACTGTCTCTGGTTAACAGTGATTTTACAGCAGCCTATAGGGGACTGTCTCTGATTAACAGTGAGTTTACAGCGGCCTATGGGGGACTGTCTCTGGTTAACAGTGAGTTTACAGCAGCCTATAGGGGACTGTGTCTGATTAACAGTGAGTTTACAGCAGCCTATACGACTGTCTCTGATTAACAGGGAGTTTACAGCAGCCTATAGGGGACTGTCTCTGGTTAACAGTGAGTTTACAGCAGCCTATAGGGGACTGTCTCTTATTAACAGTGAGTTTACAGCAGCCTATAGGGGACTGTCTCTGGTTAACAGTGAGTTTACAGCTGCCAATAGGGGACTGTCTCTGGTTAACAGTGAGTTTACAGCAGCCTATACGACTGTCTCTGATTAACAGGGAGTTTACAGCAGCCTATAGGGGACTGTCTCTGGTTAACAGTGAGTTTACAGCAGCCTATAGGGGACTGTCTCTGATTAACAGTGAGATTACAGCAGCCTATAGGGGTCTGTCTCTGATTAACAGTGAGTTTACAGCAGCCTATAGGGGACTGTCTCTGGTTAACAGTGAGTTTACAGCAGCCTATAGGAGACTGTCTGATTAACAGTGAGTTTACAGCAGCCTATAGGGGACTGTCTCTGGTTAACAGTGAGTTTACAGCAGCCTATAGGGGACTGTGTCTGATTAACAGTGAGTTTACAGTGGCCTATAAGACTGTCTCTGGTTAACAGTGAGTTTACAGCAGCCAATAGGGGACTGTCTCTGGTTAACAGTGATTTTACAGCAGCCTATAGGGGACTGTCTCTGATTAACAGTGAGTTTACAGCAGCCTATAGGGGACTGTCTCTGGTTAACAGTGATTTTACAGCAGCCTATAGGGGACTGTCTCTGGTTAACAGTGAGTTTACAGCAGCCTATAGGGGACTGTCTCTGGTTAACAGTGATTTTACAGCAGCCTATAGGGGACTGTCTGATTAACAGTGAGTTTACAGCAGCCTTTAGGGGACTGTCTCTGGTTAACAGTGAGTTTACAGCAGCCTATAGGGGACTGTCTCTGGGTAACAGAGAGTGAACAGCAGCCTATAGGGGACTGTCTGATTAACAGTGAGTTTACAGCAGCCTATAGGGGACTGTCTCTGGGTAACAGAGAGTGAACAGCAGCCTATAGGGGACTGTCTGATTAACAGTGAGTTTACAGCAGCCTATAGGGGACTGTCTCTGGTTAACAGTGAGTTTACAGCAGCCTATAGGGGACTGTCTCTGGGTAACAGAGAGTGAACAGCAGCCTATAGGGGACTGTCTCTGATTAACAGTGAGTTTACAGCAGCCTATAGGGGACTGTCTCTGGGTAACAGAGAGTGTACAGCAGCCTATAGGGGACTGTCTCTGGTTTACAGTGAGTTTACAGCAGCCTATAGGGGACTATCTCTTATTAACAGTGAGTTTACAGCAGCCTATAGGGGACTGTCTCTGGTTAACCTCTTGGGGCTAGGTGGGACGCTAGCGTGCCACCTGTGGTGCACTCCATCAACAGCAGGTGCATTTCAAGAGCGGCAAATTTGAATCCAAATAAATGTCAAAATTCAAATTTTTCAAAAATACAACTATGTTACACCATTTGAAAGATAAACATCTCCTTAATCTAACCACGTTTTACGATTTCAAAAAGGTTTTACGGCGAAAGCATAAATTTAGAGTATGTTAGGACAGTACATTTACAAGAGTTGTGTGTAATGTTTTGTCAAGTCAAAGACAGGGTCACCAAAACCATAAAACCAGCTAAAATGATACACTAACCTTTTACAATCTCCATCAGATGACACTCCTAGGACATTATGTTAGACAATGCATGCATTTTTAGTTCTATCAAGTTCATATTTATATACAAAAACAGCGTTTTACTATGGCATTGATGTTGAGGAAATCGTTTCCCTCCAATAACCGGCAGTCAAGTCAGCGTCAGAAATTAAATAATTAAAATTAGAAAACATTGTTAAAATATTATATTGTCATTTAAAGAATTATAGATTTACATCTTTTGAACGCAATCAACTTGCCAGATTTAAAAATAACCTTACTGGGAAATCACACTTTGCAATAATCTGAGCACTGTGCCCAGAAAAATACGCGTTGCGATACAGACTAGACGTCATGTTGGGGAGATCTAAAATCGAAAATACTATGTAAATAATCCATTACCTTTGATTCTCTTCATCAGATGTCACTTCCAGGTATCACAGGTCCATAACGAATGTAGTTTTGTTCAAAAAAGCTCATCATTTATGTCCAAAAATCTCCGTCTCGTTAGCACATGATGTAAGCCAGCCGGACTTCTCGTCATGAACGAGGGGAAAAAATATATTTCCGTTCGTTCAAACATGTCAAACGTTGTATAGCATAAATCATTAGGGCCTTTTTTAACCAGAACATGAATAATATTCAAGGTGGACGAATGCATAGCCTTTTATAACGTATTGGAACGAGGGTACCCAACATGAAGTAGCGCGCCAGGTGTCTAATGGGACATCACCGTTCCATGGCTCTTGTTCGGTCAGATCTCCCTCCAGAAGACTCAAAACACTTTGTAAAGGCTGGTGACATCTAGTGGAAGCAATAGGAAGTGCCAAAATATTCCTAAACCCCTGTGTCTTTCAATGGGATAGCTTTAAAGTCAATACAACACATCAGGTATCCACTTCCTGTCAGAAAATGTCTCAGGGTTTTGCCTGCCAAATGAGTTCTGTTATACTCACAGACACCATTCAAACAGTTTTGGAAACTTTAGAGTGTTTTCTATCCATATATAATAAGTATATGCATATTCTAGTTACTGGGTAGGATTAGTAACCAGATTAAATCGGGTACATTTTTTTTATCCAGACGTGCAAATGCTGCCCCCTAGACCCAACAGGTTAACAGTGAGTTTACAGCAGCCTATAGGGGACTGTGTCTGATTAACAGTGAGTTTACAGTGGCCTATAAGACTGTCTCTGGTTAACAGTGAGTTTACAGCAGCCAATAGGGGACTGTCTCTGGTTAACAGTGATTTTACAGCAGCCTATAGGGGACTGTCTCTGATTAACAGTGAGTTTACAGCAGCCTATAGGGGACTGTCTCTGGTTAACAGTGATTTTACAGCAGCCTATAGGGGACTGTCTCTGGTTAACAGTGAGTTTACAGCAGCCTATAGGGGACTGTCTCTGGTTAACAGTGATTTTACAGCAGCCTATAGGGGACTGTCTGATTAACAGTGAGTTTACAGCAGCCTTTAGGGGACTGTCTCTGGTTAACAGTGAGTTTACAGCAGCCTATAGGGGACTGTCTCTGGGTAACAGAGAGTGAACAGCAGCCTATAGGGGACTGTCTGATTAACAGTGAGTTTACAGCAGCCTATAGGGGACTGTCTCTGGGTAACAGAGAGTGAACAGCAGCCTATAGGGGACTGTCTGATTAACAGTGAGTTTACAGCAGCCTATAGGGGACTGTCTCTGGTTAACAGTGAGTTTACAGCAGCCTATAGGGGACTGTCTCTGGGTAACAGAGAGTGAACAGCAGCCTATAGGGGACTGTCTCTGATTAACAGTGAGTTTACAGCAGCCTATAGGGGACTGTCTCTGGGTAACAGAGAGTGTACAGCAGCCTATAGGGGACTGTCTCTGGTTTACAGTGAGTTTACAGCAGCCTATAGGGGACTATCTCTTATTAACAGTGAGTTTACAGCAGCCTATAGGGGACTGTCTCTGGTTAACAGTGAGTTTACAGCAGCCTATAGGGGACTGTCTGATTAACAGTGAGTTTACAGCAGCCTATAGGGGACTGTCTGATTTACAGTGAGTTTACAGCATCCTATAGGGGACTGTCTCTGGTAAACAGTGAGTTTACAGCAGCCTATAGTGGACTGTTTCTGGTTAACAGTGAGTTTACAGCGGCCTATAGGGGACTGTCTCTGGTGAACAGTGAGTTTACCGCAGCCTATAGGGTACTGTCTCTGATTAACAGTGAGTTTACAGCGGCCAATAGGACTGTCTCTGATTTACAGTGAGTTTACAGCAGCCTATAGGGGACTGTCTCTGGTTAACAGTGAGTTTACAGCAGCCAATATGGGACTGCCTCTGGTTAACAGTGAGTTTACAGCAGCCAATAGGGGACTGTCTCTGATTAACATTGAGTTTACAGCAGCCTATAGGGGACTGTCTCTGGTTAACAGTGAGTTTACATCAGCCTATAGGGGACTGTCTCTGGTTAACAGTGAGTTTACAGCGGCCTATAGGGGACTGTCTCTGGTTAACAGTGAGTTTACAGCGGCCTATACGACTGTCTCTGATTAACAGTGAGTTTACAGCAGCCTATAGGGGACTGTCTGATTAACAGTGAGTTTACAGCAGCCTATAGGGGACTGTCTTTGATTAACAGTGAGTTTACAGCGGCCTATAGGACTGTCTCTGGTTAACAGGGAGTTTACAGCGGCCTATAGGGGACTGTCTCTGGTTAACAGTGAGTTTACAGCTGCCAATAGGGGACTGTCTCTGGTTAACAGTGAGTTTACAGCAGCCTATACGACTGTCTCTGATTAACAGGGAGTTTACAGCAGCCTATAGGGGACTGTCTCTGGTTAACAGTGAGTTTACAGCAGCCTATAGGGGACTGTCTCTGATTAACAGTGAGATTACAGCAGCCTATAGGGGTCTGTCTCTGATTAACAGTGAGTTTACAGCAGCCTATAGGGGACTGTCTCTGGTTAACAGTGAGTTTACAGCAGCCTATAGGAGACTGTCTGATTAACAGTGAGTTTACAGCAGCCTATAGGGGACTGTCTCTGGTTAACAGTGAGTTTACAGCAGCCTATAGGGGACTGTGTCTGATTAACAGTGAGTTTACAGTGGCCTATAAGACTGTCTCTGGTTAACAGTGAGTTTACAGCAGCCAATAGGGGACTGTCTCTGGTTAACAGTGATTTTACAGCAGCCTATAGGGGACTGTCTCTGATTAACAGTGAGTTTACAGCAGCCTATAGGGGACTGTCTCTGGTTAACAGTGATTTTACAGCAGCCTATAGGGGACTGTCTCTGGTTAACAGTGAGTTTACAGCAGCCTATAGGGGACTGTCTCTGGTTAACAGTGATTTTACAGCAGCCTATAGGGGACTGTCTGATTAACAGTGAGTTTACAGCAGCCTTTAGGGGACTGTCTCTGGTTAACAGTGAGTTTACAGCAGCCTATAGGGGACTGTCTCTGGGTAACAGAGAGTGAACAGCAGCCTATAGGGGACTGTCTGATTAACAGTGAGTTTACAGCAGCCTATAGGGGACTGTCTCTGGGTAACAGAGAGTGAACAGCAGCCTATAGGGGACTGTCTGATTAACAGTGAGTTTACAGCAGCCTATAGGGGACTGTCTCTGGTTAACAGTGAGTTTACAGCAGCCTATAGGGGACTGTCTCTGGGTAACAGAGAGTGAACAGCAGCCTATAGGGGACTGTCTCTGATTAACAGTGAGTTTACAGCAGCCTATAGGGGACTGTCTCTGGGTAACAGAGAGTGTACAGCAGCCTATAGGGGACTGTCTCTGGTTTACAGTGAGTTTACAGCAGCCTATAGGGGACTATCTCTTATTAACAGTGAGTTTACAGCAGCCTATAGGGGACTGTCTCTGGTTAACAGTGAGTTTACAGCAGCCTATAGGGGACTGTGTCTGATTAACAGTGAGTTTACAGTGGCCTATAAGACTGTCTCTGGTTAACAGTGAGTTTACAGCAGCCAATAGGGGACTGTCTCTGGTTAACAGTGATTTTACAGCAGCCTATAGGGGACTGTCTCTGATTAACAGTGAGTTTACAGCAGCCTATAGGGGACTGTCTCTGGTTAACAGTGATTTTACAGCAGCCTATAGGGGACTGTCTCTGGTTAACAGTGAGTTTACAGCAGCCTATAGGGGACTGTCTCTGGTTAACAGTGATTTTACAGCAGCCTATAGGGGACTGTCTGATTAACAGTGAGTTTACAGCAGCCTTTAGGGGACTGTCTCTGGGTAACAGAGAGTGAACAGCAGCCTATAGGGGACTGTCTGATTAACAGTGAGTTTACAGCAGCCTATAGGGGACTGTCTCTGGGTAACAGAGAGTGAACAGCAGCCTATAGGGGACTGTCTGATTAACAGTGAGTTTACAGCAGCCTATAGGGGACTGTCTCTGGTTAACAGTGAGTTTACAGCAGCCTATAGGGGACTGTCTCTGGGTAACAGAGAGTGAACAGCAGCCTATAGGGGACTGTCTCTGATTAACAGTGAGTTTACAGCAGCCTATAGGGGACTGTCTCTGGGTAACAGAGAGTGTACAGCAGCCTATAGGGGACTGTCTCTGGTTTACAGTGAGTTTACAGCAGCCTATAGGGGACTATCTCTTATTAACAGTGAGTTTACAGCAGCCTATAGGGGACTGTCTCTGGTTAACAGTGAGTTTACAGCAGCCTATAGGGGACTGTCTGATTAACAGTGAGTTTACAGCAGCCTATAGGGGACTGTCTGATTTACAGTGAGTTTACAGCAGCCTATAGGGGACTGTCTCTGGTAAACAGTGAGTTTACAGCAGCCTATAGTGGACTGTTTCTGGTTAACAGTGAGTTTACAGCGGCCTATAGGGGACTGTCTCTGGTGAACAGTGAGTTTACCGCAGCCTATAGGGTACTGTCTCTGATTAACAGTGAGTTTACAGCGGCCAATAGGACTGTCTCTGATTTACAGTGAGTTTACAGCAGCCTATAGGGGACTGTCTCTGGTTAACAGTGAGTTTACAGCAGCCAATATGGGACTGCCTCTGGTTAACAGTGAGTTTACAGCAGCCAATAGGGGACTGTCTCTGATTAACATTGAGTTTACAGCAGCCTATAGGGGACTGTCTCTGGTTAACAGTGAGTTTACATCAGCCTATAGGGGACTGTCTCTGGTTAACAGTGAGTTTACAGCGGCCTATAGGGGACTGTCTCTGGTTAACAGTGAGTTTACAGCGGCCTATACGACTGTCTCTGATTAACAGTGAGTTTACAGCAGCCTATAGGGGACTGTCTGATTAACAGTGAGTTTACAGCAGCCTATAGGGGACTGTCTTTGATTAACAGTGAGTTTACAGCGGCCTATAGGACTGTCTCTGGTTAACAGGGAGTTTACAGCGGCCTATAGGGGACTGTCTCTGGTTAACAGTGAGTTTACAGCTGCCAATAGGGGACTGTCTCTGGTTAACAGTGAGTTTACAGCAGCCTATACGACTGTCTCTGATTAACAGGGAGTTTACAGCAGCCAATAGGGGACTGCCTCTGGTGAACAGTGAGTTTACCGCAGCCTATAGGGTACTGTCTCTGATTAACAGTGAGTTTACAGCGGCCAATAGGACTGTCTCTGATTTACAGTGAGTTTACAGCAGCCTATAGGGGACTGTCTCTGGTTAACAGTGAGTTTACAGCAGCCAATAGGGGACTGCCTCTGGTTAACAGTGAGTTTACAGCAGCCAATAGGGGACTGTCTCTGATTAACATTGAGTTTACAGCAGCCTATAGGGGACTGTCTCTGGTTAACAGTGAGTTTACATCAGCCTATAGGGGACTGTCTCTGGTTAACAGTGAGTTTACAGCGGCCTATAGGGGACTGTCTCTGGTTAACAGTGAGTTTACAGCGGCCTATACGACTGTCTCTGATTAACAGTGAGTTTACAGCAGCCTATAGGGGACTGTCTGATTAACAGTGAGTTTACAGCAGCCTATAGGGGACTGTCTCTGGTTAACAGTGAGTTTACAGCAGCCTATAGGGGACAGTCTTTGATTAACAGTGAGTTTACAGCGGAATATAGGGGACTGTCTTTGATTAACAGTGAGTTTACAGTGGCCTTTAGGACTGTCTGTGGTTAACAGTGAGTTTACAGCAGCCTATAGGACTGTCTCTGGTTAACAGGGAGTTTACAGCGGCCTATAAGGGACTGTCTCTGGTTAACAGTGAGTTTACAGCAGCCTATACGACTGTCTCTGATTAACAGGGAGTTTACAGCAGCCTATAGGGGACTGTCTCTGCTTAACAGTGAGTTTACAGCAGCCTATAGGGGACTGTCTCTTATTAACAGTGAATTTACAGCGGCCTATAGGACTGTCTCTAATTAACAGTGAGTGTACAGCGGCCTATAGGACTGTCTCTGGTTAACAGTGAGTTTACAGCGGCCTATAGGACTGTCTCTGGTTAACAGGGAGTTTATAGGGGACTGTCTCTGGTTAACACTAAGTTTACAGCAGCCTATAGGGGACTGTCTCTGATTAACAGTGAGTTTACAGCGGCCTATAGGGGACTGTCTTTGATTAACAGTGAGTTTACAGCGGCCTATAGGACTGTCTCTGGTTAACAGGGAGTTTACAGCGGCCTATAGGGGACTGTCTCTGGTTAACAGTGAGTTTACAGCTGCCAATAGGGGACTGTCTCTGGTTAACAGTGAGTTTACAGCAGCCTATACGACTGTCTCTGATTAACAGGGAGTTTACAGCAGCCTATAGGGGACTGTCTCTGGTTAACAGTGAGTTTACAGCAGCCTATAGGGGACTGTCTCTGATTAACAGTGAGATTACAGCAGCCTATAGGGGTCTGTCTCTGATTAACAGTGAGTTTACAGCAGCCTATAGGGGACTGTCTCTGGTTAACAGTGAGTTTACAGCAGCCTATAGGAGACTGTCTGATTAACAGTGAGTTTAGAGCAGCCTATAGGGGACTGTCTCTGGTTAACAGTGAGTTTACAGCAGCCTATAGGGGACTGTGTCTGATTAACAGTGAGTTTACAGTGGCCTATAAGACTGTCTCTGGTTAACAGTGAGTTTACAGCAGCCTATAGGGGACTGTCTCTGGTTAACAGTGATTTTACAGCAGCCTATAGGGGACTGTCTCTGATTAACAGTGAGTTTACAGCAGCCTATAGGGGACTGTCTCTGGTTAACAGTGATTTTACAGCAGCCTATAGGGGACTGTCTCTGGTTAACAGTGAGTTTACAGCAGCCTATAGGGGACTGTCTCTGGTTAACAGTGATTTTACAGCAGCCTATAGGGGACTGTCTGATTAACAGTGAGTTTACAGCAGCCTATAGGAGACTGTCTCTGGTTAACAGTGAGTTTACAGCAGCCTATAGGGGACTGTCTCTGGGTAAC
Organism: Salmo salar; assembly: GCF_965601325.2. NCBI lineage: Eukaryota > Metazoa > Chordata > Actinopteri > Salmoniformes > Salmonidae > Salmo > Salmo salar. The sequence continues at coordinate 858,924 of NW_027675356.1, forward strand.
AGAGAGTGAACAGCAGCCTATAGGGGAATGTCTGATTAACAGTGAGTTTACAGCAGCCTATAGGGGACTGTCTCTGGTTAACAGTGAGTTTACAGCAGCCTATAGGGGACCTTCTCTGGGTAACAGAGAGTGAACAGCAGCCTATACGACTGTCTCTGATTAACAGGGAGTTTACAGCAGCCTATAGGGGACTGTCTCTGCTTAACAGTGAGTTTACAGCAGCCTATAGGGGACTGTCTCCTATTAACAGTGAATTTACAGCGGCCTATAGGACTGTCTCTAATTAACAGTGAGTGTACAGCGGCCTATAGGACTGTCTCTGGTTAACAGTGAGTTTACAGCGGCCTATAGGACTGTCTCTGGTTAACAGGGAGTTTATAGGGGACTGTCTCTGGTTAACACTAAGTTTACAGCAGCCTATAGGGGACTGTCTCTGATTAACAGTGAGTTTACAGCGGCCTATAGGGGACTGTCTTTGATTAACAGTGAGTTTACAGCGGCCTATAGGACTGTCTCTGGTTAACAGGGAGTTTACAGCGGCCTATAGGGGACTGTCTCTGGTTAACAGTGAGTTTACAGCTGCCAATAGGGGACTGTCTCTGGTTAACAGTGAGTTTACAGCAGCCTATACGACTGTCTCTGATTAACAGGGAGTTTACAGCAGCCTATAGGGGACTGTCTCTGGTTAACAGTGAGTTTACAGCAGCCTATAGGGGACTGTCTCTGATTAACAGTGAGATTACAGCAGCCTATAGGGGTCTGTCTCTGATTAACAGTGAGTTTACAGCAGCCTATAGGGGACTGTCTCTGGTTAACAGTGAGTTTACAGCAGCCTATAGGAGACTGTCTGATTAACAGTGAGTTTACAGCAGCCTATAGGGGACTGTCTCTGGTTAACAGTGAGTTTACTGCAGCCTATAGGGGACTGTCTCTGGTTAACAGTGATTTTACAGCAGCCTATAGGGGACTGTCTCTGATTAACAGTGAGTTTACAGCAGCCTATAGGGGACTGTCTCTGGTTAACAGTGATTTTACAGCAGCCTATAGGGGACTGTCTCTGGTTAACAGTGAGTTTACAGCAGCCTATAGGGGACTGTCTCTGGTTAACAGTGATTTTACAGCAGCCTATAGGGGACTGTCTGATTAACAGTGAGTTTACAGCAGCCTATAGGGGACTGTCTCTGGTTAACAGTGAGTTTACAGCAGCCTATAGGGGACTGTCTCTGGGTAACAGAGAGTGAACAGCAGCCTATAGGGGACTGTCTGATTAACAGTGAGTTTACAGCAGCCTATAGGGGACTGTCTCTGGTTAACAGTGATTTTACAGCAGCCTATAGGGGACTGTCTCTGATTAACAGTGAGTTTACAGCAGCCTATAGGGGACTGTCTCTGGTTAACAGTGATTTTACAGCAGCCTATAGGGGACTGTCTCTGGTTAACAGTGAGTTTACAGCAGCCTATAGGGGACTGTCTCTGGTTAACAGTGATTTTACAGCAGCCTATAGGGGACTGTCTGATTAACAGTGAGTTTACAGCAGCCTATAGGGGACTGTCTCTGGTTAACAGTGAGTTTACAGCAGCCTATAGGGGACTGTCTCTGGGTAACAGAGAGTGAACAGCAGCCTATAGGGGACTGTCTGATTAACAGTGAGTTTACAGCAGCCTATAGGGGACTGTCTCTGGGTAACAGAGAGTGAACAGCAGCCTATAGGGGACTGTCTGATTAACAGTGAGTTTACAGCAGCCTATAGGGGACTGTCTCTGGTTAACAGTGAGTTTACAGCAGCCTATAGGGGACCTTCTCTGGGTAACAGAGAGTGAACAGCAGCCTATACGACTGTCTCTGATTAACAGGGAGTTTACAGCAGCCTATAGGGGACTGTCTCTGCTTAACAGTGAGTTTACAGCAGCCTATAGGGGACTGTCTCCTATTAACAGTGAATTTACAGCGGCCTATAGGACTGTCTCTAATTAACAGTGAGTGTACAGCGGCCTATAGGACTGTCTCTGGTTAACAGTGAGTTTACAGCGGCCTATAGGACTGTCTCTGGTTAACAGGGAGTTTATAGGGGACTGTCTCTGGTTAACACTAAGTTTACAGCAGCCTATAGGGGACTGTCTCTGATTAACAGTGAGTTTACAGCGGCCTATAGGGGACTGTCTTTGATTAACAGTGAGTTTACAGCGGCCTATAGGACTGTCTCTGGTTAACAGGGAGTTTACAGCGGCCTATAGGGGACTGTCTCTGGTTAACAGTGAGTTTACAGCTGCCAATAGGGGACTGTCTCTGGTTAACAGTGAGTTTACAGCAGCCTATACGACTGTCTCTGATTAACAGGGAGTTTACAGCAGCCTATAGGGGACTGTCTCTGGTTAACAGTGAGTTTACAGCAGCCTATAGGGGACTGTCTCTGATTAACAGTGAGATTACAGCAGCCTATAGGGGTCTGTCTCTGATTAACAGTGAGTTTACAGCAGCCTATAGGGGACTGTCTCTGGTTAACAGTGAGTTTACAGCAGCCTATAGGAGACTGTCTGATTAACAGTGAGTTTACAGCAGCCTATAGGGGACTGTCTCTGGTTAACAGTGAGTTTACAGCAGCCTATAGGGGACTGTCTCTGGTTAACAGTGATTTTACAGCAGCCTATAGGGGACTGTCTCTGATTAACAGTGAGTTTACAGCAGCCTATAGGGGACTGTCTCTGGTTAACAGTGATTTTACAGCAGCCTATAGTGGACTGTCTCTGGTTAACAGTGAGTTTACAGCAGCCTATAGGGGACTGTCTCTGGTTAACAGTGATTTTACAGCAGCCTATAGGGGACTGTCTGATTAACAGTGAGTTTACAGCAGCCTATAGGGGACTGTCTCTGGTTAACAGTGAGTTTACAGCAGCCTATAGGGGACTGTCTCTGGGTAACAGAGAGTGAACAGCAGCCTATAGGGGACTGTCTGATTAACAGTGAGTTTACAGCAGCCTATAGGGGACTGTCTCTGGGTAACAGAGAGTGATCAGCAGCCTATAGGGGACTGTCTGATTAACAGTGAGTTTACAGCAGCCTATAGGGGACTGTCTCTGGTTAACAGTGAGTTTACAGCAGCCTATAGGGGACTGTCTGTGGGTAACAGAGAGTGAACAGCAGCCTATAGGGGACTGTCTCTGATTAACAGTGAGTTTACAGCAGCCTATAGGGGACTGTCTCTTGGTAACAGAGAGTGTACAGCAGCCTATAGGGGACTGTCTCTGGTTTACAGTGAGTTTACAGCAGCCTATAGGGGACTGTCTCTGATTAACAGTGAGTTTACAGCAGACTATAGGGGACTGTCTCTGATTAACTGTGAGTTTACAGCAGCCTATAGGGGACTATCTCTTATTAACAGTGAGTTTACAGCAGCCTATAGGGGACTGTCTCTGGTTAACAGTGAGTTTACAGCAGCCTATAGGGGACTGTCTGATTAACAGTGAGTTTACAGCAGCCTATAGGGGACTGTCTGATTTACAGTGAGTTTACAGCAGCCTATAGGGGACTGTCTCTGGTAAACAGTGAGTTTACAGCGGCCTATAGGGGACTGTCTCTGGTGAACAGTGAGTTTACCGCAGCCTATAGGGGACTGTCTTTGATTAACAGTGAGTTTACAGTGGCCTATAGGGGACTGTCTCTGGTTAACCCTCTGGTTAACAGTGAGTTTACAGCAGCCTATAGGGGACTGTCTCTGGTTAACAGTGATTTTACAGCAGCCTATAGGGGACTGTCTGATTAACAGTGAGTTTACAGCAGCCTATAGGGGACTGTCTCTGGTTAACAGTGAGTTTACAGCAGCCTATAGGGGACTGTCTCTGGGTAACAGAGAGTGAACAGCAGCCTATAGGGGACTGTCTGATTAACAGTGAGTTTACAGCAGCCTATAGGGGACTGTCTCTGGGTAACAGAGAGTGAACAGCAGCCTATAGGGGACTGTCTGATTAACAGTGAGTTTACAGCAGCCTATAGGGGACTGTCTCTGGTTAACAGTGAGTTTACAGCAGCCTATAGGGGACCTTCTCTGGGTAACAGAGAGTGAACAGCAGCCTATACGACTGTCTCTGATTAACAGGGAGTTTACAGCAGCCTATAGGGGACTGTCTCTGCTTAACAGTGAGTTTACAGCAGCCTATAGGGGACTGTCTCCTATTAACAGTGAATTTACAGCGGCCTATAGGACTGTCTCTAATTAACAGTGAGTGTACAGCGGCCTATAGGACTGTCTCTGGTTAACAGTGAGTTTACAGCGGCCTATAGGACTGTCTCTGGTTAACAGGGAGTTTATAGGGGACTGTCTCTGGTTAACACTAAGTTTACAGCAGCCTATAGGGGACTGTCTCTGATTAACAGTGAGTTTACAGCGGCCTATAGGGGACTGTCTTTGATTAACAGTGAGTTTACAGCGGCCTATAGGACTGTCTCTGGTTAACAGGGAGTTTACAGCGGCCTATAGGGGACTGTCTCTGGTTAACAGTGAGTTTACAGCTGCCAATAGGGGACTGTCTCTGGTTAACAGTGAGTTTACAGCAGCCTATACGACTGTCTCTGATTAACAGGGAGTTTACAGCAGCCTATAGGGGACTGTCTCTGGTTAACAGTGAGTTTACAGCAGCCTATAGGGGACTGTCTCTGATTAACAGTGAGATTACAGCAGCCTATAGGGGTCTGTCTCTGATTAACAGTGAGTTTACAGCAGCCTATAGGGGACTGTCTCTGGTTAACAGTGAGTTTACAGCAGCCTATAGGAGACTGTCTGATTAACAGTGAGTTTACAGCAGCCTATAGGGGACTGTCTCTGGTTAACAGTGAGTTTACAGCAGCCTATAGGGGACTGTCTCTGGTTAACAGTGATTTTACAGCAGCCTATAGGGGACTGTCTCTGATTAACAGTGAGTTTACAGCAGCCTATAGGGGACTGTCTCTGGTTAACAGTGATTTTACAGCAGCCTATAGTGGACTGTCTCTGGTTAACAGTGAGTTTACAGCAGCCTATAGGGGACTGTCTCTGGTTAACAGTGATTTTACAGCAGCCTATAGGGGACTGTCTGATTAACAGTGAGTTTACAGCAGCCTATAGGGGACTGTCTCTGGTTAACAGTGAGTTTACAGCAGCCTATAGGGGACTGTCTCTGGGTAACAGAGAGTGAACAGCAGCCTATAGGGGACTGTCTGATTAACAGTGAGTTTACAGCAGCCTATAGGGGACTGTCTCTGGGTAACAGAGAGTGATCAGCAGCCTATAGGGGACTGTCTGATTAACAGTGAGTTTACAGCAGCCTATAGGGGACTGTCTCTGGTTAACAGTGAGTTTACAGCAGCCTATAGGGGACTGTCTGTGGGTAACAGAGAGTGAACAGCAGCCTATAGGGGACTGTCTCTGATTAACAGTGAGTTTACAGCAGCCTATAGGGGACTGTCTCTTGGTAACAGAGAGTGTACAGCAGCCTATAGGGGACTGTCTCTGGTTTACAGTGAGTTTACAGCAGCCTATAGGGGACTGTCTCTGATTAACAGTGAGTTTACAGCAGACTATAGGGGACTGTCTCTGATTAACTGTGAGTTTACAGCAGCCTATAGGGGACTATCTCTTATTAACAGTGAGTTTACAGCAGCCTATAGGGGACTGTCTCTGGTTAACAGTGAGTTTACAGCAGCCTATAGGGGACTGTCTGATTAACAGTGAGTTTACAGCAGCCTATAGGGGACTGTCTGATTTACAGTGAGTTTACAGCAGCCTATAGGGGACTGTCTCTGGTAAACAGTGAGTTTACAGCGGCCTATAGGGGACTGTCTCTGGTGAACAGTGAGTTTACCGCAGCCTATAGGGTACTGTCTCTGATTAACAGTGAGTTTACAGCGGCCAATAGGACTGTCTCTGATTTACAGTGAGTTTACAGCAGCCTATAGGGGACTGTCTCTGGTTAGCAGTGAGTTTACAGCAGCCAATAGGGGACTGCCTCTGGTTAACAGTGAGTTTACAGCAGCCTATAGGGGACTGTCTCTGGTTAACAGTGATTTTACAGCAGCCTATAGGGGACTGTCTGATTAACAGTGAGTTTACAGCAGCCTATAGGGGACTGTCTCTGGTTAACAGTGAGTTTACAGCAGCCTATAGGGGACTGTCTCTGGGTAACAGAGAGTGAACAGCAGCCTATAGGGGACTGTCTGATTAACAGTGAGTTTACAGCAGCCTATAGGGGACTGTCTCTGGGTAACAGAGAGTGAACAGCAGCCTATAGGGGACTGTCTGATTAACAGTGAGTTTACAGCAGCCTATAGGGGACTGTCTCTGGTTAACAGTGAGTTTACAGCAGCCTATAGGGGACCTTCTCTGGGTAACAGAGAGTGAACAGCAGCCTATACGACTGTCTCTGATTAACAGGGAGTTTACAGCAGCCTATAGGGGACTGTCTCTGCTTAACAGTGAGTTTACAGCAGCCTATAGGGGACTGTCTCCTATTAACAGTGAATTTACAGCGGCCTATAGGACTGTCTCTAATTAACAGTGAGTGTACAGCGGCCTATAGGACTGTCTCTGGTTAACAGTGAGTTTACAGCGGCCTATAGGACTGTCTCTGGTTAACAGGGAGTTTATAGGGGACTGTCTCTGGTTAACACTAAGTTTACAGCAGCCTATAGGGGACTGTCTCTGATTAACAGTGAGTTTACAGCGGCCTATAGGGGACTGTCTTTGATTAACAGTGAGTTTACAGCGGCCTATAGGACTGTCTCTGGTTAACAGGGAGTTTACAGCGGCCTATAGGGGACTGTGTCTGGTTAACAGTGAGTTTACAGCTGCCAATAGGGGACTGTCTCTGGTTAACAGTGAGTTTACAGCAGCCTATACGACTGTCTCTGATTAACAGGGAGTTTACAGCAGCCTATAGGGGACTGTCTCTGGTTAACAGTGAGTTTACAGCAGCCTATAGGGGACTGTCTCTGATTAACAGTGAGATTACAGCAGCCTATAGGGGTCTGTCTCTGATTAACAGTGAGTTTACAGCAGCCTATAGGGGACTGTCTCTGGTTAACAGTGAGTTTACAGCAGCCTATAGGAGAATGTCTGATTAACAGTGAGTTTACAGCAGCCTATAGGGGACTGTCTCTGGTTAACAGTGAGTTTACAGCAGCCTATAGGGGACTGTCTCTGGTTAACAGTGATTTTACAGCAGCCTATAGGGGACTGTCTCTGATTAACAGTGAGTTTACAGCAGCCTATAGGGGACTGTCTCTGGTTAACAGTGATTTTACAGCAGCCTATAGGGGACTGTCTCTGGTTAACAGTGAGTTTACAGCAGCCTATAGGGGACTGTCTCTGGTTAACAGTGATTTTACAGCAGCCTATAGGGGACTGTCTGATTAACAGTGAGTTTACAGCAGCCTATAGGGGACTGTCTCTGGTTAACAGTGAGTTTACAGCAGCCTATAGGGGACTGTCTCTGGGTAACAGAGAGTGAACAGCAGCCTATAGGGGACTGTCTGATTAACAGTGAGTTTACAGCAGCCTATAGGGGACTGTCTCTGGGTAACAGAGAGTGATCAGCAGCCTATAGGGGACTGTCTGATTAACAGTGAGTTTACAGCAGCCTATAGGGGACTGTCTCTGGTTAACAGTGAGTTTACAGCAGCCTATAGGGGACTGTCTGTGGGTAACAGAGAGTGAACAGCAGCCTATAGGGGACTGTCTCTGATTAACAGTGAGTTTACAGCAGCCTATAGGGGACTGTCTCTTGGTAACAGAGAGTGTACAGCAGCCTATAGGGGACTGTCTCTGGTTTACAGTGAGTTTACAGCAGCCTATAGGGGACTGTCTCTGATTAACAGTGAGTTTACAGCAGACTATAGGGGACTGTCTCTGATTAACTGTGAGTTTACAGCAGCCTATAGGGGACTATCTCTTATTAACAGTGAGTTTACAGCAGCCTATAGGGGACTGTCTCTGGTTAACAGTGAGTTTACAGCAGCCTATAGGGGACTGTCTGATTAACAGTGAGTTTACAGCAGCCTATAGGGGACTGTCTGATTTACAGTGAGTTTACAGCAGCCTATAGGGGACTGTCTCTGGTAAACAGTGAGTTTACAGCGGCCTATAGGGGACTGTCTCTGGTGAACAGTGAGTTTACCGCAGCCTATAGGGTACTGTCTCTGATTAACAGTGAGTTTACAGCGGCCAATAGGACTGTCTCTGATTTACAGTGAGTTTACAGCAGCCTATAGGGGACTGTCTCTGGTTAGCAGTGAGTTTACAGCAGCCAATAGGGGACTGCCTCTGGTTAACAGTGAGTTTACAGCAGCCAATAGGGGACTGTCTCTGATTAACAGTGAGTTTACAGCAGCCTATAGGGGACTGTCTCTGGTTAACAGTGAGTTTACATCAGCCTATAGGGGACTGTCTCTGGTTAACAGTGAGTTTACAGCGGCCTATAGGGGACTGTCTCTGGTTAACAGTGAGTTTACAGCGGCCTATACGACTGTCTCTGATTAACAGTGAGTTTACAGCAGCCTATAGGGGACTGTCTGATTAACAGTGAGTTTACAGCAGCCTATAGGGGACTGTCTCTGGTTAACAGTGAGTTTACAGCAGCCTATAGGGGACTGTCTCTTGGTAACAGAGAGTGTACAGCAGCCTATAGGGGACTGTCTCTGGTTTACAGTGAGTTTACAGCAGCCTATAGGGGACTGTCTCTGATTAACAGTGAGTTTACAGCAGACTATAGGGGACTGTCTCTGATTAACAGTGAGTTTACAGCAGCCTATAGGGGACTATCTCTTATTAACAGTGAGTTTACAGCAGCCTATAGGGGACTGTCTCTGATTAACAGTGAGTTTACAGCAGCCTATAGGGGACTGTCTGATTTACAGTGAGTTTACAGCAGCCTATAGGGGACTGTCTCTGGTAAACAGTAAGTTTACAGCGGCCTATAGGGGACTGTCTCTGGTGAACAGTGAGTTTACCGCAGCCTATAGGGTACTGTCTCTGATTAACAGTGAGTTTACAGCGGCCAATAGGACTGTCTCTGATTTACAGTGAGTTTACAGCAGCCTATAGGGGACTGTCTCTGGTTAGCAGTGAGTTTACAGCAGCCAATAGGGGACTGCCTCTGGTTAACAGTGAGTTTACAGCAGCCAATAGGGGACTGTCTCTGATTAACAGTGAGTTTACAGCAGCCTATAGGGGACTGTCTCTGGTTAACAGTGAGTTTACATCAGCCTATAGGGGACTTTCTCTGGTTAACAGTGAGTTTACAGCGGCCTATAGGGGACTGTCTCTGGTTAACAGTGAGTTTACAGCGGCCTATACGACTGTCTCTGATTAACAGTGAGTTTACAGCAGCCTATAGGGGACTGTCTGATTAACAGTGAGTTTACAGCAGCCTATAGGGGACTGTCTCTGGTTAACAGTGAGTTTACAGCAGCCTATAGGGGACTGTCTTTGATTAACAGTGAGTTTACAGCGGGATATAGGGGACTGTCTTTGATTAACAGTGAGTTTACAGTGGCCTATAGGACTGTCTGTGGTTAACAGTGAGTTTACAGCAGCCTATAGGACTGTCTCTGATTAACAGGGAGTTTACAGCAGCCTATAGGGGACTGTCTCTGGTTAACAGTGAGTTTACAGCAGCCTATACGACTGTCTCTGATTAACAGGGAGTTTACAGCAGCCTATAGGGGACTGTCTCTTATTAACAGTGAGTTTACAGCAGCCTATAGGGGACTGTCTCTGGTCAACAGTGAGTTTACAGCAGCCTATAGGGGACTGTCTGATTAACAGTGAGTTTACAGCAGCCTATAGGGGACTGTCTCTGGTTAACAGTGAGTTTACAGCAGCCTATTGGGGACTGTCTCTGGGTAACAGAGAGTGAACAGCAGCCTATAGGGGACTGTCTGATTAACAGTGAGTTTACAGCAGCCTATAGGGGACTGTCTCTGGGTAACAGAGAGTGAACAGCAGCCTATAGGGGACTGTCTGATTAACAGTGAGTTTACAGCAGCCTATAGGGGACTGTCTCTGGTTAACAGTGAGTTTACAGCAGCCTATAGGGGACTGTCTCTGGGTAACAGAGAGTGAACAGCAGCCTATAGGGGACTGTCTCTGATTAACAGTGAGTTTACAGCAGCCTATAGGGGACTGTCTCTGGGTAACAGAGAGTGTACAGCAGCCTATAGGGGACTGTCTCTGGTTTACAGTGAGTTTACAGCAGCCTATAGGGGACTGTCTCTGATTAACAGTGAGTTTACAGCAGCCTATAGGGGACTGTCTCTGGTAAACAGTGAGTTTACAGCAGCCTATAGTGGACTGTTTCTGGTTAACAGTGAGTTTACAGCGGCCTATAGGGGACTGTCTCTGGTGAACAGTGAGTTTACCGCAGCCTATAGGGTACTGTCTCTGATTAACAGTGAGTTTACAGCGGCCAATAGGACTGTCTCTGATTTACAGTGAGTTTACAGCAGCCTATAGGGGACTGTCTCTGGTTAACAGTGAGTTTACAGCAGCCAATATGGGACTGCCTCTGGTTAACAGTGAGTTTACAGCAGCCAATAGGGGACTGTCTCTGATTAACATTGAGTTTACAGCAGCCTATAGGGGACTGTCTCTGGTTAACAGTGAGTTTACATCAGCCTATAGGGGACTGTCTCTGGTTAACAGTGAGTTTACAGCGGCCTATAGGGGACTGTCTCTGGTTAACAGTGAGTTTACAGCGGCCTATACGACTGTCTCTGATTAACAGTGAGTTTACAGCAGCCTATAGGGGACTGTCTGATTAACAGTGAGTTTACAGCAGCCTATAGGGGACTGTCTTTGATTAACAGTGAGTTTACAGCGGCCTATAGGACTGTCTCTGGTTAACAGGGAGTTTACAGCGGCCTATAGGGGACTGTCTCTGGTTAACAGTGAGTTTACAGCTGCCAATAGGGGACTGTCTCTGGTTAACAGTGAGTTTACAGCAGCCTATACGACTGTCTCTGATTAACAGGGAGTTTACAGCAGCCAATAGGGGACTGCCTCTGGTGAACAGTGAGTTTACCGCAGCCTATAGGGTACTGTCTCTGATTAACAGTGAGTTTACAGCGGCCAATAGGACTGTCTCTGATTTACAGTGAGTTTACAGCAGCCTATAGGGGACTGTCTCTGGTTAACAGTGAGTTTACAGCAGCCAATAGGGGACTGCCTCTGGTTAACAGTGAGTTTACAGCAGCCAATAGGGGACTGTCTCTGATTAACATTGAGTTTACAGCAGCCTATAGGGGACTGTCTCTGGTTAACAGTGAGTTTACATCAGCCTATAGGGGACTGTCTCTGGTTAACAGTGAGTTTACAGCGGCCTATAGGGGACTGTCTCTGGTTAACAGTGAGTTTACAGCGGCCTATACGACTGTCTCTGATTAACTGTGAGTTTACAGCAGCCTATAGGGGACTGTCTGATTAACAGTGAGTTTACAGCAGCCTATAGGGGACTGTCTCTGGTTAACAGTGAGTTTACAGCAGCCTATAGGGGACTGTCTTTGATTAACAGTGAGTTTACAGCGGGATATAGGGGACTGTCTTTGATTAACAGTGAGTTTACAGTGGCCTATAGGACTGTCTGTGGTTAACAGTGAGTTTACAGCAGCCTATAGGACTGTCTCTGGTTAACAGGGAGTTTACAGCGGCCTATAGGGGACTGTCTCTGGTTAACAGTGAGTTTACAGCAGCCTATACGACTGTCTCTGATTAACAGGGAGTTTACAGCAGCCTATAGGGGACTGTCTCTGCTTAACAGTGAGTTTACAGCAGCCTATAGGGGACTGTCTCTTATTAACAGTGAATTTACAGCGGCCTATAGGACTGTCTCTAATTAACAGTGAGTGTACAGCGGCCTATAGGACTGTCTCTGGTTAACAGTGAGTTTACAGCGGCCTATAGGACTGTCTCTGGTTAACAGGGAGTTTATAGGGGACTGTCTCTGGTTAACACTAAGTTTACAGCAGCCTATAGGGGACTGTCTCTGATTAACAGTGAGTTTACAGCGGCCTATAGGGGACTGTCTTTGATTAACAGTGAGTTTACAGCGGCCTATAGGACTGTCTCTGGTTAACAGGGAGTTTACAGCAGCCTATAGGGGACTGTCTGATTAACAGTGAGATTACAGCTGCCAATAGGGGACTGTCTCTGGTTAACAGTGAGTTTACAGCAGCCTATATGACTGTCTCTGATTAACAGGGAGTTTACAGCAGCCTATAGGGGACTGTCTCTGGTTAACAGTGAGTTTACAGCAGCCTATAGGGGACTGTCTCTGATTAACAGTGAGATTACAGCAGCCTATAGGGGTCTGTCTCTGATTAACAGTGAGTTTACAGCAGCCTATAGGGGACTGTCTCTGGTTAACAGTGAGTTTACAGCAGCCTATAGGAGACTGTCTGATTAACAGTGAGTTTACAGCAGCCTATAGGGGACTGTCTCTGGTTAACAGTGAGTTTACAGCAGCCTATAGGGGACTGTGTCTGATTAACAGTGAGTTTACAGTGGCCTATAAGACTGTCTCTGGTTAACAGTGAGTTTACAGCAGCCTATAGGGGACTGTCTCTGGTTAACAGTGATTTTACAGCAGCCTATAGGGGACTGTCTCTGATTAACAGTGAGTTTACAGCAGCCTATAGGGGACTGTCTCTGGTTAACAGTGATTTTACAGCAGCCTATAGGGGACTGTCTCTGGTTAACAGTGAGTTTACAGCAGCCTATAGGGGACTGTCTCTGGTTAACAGTGATTTTACAGCAGCCTATAGGGGACTGTCTGATTAACAGTGAGTTTACAGCAGCCTATAGGGGACTGTCTCTGGTTAACAGTGAGTTTACAGCAGCCTATAGGGGACTGTCTCTGGGTAACAGAGAGTGAACAGCAGCCTATAGGGGACTGTCTGATTAACAGTGAGTTTACAGCAGCCTATAGGGGACTGTCTCTGGGTAACAGAGAGTGAACAGCAGCCTATAGGGGACTGTCTGATTAACAGTGAGTTTACAGCAGCCTATAGGGGACTGTCTCTGGTTAACAGTGAGTTTACAGCAGCCTATAGGGGACTGTCTCTGGGTAACAGAGAGTGAACAGCAGCCTATACGACTGTCTCTGATTAACAGGGAGTTTACAGCAGCCTATAGGGGACTGTCTCTGCTTAACAGTGAGTTTACAGCAGCCTATAGGGGACTGTCTCTTATTAACAGTGAATTTACAGCGGCCTATAGGACTGTCTCTAATTAACAGTGAGTGTACAGCGGCCTATAGGACTGTCTCTGGTTAACAGTGAGTTTACAGCGGCCTATAGGACTGTCTCTGGTTAACAGGGAGTTTATAGGGGACTGTCTCTGGTTAACACTAAGTTTACAGCAGCCTATAGGGGACTGTCTCTGATTAACAGTGAGTTTACAGCGGCCTATAGGGGACTGTCTTTGATTAACAGTGAGTTTACAGCGGCCTATAGGACTGTCTCTGGTTAACAGGGAGTTTACAGCGGCCTATAGGGGACTGTCTCTGGTTAACAGTGAGTTTACAGCTGCCAATAGGGGACTGTCTCTGGTTAACAGTGAGTTTACAGCAGCCTATACGACTGTCTCTGATTAACAGGGAGTTTACAGCAGCCTATAGGGGACTGTCTCTGGTTAACAGTGAGTTTACAGCAGCCTATAGGGGACTGTCTCTGATTAACAGTGAGATTACAGCAGCCTATAGGGGTCTGTCTCTGATTAACAGTGAGTTTACAGCAGCCTATAGGGGACTGTCTCTGGTTAACAGTGAGTTTACAGCAGCCTATAGGAGACTGTCTGATTAACAGTGAGTTTACAGCAGCCTATAGGGGACTGTCTCTGGTTAACAGTGAGTTTACAGCAGCCTATAGGGGACTGTGTCTGATTAACAGTGAGTTTACAGTGGCCTATAAGACTGTCTCTGGTTAACAGTGAGTTTACAGCAGCCTATAGGGGACTGTCTCTGGTTAACAGTGATTTTACAGCAGCCTATAGGGGACTGTCTCTGATTAACAGTGAGTTTACAGCAGCCTATAAGGGACTGTCTCTGGTTAACAGTGATTTTACAGCAGCCTATAGGGGACTGTCTCTGGTTAACAGTGAGTTTACAGCAGCCTATAGGGGACTGTCTCTGGTTAACAGTGATTTTACAGCAGCCTATAGGGGACTGTCTGATTAACAGTGAGTTTACAGCAGCCTATAGGGGACTGTCTCTGGTTAACAGTGAGTTTACAGCAGCCTATAGGGGACTGTCTCTGGGTAACAGAGAGTGAACAGCAGCCTATAGGGGACTGTCTGATTAACAGTGAGTTTACAGCAGCCTATAGGGGACTGTCTCTGGGTAACAGAGAGTGAACAGCAGCCTATAGGGGACTGTCTGATTAACAGTGAGTTTACAGCAGCCTATAGGGGACTGTCTCTGGTTAACAGTGAGTTTACAGCAGCCTATAGGGGACTGTCTCTGGGTAACAGAGAGTGAACAGCAGCCTATAGGGGACTGTCTCTGATTAACAGTGAGTTTACAGCAGCCTATAGGGGACTGTCTCTTGGTAACAGAGAGTGTACAGCAGCCTATAGGGGACTGTCTCTGGTTTACAGTGAGTTTACAGCAGCCTATAGGGGACTGTCTCTGATTAACAGTGAGTTTACAGCAGACTATAGGGGACTGTCTCTGATTAACAGTGAGTTTACAGCAGCCTATAGGGGACTATCTCTTATTAACAGTGAGTTTACAGCAGCCTATAGGGGACTGTCTGATTAACAGTGAGTTTACAGCAGCCTATAGGGGACTGTCTGATTTACAGTGAGTTTACAGCAGCCTATAGGGGACTGTCTCTGGTAAACAGTGAGTTTACAGCGGCCTATAGGGGACTGTCTCTGGTGAACAGTGAGTTTACCGCAGCCTATAGTGTACTGTCTCTGATTAACAGTGAGTTTACAGCGGCCAATAGGACTGTCTCTGATTTACAGTGAGTTTACAGCAGCCTATAGGGGACTGTCTCTGGTTAGCAGTGAGTTTACAGCAGCCAATAGGGGACTGCCTCTGGTTAACAGTGAGTTTACAGCAGCCAATAGGGGACTGTCTCTGATTAACAGTGAGTTTACAGCAGCCTATAGGGGACTGTCTCTGGTTAACAGTGAGTTTACATCAGCCTATAGGGGACTGTCTCTGGTTAACAGTGAGTTTACAGCGGCCTATAGGGGACTGTCTCTGGTTAACAGTGAGTTTACAGCGGCCTATACGACTGTCTCTGATTAACAGTGAGTTTACAGCAGCCTATAGGGGACTGTCTGATTAACAGTGAGTTTACAGCAGCCTATAGGGGACTGTCTCTGGTTAACAGTGAGTTTACAGCAGCCTATAGGGGACTGTCTCTTGGTAACAGAGAGTGTACAGCAGCCTATAGGGGACTGTCTCTGGTTTACAGTGAGTTTACAGCAGCCTATAGGGGACTGTCTCTGATTAACAGTGAGTTTACAGCAGCCTATAGGGGACTGTCTCTGATTAACAGTGAGTTTACAGCAGCCTATAGGGGACTATCTCTTATTAACAGTGAGTTTACAGCAGCCTATAGGGGACTGTCTGATTAACAGTGAGTTTACAGCAGCCTATAGGGGACTGTCTGATTTACAGTGAGTTTACAGCAGCCTATAGGGGACTGTCTCTGGTAAACAGTGAGTTTACAGCGGCCTATAGGGGACTGTCTCTGGTGAACAGTGAGTTTACCGCAGCCTATAGGGTACTGTCTCTGATTAACAGTGAGTTTACAGCGGCCAATAGGACTGTCTCTGATTTACAGTGAGTTTACAGCAGCCTATAGGGGACTGTCTCTGGTTAGCAGTGAGTTTACAGCAGCCAATAGGGGACTGCCTCTGGTTAACAGTGAGTTTACAGCAGCCAATAGGGGACTGTCTCTGATTAACAGTGAGTTTACAGCAGCCTATAGGGGACTGTCTCTGGTTAACAGTGAGTTTACATCAGCCTATAGGGGACTGTCTCTGGTTAACAGTGAGTTTACAGCGGCCTATAGGGGACTGTCTCTGGTTAACAGTGAGTTTACAGCGGCCTATACGACTGTCTCTGATTAACAGTGAGTTTACAGCAGCCTATAGGGGACTGTCTGATTAACAGTGAGTTTACAGCAGCCTATAGGGGACTGTCTCTGGTTAACGGTGAGTTTACAGCAGCCTATAGGGGACTGTCTTTGATTAACAGTGAGTTTACAGCGGGATATAGGGGACTGTCTTTGATTAACAGTGAGTTTACAGTGGCCTATAGGACTGTCTGTGGTTAACAGTGAGTTTACAGCAGCCTATAGGACTGTCTCTGGTTAACAGGGAGTTTACAGCGGCCTATAGGGGACTGTCTCTGGTTAACAGTGAGTTTACAGCAGCCTATACGACTGTCTCTGATTAACAGGGAGTTTACAGCAGCCTATAGGGGACTGTCTCTGGTTAACAGTGAGTTTACAGCAGCCTATACGACTGTCTCTGATTAACAGGGAGTTTACAGCAGCCTATAGGGGACTGTCTCTTATTAACAGTGAGTTTACAGCAGCCTATAGGGGACTGTCTCTGGTCAACAGTGAGTTTACAGCAGCCTATAGGGGACTGTCTGATTAACAGTGAGTTTACAGCAGCCTATAGGGGACTGTCTCTGGTTAACAGTGAGTTTACAGCAGCCTATTGGGGACTGTCTCTGGGTAACAGAGAGTCAACAGCAGCCTATAGGGGACTGTCTGATTAACAGTGAGTTTACAGCAGCCTATAGGGGACTGTCTCTGGGTAACAGAGAGTGAACAGCAGCCTATAGGGGACTGTCTCTGGTTAACAGTTAGTTTACAGCAGCCTATAGGGGACTGTGTCTGATTAACAGGGAGTTTACAGCAGCCTATAGGGGACTGTCTCTGATTAACAGTGAGTTTACAGCAGCCTATAGGGGACTGTCTCTGGGTAACAGAGAGTGTACAGCAGCCTATAGGGGACTGTCTCTGGTTTACAGTGAGTTTACAGCAGCCTATAGGGGACTGTCTCTGATTAACAGTGAGTTTACAGCAGCCTATAGGGGACTGTCTCTGGTAAACAGTGAGTTTACAGCAGCCTATAGTGGACTGTTTCTGGTTAACAGTGAGTTTACAGCGGCCTATAGGGGACTGTCTCTTATTAACAGTGAGTTTACAGCGGCCTATAGGGGACTGTCTTTGATTAACAGTGAGTTTACAGCGGCCTATAGGACTTGCTCTGGTTAACAGGGAGTTTACAGCGGCCTATAGGGGACTGTCTCTGGTTAACAGTGAGTTTACAGCTGCCAATAGGGGACTGTCTCTGGTTAACAGTGAGTTTACAGCAGCCTATACGACTGTCTCTGATTAACAGGGAGTTTACAGCAGCCTATAGGGGACTGTCTCTGGTTAACAGTGAGTTTACAGCAGCTTATAGGGGACTGTCTCTGATTAACAGTGAGATTACATCAGCCTATAGGGGTCTGTCTCTGATTAACAGTGAGTTTACAGCAGCCTATAGGGGACTGTCTCTGGTTAACAGTGAGTTTACAGCAGCCTATAGGAGACTGTCTGATTAACAGTGAGTTTACAGCAGCCTATAGGGTACTGTCTCTGGTTAACAGTGAGTTTACAGCAGCCTATAGGGGACTGTGTCTGATTAACAGTGAGTTTACAGTGGCCTATTAGACTGTCTCTGGTTAACAGTGAGTTTACAGCAGCCTATAGGGGGCTGTCTCTGGTTAACAGTGATTTTACAGCAGCCTATAGGGGACTGTCTCTGATTAACAGTGAGTTTACAGCAGCCTATAGGGGACTGTCTCTGGTTAACAGTGATTTTCCAGCAGCCTATAGGGGACTGTCTCTGGTTAACAGTGAGTTTACAGCAGCCTATAGGGGACTGTCTCTGGTTAACAGTGAGTTTACAGCAGCCTATAGGGGACTGTCTCTGGGTAACAGAGAGTGTACAGCAGCCTATAGGGGACTGTCTCTGGTTAACAGTGAGTTTACAGCAGCCTATAGGGGACTGTCTCTGGGTAACAGAGAGTGAACAGCAGCCTATAGGGGACTGTCTGATTAACAGTGAGTTTACAGCAGCCTATAGGGGACTGTCTCTGGGTAACAGAGAGTGAACAGCAGCCTATAGGGGACTGTCTGATTAACAGTGAGTTTACAGCAGCCTATAGGGGACTGTCTCTGGTTAACAGTGAGTTTACAGCAGCCTATAGGGGACTGTCTCTGGGTAACAGAGAGTGAACAGCAGCCTATAGGGGACTGTCTCTGATTAACAGTGAGTTTACAGCAGCCTATAGGGGACTGTCTCTGGGTAACAGAGAGTGTACAGCAGCCTATAGGGGACTGTCTCTGGTTTACAGTGAGTTTACAGCAGCCTATAGGGGACTGTCTCTGATTAACAGTGAGTTTACAGCAGCCTATAGGGGACTATCTCTTATTAACAGTGAGTTTACAGCAGCCTATAGGGGACTGTCTCTGGTTAACAGTGAGTTTACAGCAGCCTATAGGGGACTGTCTGATTAACAGTGAGTTTACAGCAGCCTATAGGGGACTGTCTGATTTACAGTGAGTTTACAGCAGCCTATAGGGGACTGTCTCTGGTAAACAGTGAGTTTACAGCAGCCTATAGTGGACTGTTTCTGGTTAACAGTGAGTTTACAGCGGCCTATAGGGGACTGTCTCTGGTGAACAGTGAGTTTACCGCAGCCTATAGGGTACTGTCTCTAATTAACAGTGAGTTTACAGCGGCCAATAGGACTGTCTCTGATTTACAGTGAGTTTACAGCAGCCTATAGGGGACTGTCTCTGGTTAACAGTGAGTTTACAGCAGCCAATAGGGGACTGCCTCTGGTTAACAGTGAGTTTACAGCAGCCAATAGGGGACTGTCTCTGATTAACAGTGAGTTTACAGCAGCCTATAGGGGACTGTCTCTGGTTAACAGTGAGTTTACATCAGCCTATAGGGGACTGTCTCTGGTTAACAGTGAGTTTACAGCGGCCTATAGGGGACTGTCTCTGGTTAACAGTGAGTTTACAGCGGCCTATACGACTGTCTCTGATTAACAGTGAGTTTACAGCAGCCTATAGGGGACTGTCTGATTAACAGTGAGTTTACAGTAGCCTATAGGGGACTGTCTCTGGTTAACAGTGAGTTTACAGCAGCCTATAGGGGACTGTCTTTGATTAACAGTGAGTTTACAGCGGGATATAGGGGACTGTCTTTGATTAACTGTGAGTTTACAGTGGCCTATAGGACTGTCTGTGGTTAACAGTGAGTTTACAGCAGCCTATAGGACTGTCTCTGGTTAACAGGGAGTTTACAGCGGCCTATAGGGGACTGTCTCTGGTTAACAGTGAGTTTACAGCAGCCTATACGACTGTCTCTGATTAACAGGGAGTTTACAGCAGCCTATAGGGGACTGTCTCTTATTAACAGTGAGTTTACAGCAGCCTATAGGGGACTGTCTCTGGTTAACAGTGAGTTTACAGCAGCCTATAGGGGACTGTCTCTGGGTAACAGAGAGTGAACAGCAGCCTATAGGGGACTGTCTCTGATTAACAGTGAGTTTACAGCAGCCTATAGGGGACTGTCTCTGGGTAACAGAGAGTGTACAGCAGCCTATAGGGGACTGTCTCTGGTTTACAGTGAGTTTACAGCAGCCTATAGGGGACTGTCTCTGATTAACAGTGAGTTTACAGCAGCCTATAGGGGACTATCTCTTATTAACAGTGAGTTTACAGCAGCCTATAGGGGACTGTCTCTGGTTAACAGTGAGTTTACAGCAGCCTATAGGGGACTGTCTGATTAACAGTGAGTTTACAGCAGCCTATAGGGGACTGTCTGATTTACAGTGAGTTTACAGCAGCCTATAGGGGACTGTCTCTGGTAAACAGTGAGTTTACAGCAGCCTATAGTGGACTGTTTCTGGTTAACAGTGAGTTTACAGCGGCCTATAGGGGACTGTCTCTGGTGAACAGTGAGTTTACCGCAGCCTATAGGGTACTGTCTCTGATTAACAGTGAGTTTACAGCGGCCAATAGGACTGTCTCTGATTTACAGTGAGTTTACAGCAGCCTATAGGGGACTGTCTCTGGTTAACAGTGAGTTTACAGCAGCCAATAGGGGACTGCCTCTGGTTAACAGTGAGTTTACAGCAGCCAATAGGGGACTGTCTCTGATTAACAGTGAGTTTACAGCAGCCTATAGGGGACTGTCTCTGGTTAACAGTGAGTTTACATCAGCCTATAGGGGACTGTCTCTGGTTAACAGTGAGTTTACAGCGGCCTATAGGGGACTGTCTCTGGTTAACAGTGAGTTTACAGCGTCCTATACGACTGTCTCTGATTAACAGTGAGTTTACAGCAGCCTATAGGGGACTGTCTGATTAACAGTGAGTTTACAGTAGCCTATAGGGGACTGTCTCTGGTTAACAGTGAGTTTACAGCAGCCTATAGGGGACTGTCTTTGATTAACAGTGAGTTTACAGCGGGATATAGGGGACTGTCTTTGATTAACTGTGAGTTTACAGTGGCCTATAGGACTGTCTGTGGTTAACAGTGAGTTTACAGCAGCCTATAGGACTGTCTCTGGTTAACAGGGAGTTTACAGCGGCCTATAGGGGACTGTCTCTGGTTAACAGTGAGTTTACAGCAGCCTATACGACTGTCTCTGATTAACAGGGAGTTTACAGCAGCCTATAGGGGACTGTCTCTTATTAACAGTGAGTTTACAGCAGCCTATAGGGGACTGTCTCTGGTTAACAGTGAGTTTACAGCAGCCTATAGGGGACTGTCTCTGGGTAACAGAGAGTGAACAGCAGCCTATAGGGGACTGTCTCTGATTAACAGTGAGTTTACAGCAGCCTATAGGGGACTGTCTCTGGGTAACAGAGAGTGTACAGCAGCCTATAGGGGACTGTCTCTGGTTTACAGTGAGTTTACAGCAGCCTATAGGGGACTGTCTCTGATTAACAGTGAGTTTACAGCAGCCTATAGGGGACTATCTCTTATTAACAGTGAGTTTACAGCAGCCTATAGGGGACTGTCTCTGGTTAACAGTGAGTTTACAGCAGCCTATAGGGGACTGTCTGATTAACAGTGAGTTTACAGCAGCCTATAGGGGACTGTCTGATTTACAGTGAGTTTACAGCAGCCTATAGGGGACTGTCTCTGGTAAACAGTGAGTTTACAGCAGCCTATAGTGGACTGTTTCTGGTTAACAGTGAGTTTACAGCGGCCTATAGGGGACTGTCTCTGGTGAACAGTGAGTTTACCGCAGCCTATAGGGTACTGTCTCTGATTAACAGTGAGTTTACAGCGGCCAATAGGACTGTCTCTGATTTACAGTGAGTTTACAGCAGCCTATAGGGGACTGTCTCTGGTTAACAGTGAGTTTACAGCAGCCAATAGGGGACTGCCTCTGGTTAACAGTGAGTTTACAGCAGCCAATAGGGGACTGTCTCTGATTAACAGTGAGTTTACAGCAGCCTATAGGGGACTGTCTCTGGTTAACAGTGAGTTTACATCAGCCTATAGGGGACTGTCTCTGGTTAACAGTGAGTTTACAGCGGCCTATAGGGGACTGTCTCTGGTTAACAGTGAGTTTACAGCAGCCTATACGACTGTCTCTGATTAACAGGGAGTTTACAGCAGCCTATAGGGGACTGTCTCTTATTAACAGTGAGTTTACAGCAGCCTATAGGGGACTGTCTCTGGTTAACAGTGAGTTTACAGCAGCCTATAGGGGACTGTCTCTGGGTAACAGAGAGTGAACAGCAGCCTATAGGGGACTGTCTCTGATTAACAGTGAGTTTACAGCAGCCTATAGGGGACTGTCTCTGGGTAACAGAGAGTGTACAGCAGCCTATAGGGGACTGTCTCTGGTTTACAGTGAGTTTACAGCAGCCTATAGGGGACTGTCTCTGATTAACAGTGAGTTTACAGCAGCCTATAGGGGACTATCTCTTATTAACAGTGAGTTTACAGCAGCCTATAGGGGACTGTCTCTGGTTAACAGTGAGTTTACAGCAGCCTATAGGGGACTGTCTGATTAACAGTGAGTTTACAGCAGCCTATAGGGGACTGTCTGATTTACAGTGAGTTTACAGCAGCCTATAGGGGACTGTCTCTGGTAAACAGTGAGTTTACAGCAGCCTATAGTGGACTGTTTCTGGTTAACAGTGAGTTTACAGCGGCCTATAGGGGACTGTCTCTGGTGAACAGTGAGTTTACCGCAGCCTATAGGGTACTGTCTCTGATTAACAGTGAGTTTACAGCGGCCAATAGGACTGTCTCTGATTTACAGTGAGTTTACAGCAGCCTATAGGGGACTGTCTCTGGTTAACAGTGAGTTTACAGCAGCCAATAGGGGACTGCCTCTGGTTAACAGTGAGTTTACAGCAGCCAATAGGGGACTGTCTCTGATTAACAGTGAGTTTACAGCAGCCTATAGGGGACTGTCTCTGGTTAACAGTGAGTTTACATCAGCCTATAGGGGACTGTCTCTGGTTAACAGTGAGTTTACAGCGGCCTATAGGGGACTGTCTCTGGTTAACAGTGAGTTTACAGCAGCCTATAGGGGACTGTCTCTGATTAACAGTGAGTTTACAGCAGCCTATAGGGGACTGTCTCTGGTTAACAGTGAGTTTACAGCAGCCTATAGGGGACTGTCTCTGGGTAACAGAGAGTGAACAGCAGCCTATAGGGGACTGTCTCTGATTGACAGTGAGTTTACAGCAGCCTATAGGGGACTGTCTCTGGGTAACAGAGAGTGTACAGCAGCCTATAGGGGACTGTCTCTGGTTTACAGTGAGTTTACAGCGGCCTATAGGACTTTCTCTGGTTAACAGGGAGTTTACAGCGGCCTATAGGGGACTGTCTCTGGTTAACAGTGAGTTTACAGCTGCCAATAGGGGACTGTCTCTGGTTAACAGTGAGTTTACAGCAGCCTATACGACTGTCTCTGATTAACAGGGAGTTTACAACAGCCTATAGGGGACTGTCTCTGGTTAACAGTGAGTTTACAGCAGCCTATAGGGGACTGTCTCTGATTAACAGTGAGATTACAGCAGCCTATAGGGGTCTGTCTCTGATTAACAGTGAGTTTACAGCAGCCTATAGGGGACTGTCTCTGGTTAACAGTGAGTTTACAGCAGCCTATAGGAGACTGTCTGATTAACAGTGAGTTTACAGCAGCCTATAGGGTACTGTCTCTGGTTAACAGTGAGTTTACAGCAGCCTATAGGGGACTGTGTCTGATTAACAGTGAGTTTACAGTGGCCTATTAGACTGTCTCTGGTTAACAGTGAGTTTACAGCAGCCTATAGGGGACTGTCTCTGGTTAACAGTGATTTTACAGCAGCCTATAGGGGACTGTCTCTGATTAACAGTGAGTTTACAGCAGCCTATAGGGGACTGTCTCTGGTTAACAGTGATTTTACAGCAGCCTATAGGGGACTGTCTCTGGTTAACAGTGAGTTTACAGCAGCCTATAGGGGACTGTCTCTGGTTAACAGTGATTTTACAGCAGCCTATAGGGGACTGTCTGATTAACAGTGAGTTTACAGCAGCCTATAGGGGACTGTCTCTGGTTAACAGTGAGTTTACAGCAGCCTATAGGGGACTGTCCCTGGGTAACAGAGAGTGAACAGCAGCCTATAGGGGACTGTCTGATTAACAGTGAGTTTACAGCAGCCTATAGGGGACTGTCTCTGGGTAACAGAGAGTGAACAGCAGCCTATAGGGGACTGTCTGATTAACAGTGAGTTTACAGCAGCCTATAGGGGACTGTCTCTGGGTAACAGAGAGTGAACAGCAGCCTATAGGGGACTGTCTCTGATTAACAGTGAGTTTACAGCAGCCTATAGGGGACTGTCTCTGGGTAACAGAGAGTGTACAGCAGCCTATAGGGGACTGTCTCTGGTTTACAGTGAGTTTACAGCAGCCTATAGGGGACTATCTCTTATTAACAGTGAGTTTACAGCAGCCTATAGGGGACTGTCTCTGGTTAACAGTGAGTTTACAGCAGCCTATAGTGGACTGTCTGATTAACAGTGAGTTTACAGCAGCCTATAGGGGACTGTCTGATTTACAGTGAGTTTACAGCAGCCTATAGGGGACTGTCTGATTTACAGTGAGTTTACAGCAGCCTATAGGGGACTGTCTCTGGTAAACAGTGAGTTTACAGCAGCCTATAGTGGACTGTTTCTGGTTAACAGTGAGTTTACAGCGGCCTATAGGGGACTGTCTCTGGTGAACAGTGAGTTTACCGCAGCCTATAGGGTACTGTCTCTGATTAACAGTGAGTTTACAGCGGCCAATAGGACTGTCTCTGATTTACAGTGAGTTTACAGCAGCCTATAGGGGACTGTCTCTGGTTAACAGTGAGTTTACAGCAGCCAATAGGGGACTGCCTCTGGTTAACAGTGAGTTTACAGCAGCCAATAGGGGACTGTCTCTGATTAACAGTGAGTTTACAGCAGCCTATAGGGGACTGTCTCTGGTTAACAGTGAGTTTACATCAGCCTATAGGGGACTGTCTCTGGTTAACAGTGAGTTTACAGCGGCCTATAGGGGACTGTCTCTGGTTAACAGTGAGTTTACAGCGGCCTATACGACTGTCTCTGATTAACAGTGAGTTTACAGCAGCCTATAGGGGACTGTCTGATTAACAGTGAGTTTACAGTAGCCTATAGGGGACTGTCTCTGGTTAACAGTGAGTTTACAGCAGCCTATAGGGGACTGTCTTTGATTAACAGTGAGTTTACAGCGGGATATAGGGGACTGTCTTTGATTAACTGTGAGTTTACAGTGGCCTATAGGACTGTCTGTGGTTACCAGTGAGTTTACAGCAGCCTATAGGACTGTCTCTGGTTAACAGGGAGTTTACAGCGGCCTATAGGGGACTGTCTCTGGTTAACAGTGAGTTTACAGCAGCCTATACGACTGTCTCTGATTAACAGGGAGTTTACAGCAGCCTATAGGGGACTATCTCTGGTTAACAGTGAGTTTACAGCAGCCTATACGACTGTCTCTGATTAACAGGGAGTTTACAGCAGCCTATAGGGGACTGTCTCTTATTAACAGTGAGTTTACAGCAGCCTATAGGGGACTGTCTCTGGTCAACAGTGAGTTTACAGCAGCCTATAGGGGACTGTCTGATTAACAGTGAGTTTACAGCAGCCTATAGGGGACTGTCTCTGGTTAACAGTGAGTTTACAGCAGCCTATAGGGGACTGTCTCTGGGTAACAGAGAGTGAACAGCAGCCTATAGGGGACTGTCTCTGATTAACAGTGAGTTTACAGCAGCCTATACGGGACTGTCTCTGGGTAACAGAGAGTGTACAGCAGCCTATAGGGGACTGTCTCTGGTTTACAGTGAGTTTACAGCAGCCTATAGGGGACTGTCTCTGATTAACAGTGAGTTTAAAGCAGACTATAGGGGACTGTCTCTGATTAACAGTGAGTTTACAGCAGCCTATAGGGGACTATCTCTTATTAACAGTGAGTTTACAGCAGCCTATAGGGGACTGTCTCTGGTTAACAGTGAGTTTACAGCAGCCTATAGGGGACTGTCTGATTAACAGTGAGTTTACAGCAGCCTATAGGGGACTGTCTGATTTACAGTGAGTTTACAGCAGCCTATAGGGGACTGTCTCTGGTTAACAGTGAGTTTACAGCGGCCTATAGGGGACTGTCTCTGGTTAACAGTGAGTTTACAGCGGCCTATACGACTGTCTCTGATTAACAGTGAGTTTACAGCAGCCTATAGGGGACTGTCTGATTAACAGTGAGTTTACAGCAGCCTATAGGGGACTGTCTCTGGTTAACAGTGAGTTTACAGCAGCCTATAGGGGACTGTCTTTGATTAACAGTGAGTTTACAGCGGGATATAGGGGACTGTCTTTGATTAACAGTGAGTTTACAGTGGCCTATAGGACTGTCTGTGGTTAACAGTGAGTTTACAGCAGCCTATAGGACTGTCTCTGGTTAACAGGGAGTTTACAGCGGCCTATACGGGACTGTCTCTGGTTAACAGTGAGTTTACAGCAGCCTATACGACTGTCTCTGATTAACAGGGAGTTTACAGCAGCCTATAGGGGACTGTCTCTGGTTAACAGTGAGTTTACAGCAGCCTATAGGGGACTGTCTCTGATTAACAGTGAGATTACAGCAGCCTATAGGGGACTGTCTCTGGTTTACAGTGAGTTTACAGCAGCCTATAGGGGACTGTCTCTGATTAACAGTGAGTTTACAGCAGACTATAGGGGACTGTCTCTGATTAACAGTGAGTTTACAGCAGCCTATAGGGGACTATCTCTTATTAACAGTGAGTTTACAGCAGCCTATAGGGGACTGTCTCTGGTTAACAGTGAGTTTACAGCAGCCTATAGGGGACTGTCTGATTAACAGTGAGTTTACAGCAGCCTATAGGGGACTGTCTGATTTACAGTGAGTTTACAGCAGCCTATAGGGGACTGTCTCTGGTAAACAGTGAGTTTACAGCGGCCTATAGGGGACTGTCTCTGGTGAACAGTGAGTTTACCGCAGCCTATAGGGTACTGTCTCTGATTAACAGTGAGTTTACAGCGGCCAATAGGACGGTCTCTGATTTACAGTGAGTTTACAGCAGCCTATAGGGGACTGTCTCTGGTTAACAGTGAGTTTACAGCAGCCAATAGGGGACTGCCTCTGGTTAACAGTGAGTTTACAGCAGCCAATAGGGGACTGTCTCTGATTAACAGTGAGTTTACAGCAGCCTATAGGGGACTGTCTCTGGTTAACAGTGAGTTTACATCAGCCTATAGGGGACTGTCTCTGGTTAACAGTGAGTTTACAGCGGCCTATAGGGGACTGTCTCTGGTTCACAGTGAGTTTACAGCGGCCTATACGACTGTCTCTGATTAACAGTGAGTTTACAGCAGCCTATAGGGGACTGTCTGATTAACAGTGAGTTTACAGCAGCCTATAGGGGACTGTCTCTGGTTAACAGTGAGTTTACAGCAGCCTATAGGGGACTGTCTTTGATTAACAGTGAGTTTACAGCGGGATATAGGGGACTGTCTTTGATTAACAGTGAGTTTACAGTGGCCTATAGGACTGTCTGTGGTTAACAGTGAGTTTACAGCAGCCTATAGGACTGTCTCTGGTTAACAGGGAGTTTACAGCGGCCTATAGGGGACTGTCTCTGGTTAACAGTGAGTTTACAGCAGCCTATACGACTGTCTCTGATTAACAGGGAGTTTACAGCAGCCTATAGGGGACTGTCTCTGGTTAACAGTGAGTTTACAGCAGCCTATAGGGGACTGTCTCTGATTAACAGTGAGATTACAGCAGCCTATAGGGGTCTGTCTCTGATTAACAGTGAGTTTACAGCAGCCTATAGGGGACTGTCTCTGGTTAACAGTGAGTTTACAGCAGCCTATAGGAGACTGTCTGATTAACAGTGAGTTTACAGCAGCCTATAGGGGACTGTCTCTGGTTAACAGTGAGTTTACAGCAGCCTATAGGGGACTGTGTCTGATTAACAGTGAGTTTACAGTGGCCTATAAGACTGTCTCTGGTTAACAGTGAGTTTACAGCAGCCTATAGGGGACTGTCTCTGGTCAACAGTGAGTTTACAGCAGCCTATAGGGGACTGTCTGATTAACAGTGAGTTTACAGCAGCCTATAGGGGACTGTCTCTGGTTAACAGTGAGTTTACAGCAGCCTATAGGGGACTGTCTCTGGGTAACAGAGAGTGAACAGCAGCCTATAGGGGACTGTCTGATTAACAGTGAGTTTACAGCAGCCTATAGGGGACTGTCTCTGGATAACAGAGAGTGAACAGCAGCCTATAGGGGACTGTCTGATTAACAGTGAGTTTACAGCAGCCTATAAGGGACTGTCTCTGGTTAACAGTGAGTTTACAGCAGCCTATAGGGGACTGTCTCTGGGTAACAGAGAGTGAAAAGCAGCCTATAGGGGACTGTCTCTGATTAACAGTGAGTTTACAGCAGCCTATAGGGGACTGTCTCTGGGTAACAGAGAGTGTACTGCAGCCTATAGGGGACTGTCTCTGGTTTACAGTGAGTTTACAGCAGCCTATAGGGGACTGTCTCTGATTAACAGATAGTTTACAGCAGCCTATAGGGGACTGTCTCTGGTAAACAGTGAGTTTACAGCAGCCTATAGTGGACTGTTTCTGGTTAACAGTGAGTTTACAGCGGCCTATAGGGGACTGTCTCTGGTGAACAGTGAGTTTACAGCAGCCTATAGGGGACTGTCTCTGGTTAACAGTGAGTTTACATCAGCCTATAGGGGACTGTCTCTGGTTAACAGTGAGTTTACAGCGGCCTATAGGGGACTGTCTCTGGTTAACAGTGAGTTTACAGCAGCCTATACGACTGTCTCTGATTAACAGTGAGTTTACAGCAGCCTATAGGGGACTGTCTGATTAACAGTGAATTTACAGCAGCCTATAGGGGACTGTCTCTGGTTAACAGTGAGTTTACAGCAGCCTATAGGGGACTGTCTTTGATTAACAGTGAGTTTACAGTGGCCTATAGGACTGTCTGTGGTTAACAGTGAGTTTACAGCAGCCTATAGGACTGTCTCTGGTTAACAGGGAGTTTACAGCGGCCTATAGGGTACTGTCTCTGGTTAACAGGGAGTTTACAGCAGCCTATTGGGGACTGCCTCTGATTAACAGTGAGATTACAGCAGTTTATAGGGGACTGCCTCTGATTAACAGTGAGATTACAGCAGCCTATAGGGGACTGTCTCTGATTAACAGTGAATTTACAGCAGCCTATAGGGGACTGTCTCTGGGTAACAGAGAGTGAACAGCAGCCTATAGGGGACTGTCTGATTAACAGTGAGTTTACAGCAGCCTATAGGGGACTGTCTCTGGGTAACAGAGAGTGAACAGCAGCCTATAGGGGACTGTCTGATTAACAGTGAGTTTACAGCAGCCTATAGGGGACTGTCTCTGGTTAACAGTGAGTTTACAGCAGCCTATAGGGGACTGTCTCTGGGTAACAGAGAGTGAACAGCAGCCTATAGGGGACTGTCTCTGATTAACAGTGAGTTTACAGCAGCCTATAGGGGACTGTCTCTGGGTAACAGAGAGTGTACTGCAGCCTATAGGGGACTGTCTCTGGTTTACAGTGAGTTTACAGCAGCCTATAGGGGACTGTCTCTGATTAACAGATAGTTTACAGCAGCCTATAGGGGACTGTCTCTGGTAAACAGTGAGTTTACAGCAGCCTATAGTGGACTGTTTCTGGTTAACAGTGAGTTTACAGCGGCCTATAGGGGACTGTCTCTGGTGAACAGTGAGTTTACAGCAGCCTATAGGGGACTGTCTCTGGTTAACAGTGAGTTTACATCAGCCTATAGGGGACTGTCTCTGGTTAACAGTGAGTTTACAGCGGCCTATAGGGGACTGTCTCTGGTTAACAGTGAGTTTACAGCAGCCTATACGACTGTCTCTGATTAACAGTGAGTTTACAGCAGCCTATAGGGGACTGTCTGATTAACAGTGAGTTTACAGCAGCCTATAGGGGACTGTCTCTGGTTAACAGTGAGTTTACAGCAGCCTATAGGGGACTGTCTGATTAACAGTGAGTTTACAGCAGCCTATAAGGGACTGTCTCTGGTTAACAGTGAGTTTACAGCAGCCTATAGGGGACTGTCTCTGGGTAACAGAGAGTGAAAAGCAGCCTATAGGGGACTGTCGGACTGTCTCTGGTTAACAGGGAGTTTACAGCGGCCTATAGGGTACTGTCTCTGGTTAACAGGGAGTTTACAGCAGCCTATTGGGGACTGCCTCTGATTAACAGTGAGATTACAGCAGTTTATAGGGGACTGCCTCTGATTAACAGTGAGATTACAGCAGCCTATAGGGGACTGTCTCTGATTAACAGTGAATTTACAGCAGCCTATAGGGGACTGTCTCTGGGTAACAGAGAGTGAACAGCAGCCTATAGGGGACTGTCTGATTAACAGTGAGTTTACAGCAGCCTATAGGGGACTGTCTCTGGGTAACAGAGAGTGAACAGCAGCCTATAGGGGACTGTCTGATTAACAGTGAGTTTACAGCAGCCTATAGGGGACTGTCTCTGGTTAACAGTGAGTTTACAGCAGCCTATAGGGGACTGTCTCTGGGTAACAGAGAGTGAACAGCAGCCTATAGGGGACTGTCTCTGATTAACAGTGAGTTTACAGCAGCCTATAGGGGACTGTCTCTGGGTAACAGAGAGTGTACTGCAGCCTATAGGGGACTGTCTCTGGTTTACAGTGAGTTTACAGCAGCCTATAGGGGACTGTCTCTGATTAACAGATAGTTTACAGCAGCCTATAGGGGACTGTCTCTGGTAAACAGTGAGTTTACAGCAGCCTATAGTGGACTGTTTCTGGTTAACAGTGAGTTTACAGCGGCCTATAGGGGACTGTCTCTGGTGAACAGTGAGTTTACAGCAGCCTATAGGGGACTGTCTCTGGTTAACAGTGAGTTTACATCAGCCTATAGGGGACTGTCTCTGGTTAACAGTGAGTTTACAGCGGCCTATAGGGGACTGTCTCTGGTTAACAGTGAGTTTACAGCAGCCTATACGACTGTCTCTGATTAACAGTGAGTTTACAGCAGCCTATAGGGGACTGTCTGATTAACAGTGAGTTTACAGCAGCCTATAGGGGACTGTCTCTGGTTAACAGTGAGTTTACAGCAGCCTATAGGGGACTGTCTTTGATTAACAGTGAGTTTACAGTGGCCTATAGGACTGTCTGTGGTTAACAGTGAGTTTACAGCAGCCTATAGGACTGTCTCTGGTTAACAGGGAGTTTACAGCGGCCTATAGGGTACTGTCTCTGGTTAACAGGGAGTTTACAGCAGCCTATTGGGGACTGCCTCTGATTAACAGTGAGATTACAGCAGTTTATAGGGGACTGCCTCTGATTAACAGTGAGATTACAGCAGCCTATAGGGGACTGTCTCTGATTAACAGTGAATTTACAGCAGCCTATAGGGGACTGTCTCTGATTAACAGTGAGTTTACAGCGGCCTATAGGACTGTCTCTGGTTAACAGTGAGTTTACAGCAGCCTATAGGGTACTGTCTCTGGTTAACAGGGAGTTTACAGCAGCCTATTGGGGACTGCCTCTGATTAACAGTGTGTTTACAGCAGCCTATAGGGGACTGTCTCTGATTAACAGTGAGTTTACAGCGGCCTATAGGACTGTCTCTGGTTAACAGTGAGTTTACAGCAGCCTATAGGGGACTGTCTCTGGTTAACAGTGAGTTTACAGCAGCCTATAGGGGACTGTCTCTGGTTAACAGTGAGTTTACAGCAGCCTATAGGGGACTGTCTCTGATTAACAGTGAGTTTACAGCAGCCTATAGGGGACTGTCTCTGATTAACAGTGAGATTACAGCAGCCTATAGGGGACTGTCTCTGATTAACAGTGAGTTTACAGCAGCCTATAGGGGACTGTCTCTGGTTAACAGTGAGTTTACAGCAGCCTATAGGGGACTGTCTGATTAACAGTGAGTTTACAGCAGCCTATAGGGGACTGTCTCTGGTTAACAGTGAGTTTACAGCAGCCTATAGGGGACTGTGTCTGATTAACAGTGAGTTTACAGTGGCCTATAAGACTGTCTCTGCTTAACAGGGAGTTTACAGCAGCCTATAGGGGACTGTCTCTGATTAACAGTGAGTTTACAGCAGCCTATAGGGGACTGTCTCTGGTTAACAGTGATTTTACAGCAGCCTATAGGGGACTGTCTCTGGTTAACAGTGAGTTTACAGCAGCCTATAGGGGACTGTCTCTGGTTAACAGTGATTTTACAGCAGCCTATAGGGGACTGTCTGATTAACAGTGAGTTTACAGCAGCCTATAGGGGACTGTCTCTGGTTAACAGTGAGTTTACAGCAGCCTATAGGGGACTGTCTCTGGTTAACAGTGAGTTTACAGCAGCCTATAGGAGACTGTCTGATTAACAGTGAGTTTACAGCAGCCTATAGGGGACTGTCTCTGGTTAACAGTGAGTTTACAGCAGCCTATAGGGGACTGTGTCTGATTAACAGTGAGTTTACAGTGGCCTATAAGACTGTCTCTGGTTAACAGTGAGTTTACAGCAGCCTATAGGGGACTGTCTCTGGTCAACAGTGAGTTTACAGCAGCCTATAGGGGACTGTCTGATTAACAGTGAGTTTACAGCAGCCTATAGGGGACTGTCTCTGGTTAACAGTGAGTTTACAGCAGCCTATAGGGGACTGTCTCTGGGTAACAGAGAGTGAACAGCAGCCTATAGGGGACTGTCTGATTAACAGTGAGTTTACAGCAGCCTATAGGGGACTGTCTCCGGTTAACAGTGAGTTTACAGCAGCCTATAGGGGACTGTCTCTGGGTAACAGAGAGTTTACAGCTACCTATAGGGGACTGTCTCTGATTAACAGTGAGTTTACAGCAGCCTATAGGGGACTGTCTCTGATTAACAGTGAGTTTACAGCGGCCTATAGGACTGTCTCTGGTTAACAGTGAGTTTACAGCAGCCTATAGGGTACTGTCTCTGGTTAACAGGGAGTTTACAGCAGCCTATTGGGGACTGCCTCTGATTAACAGTGAGTTTACAGCAGCCTATAGGGGACTGTCTAAGATTAACAGTGAGTTTACAGCGGCCTATAGGACTGTCTCTGGTTAACAGTGAGTTTACAGCGGCCTATAGGACTGTCTCTGGTTAACAGGGAGTTTACAGCGGCCTATAGGGGACTGTCGCTGGTTAACAGTGAGTTTACAGCGGCCTATAGGGGACTGTCTCTGGATAACAGTGCGTTTACAGCAGCCTATACTACTGTCTCTGATTAACAGGGAGTTTACAGCAGCATATAGGGGACTGTCTCTGGTTAACAGTGAGTTTACAGCAGCCTATAGGGGACTGTCTCTTATTAACAGTGAGTTTACAGCAGCCTATAGGGGACTGTCTCTGGTCAACAGTGAGTTTACAGCAGCCTATAGGGGACTGTCTCTGATTTAACAGGGAGTTTACAACAGACTATAGGGGACTGTCTCTGGTTAACAGTGAGTTTACAGCAGCCTATAGGGTACTGACTCTGGTTAACAGGGAGTTTACAGCAGCCTATTGGGGACTGCCTCTGATTAACAGTGAGTTTACAGCAGCCTATAGGGGACTGTCTCTGGTTAACAGTGAGTTTACAGCGGCCTATAGGACTGTCTCTCATTAACAGTGAGTTTACAGCAGCCTATAGGGGACTGTCTCTGGTTAACAGTGAGTTTACAGCGGCCTATAGGGGACTGTCTCTGGTTAACAGTGAGTTTACAGCGGCCTATAGGACTGTCTCTGGTTAACAGGGAGTTTACAGCGGCCTATAGGGGACTGTCTCTGGTTAACAGTGAGTTTACAGCAGCCTATAGGGGACTGTCTCTGGTCAACAGTGAGTTTACAGCAGCCTATAGGGGACTGTCTCTGATTTAACAGTGAGTTTACAGCAGCCTATAGGGGACTGTCTCTGATTAACAGGGAGTTTACAGCAGCCTATATGGGACTGTCTCTGTTCAACAGTGAGTTTACAGCAGCCTATAGGGGACTGTCTCTGGTTAACAGTGAGTTTATAGCGGCCTATAGGGGACTGTCTCTGATTAACAGGGAGTTTACAGCAGCATATAGGGGACTGTCTCTGGTTAACAGTGAGTTTACAGCGGCCTATAGGACTGTCTCTGGTTAACAGTGAGTTTACTGCAGCCTATTGTGGACTGCCTCTGATTAACAGTGAGTTTACAGCAGCCTATAGGGGACTGTCTCTGATTAACAGTGAGTTTACAGCGGCCTATAGGACTGTCTCTGGTTAACAGTGAGTTTACAGCGGCCTATAGGACTGTCTCTGGTTAACAGGGAGTTTACAGCGGCCTATAGGGGACTGTCTCTGGTTAACAGTGAGTTTACAGCAGCCTATAGGGTACTGTCTCTGGTTAACAGGGAGTTTACAGCAGCCTATTGGGGACTGCCTCTGATTAACAGTGAGTTTACAGCAGCCTATAGGGGACTGTCTCTGATTAACAGTGAGTTTACAGCGGCCTATAGGACTGTCTCTGGTTAACAGTGAGTTTACAGTGGCCTATAGGACTGTCTCTGGTTAACAGGGAGTTTACAGCGGCCTATAGGGGACTGTCTCTGGTTAACAGTGAGTTTACAGCGGCCTATAGGGGACTGTCTCTTATTAACAGTGAGTTTACAGCAGCCTATAGGGGACTGTCTCTGGTCAACAGTGAGTTTACAGCAGCCTATAGGGGACTGTCTCTGATTAACAGGGAGTTTACAGCAGCATATAAGGTACTGTCTCTGGTTAACAGTGAGTTTACAGCGGCCTATAGGGGACTGTCTCTGGTTAACAGTGAGTTTACAGCAGCCTATACGACTGTCTCTGATTAACAGGGAGTTTACAGCAGCCTATAGGGGACTGTCTCTGGTTAACAGTGAGTTTACAGCAGCCAATAGGGGAATGTCTCTGGTCAACAGTGAGTTTACAGCAGCCTATAGGGGACTGTCTCTGATTTAACAGTGAGTTTATAGCGGCCTATAGGGGACTGTCTCTGATTAACAGGGAGTTTACAGCAGCATATAGGGGAATGTCTCTGGTCAACAGTGAGTTTACAGCAGCCTATAGGGGACTGTCTCTGATTTAACAGTGAGTTTACAGCAGCCTATAGGGGACTGTCTCTGATTAACAGGGAGTTTACAGCAGCCTATAGGGGACTGTCTCTGGTTAACAGTGAGTTTATAGCGGCCTATAGGGGACTGTCTCTGATTAACAGGGAGTTTACAGCAGCATATAGGGGACTGTCTCTGGTTAACAGTGAGTTTACAGCGGCCTATAGGACTGTCTCTGGTTAACAGTGAGTTTACAGCAGCCTATAGGGTACTGTCTCTGGTTAACAGGGAGTTTACAGCAGCCTATTGGGGACTGCCTCTGATTAACAGTGAGTTTACAGCAGCCTATAGGGACTGTCTCTGATTAACAGTGAGATTACAGCAGCCTATAGGGGACTGTCTCTGATTAACAGTGAGTTTACAGCGGCCTATAGGACTGTCTCTGGTTAACAGTGAGTTTACAGCAGCCTATAGGGTACTGTCTCTGGTTAACAGGGAGTTTACAGCAGCCTATTGGGGACTGCCTCTGATTAACAGTGAGATTACAGCAGCCTATAAGGGACTGCCTCTGATTAACAGTGAGATTACAGCAGCCTATAGGGGACTGTCTCTGTGTAACAGTGAGTTTACAGCAGCCTATAGGGGACTGTCTCTGGTTAACAGTGAGTTTACAGCAGCCTATAGGGGACTGTCTCTGATTAACAGTGAGTTTACAGCAGCCTATAGGGGACTGTCTCTGATTAACAGTGAGTTTACAGCAGCCTATAGGGGACTGTCTCTGATTAACAGTGAGATTACAGCAGCCTATAGGGGACTGTCTCTGATTAACAGTGAGTTTACAGCAGCCTATAGGGGACTGTCTCTGGTTAACAGTGAGTTTACAGCAGCCTATAGGGGACTGTCTGATTAACAGTGAGTTTACAGCAGCCTATAGGGGACTGTCTCTGGTCAACAGTGAGTTTACAACAGCCTATAGGGGACTGTCTCTGATTTAACAGTGAGTTTACAGCAGCCTATAGGGGACTGTCTCTGGTTAACAGTGAGTTTACAGCAGCCTATAGGGGACTGTCTCTATTTAACAGGGAGTTTACAACAGACTATAGGGGACTGTCTCTGGTTAACAGGGAGTTAACAACAGACTATAGGGGACTATCTCTGGTTAACAGTGAGTTTACAGCAGCCTATAGGGGACTGTCTCTGATTAACAGTGAGTTTACAGCAGCCTATAGGGGACTGTCTCTGGTTAACAGTGAGTTTACAGCAGCCTATACGGGACTGTCTCTGGTTAACAGTGAGTTTACAGCAGCCTATAGGGGACTGTCTCTGGTTAACAGTGAGTTTACAGTGGCCTATAGGGGACTGTCTCTGATTAACAGGAAGTTTACAGCAGCATATAGGGGACTGTCTCTGGTTAACAGTGAGTTTACAGCGGCCTATAGGACTGTCTCTGGTTAACAGTGAGTTTACAGCAGCCTATAGGGTACTGTCTCTGGTTAACAGGGAGTTTACAGCAGCCTATTGGGGACTGCCTCTGATTAACAGTGAGATTACAGCAGCCTATATGGGACTGCCTCTGATTAACAGTGAGATTACAGCAGCCTATAGGGGACTGTCTCTGTGTAACAGTGAGTTTACAGCAGCCTATAGGGGACTGTCTCTGGTTAACAGTGAGTTTACAGCAGCCTATAGGGGACTGTCTCTGATTAACAGTGAGTATACAGCAGCCTATAGGGGACTGTCTCTGATTAACAGTGAGTTTACAGCAGCCTATAGGGGACTGTCTCTGATTAAAAGTGAGATTTCAGCAGCCTATAGGGGACTGTCTCTGATTAACAGTGAGTTTACAGCAGCCTATAGGGGACTGTCTCTGGTTAACAGTGAGTTTACAGCAGCCTATAGGGGACTGTCTGATTAACAGTGAGTTTACAGCAGCCTATAGGGGACTGTCTCTTGTTAACAGTGAGTTTACAGCAGCCTATAGGGGACTGTCTCTGGTTAACAGTGATTTTACAGCAGCCTATAGGGGACTGTCTGATTAACAGTGAGTTTACAGCAGCCTATAGGGGACTGTCTCCGGTTAACAGTGAGTTTACAGCAGCCTATAGGGGACTGTCTCTGGGTAACAGAGAGTTTACAGCTACCTATAGGGGACTGTCTCTGATTAACAGTGCGTTTACAGCAGCCTATAGGGGACTGTCTCTGATTAACAGTGAGTTTACAGCGGCCTATAGGACTGTCTCTGGTTAACAGTGAGTTTACAGCAGCCTATAGGGTACTGTCTCTGGTTAACAGGGAGTTTACAGCAGCCTATTGGGGACTGCCTCTGATTAACAGTGAGTTTACAGCAGCCTATAGGGGACTGTCTAAGATTAACAGTGAGTTTACAGCGGCCTATAGGACTGTCTCTGGTTAACAGTGAGTTTACAGCGGCCTATAGGACTGTCTCTGGTTAACAGGGAGTTTACAGCGGCCTATAGGGGACTGTCGCTGGTTAACAGTGAGTTTACAGCGGCCTATAGGGGACTGTCTCTGGATAACAGTGCGTTTACAGCAGCCTATACTACTGTCTCTGATTAACAGGGAGTTTACAGCAGCATATAGGGGACTGTCTCTGGTTAACAGTGAGTTTACAGCAGCCTATAGGGGACTGTCTCTTATTAACAGTGAGTTTACAGCAGCCTATAGGGGACTGTCTCTGGTCAACAGTGAGTTTACAGCAGCCTATAGGGGACTGTCTCTGATTTAACAGGGAGTTTACAACAGACTATAGGGGACTGTCTCTGGTTAACAGTGAGTTTACAGCAGCCTATAGGGTACTGACTCTGGTTAACAGGGAGTTTACAGCAGCCTATTGGGGACTGCCTCTGATTAACAGTGAGTTTACAGCAGCCTATAGGGGACTGTCTCTGGTTAACAGTGAGTTTACAGCGGCCTATAGGACTGTCTCTCATTAACAGTGAGTTTACAGCAGCCTATAGGGGACTGTCTCTGGTTAACAGTGAGTTTACAGCGGCCTATAGGGGACTGTCTCTGGTTAACAGTGAGTTTACAGCGGCCTATAGGACTGTCTCTGGTTAACAGGGAGTTTACAGCGGCCTATAGGGGACTGTCTCTGGTTAACAGTGAGTTTACAGCAGCCTATAGGGGACTGTCTCTGGTCAACAGTGAGTTTACAGCAGCCTATAGGGGACTGTCTCTGATTTAACAGTGAGTTTACAGCAGCCTATAGGGGACTGTCTCTGATTAACAGGGAGTTTACAGCAGCCTATATGGGACTGTCTCTGTTCAACAGTGAGTTTACAGCAGCCTATAGGGGACTGTCTCTGGTTAACAGTGAGTTTATAGCGGCCTATAGGGGACTGTCTCTGATTAACAGGGAGTTTACAGCAGCATATAGGGGACTGTCTCTGGTTAACAGTGAGTTTACAGCGGCCTATAGGACTGTCTCTGGTTAACAGTGAGTTTACTGCAGCCTATTGTGGACTGCCTCTGATTAACAGTGAGTTTACAGCAGCCTATAGGGGACTGTCTCTGATTAACAGTGAGTTTACAGCGGCCTATAGGACTGTCTCTGGTTAACAGTGAGTTTACAGCGGCCTATAGGACTGTCTCTGGTTAACAGGGAGTTTACAGCGGCCTATAGGGGACTGTCTCTGGTTAACAGTGAGTTTACAGCAGCCTATAGGGTACTGTCTCTGGTTAACAGGGAGTTTACAGCAGCCTATTGGGGACTGCCTCTGATTAACAGTGAGTTTACAGCAGCCTATAGGGGACTGTCTCTGATTAACAGTGAGTTTACAGCGGCCTATAGGACTGTCTCTGGTTAACAGTGAGTTTACAGTGGCCTATAGGACTGTCTCTGGTTAACAGGGAGTTTACAGCGGCCTATAGGGGACTGTCTCTGGTTAACAGTGAGTTTACAGCGGCCTATAGGGGACTGTCTCTTATTAACAGTGAGTTTACAGCAGCCTATAGGGGACTGTCTCTGGTCAACAGTGAGTTTACAGCAGCCTATAGGGGACTGTCTCTGGTTAACAGTGAGTTTATAGCGGCCTATAGGGGACTGTCTCTGATTAACAGGGAGTTTACAGCAGCATATAAGGTACTGTCTCTGGTTAACAGTGAGTTTACAGCGGCCTATAGGGGACTGTCTCTGGTTAACAGTGAGTTTACAGCAGCCTATACGACTGTCTCTGATTAACAGGGAGTTTACAGCAGCCTATAGGGGACTGTCTCTGGTTAACAGTGAGTTTACAGCAGCCAATAGGGGAATGTCTCTGGTCAACAGTGAGTTTACAGCAGCCTATTGGGGACTGCCTCTGATTAACAGTGAGTTTACAGCAGCCTATAGGGGACTGTCTCTGGTTAACAGTGAGTTTACAGCGGCCTATAGGACTGTCTCTCATTAACAGTGAGTTTACAGCAGCCTATAGGGGACTGTCTCTGGTTAACAGTGAGTTTACAGCGGCCTATAGGGGACTGTCTCTGGTTAACAGTGAGTTTACAGCGGCCTATAGGACTGTCTCTGGTTAACAGGGAGTTTACAGCGGCCTATAGGGGACTGTCTCTGGTTAACAGTGAGTTTACAGCAGCCTATAGGGGACTGTCTCTGGTCAACAGTGAGTTTACAGCAGCCTATAGGGGACTGTCTCTGATTTAACAGTGAGTTTACAGCAGCCTATAGGGGACTGTCTCTGATTAACAGGGAGTTTACAGCAGCCTATATGGGACTGTCTCTGTTCAACAGTGAGTTTACAGCAGCCTATAGGGGACTGTCTCTGGTTAACAGTGAGTTTATAGCGGCCTATAGGGGACTGTCTCTGATTAACAGGGAGTTTACAGCAGCATATAGGGGACTGTCTCTGGTTAACAGTGAGTTTACAGCGGCCTATAGGACTGTCTCTGGTTAACAGTGAGTTTACTGCAGCCTATTGTGGACTGCCTCTGATTAACAGTGAGTTTACAGCAGCCTATAGGGGACTGTCTCTGATTAACAGTGAGTTTACAGCGGCCTATAGGACTGTCTCTGGTTAACAGTGAGTTTACAGCGGCCTATAGGACTGTCTCTGGTTAACAGGGAGTTTACAGCGGCCTATAGGGGACTGTCTCTGGTTAACAGTGAGTTTACAGCAGCCTATAGGGTACTGTCTCTGGTTAACAGGGAGTTTACAGCAGCCTATTGGGGACTGCCTCTGATTAACAGTGAGTTTACAGCAGCCTATAGGGGACTGTCTCTGATTAACAGTGAGTTTACAGCGGCCTATAGGACTGTCTCTGGTTAACAGTGAGTTTACAGTGGCCTATAGGACTGTCTCTGGTTAACAGGGAGTTTACAGCGGCCTATAGGGGACTGTCTCTTATTAACAGTGAGTTTACAGCAGCCTATAGGGGACTGTCTCTGGTCAACAGTGAGTTTACAGCAGCCTATAGGGGACTGTCTCTGGTTAACAGTGAGTTTATAGCGGCCTATAGGGGACTGTCTCTGATTAACAGGGAGTTTACAGCAGCATATAAGGTACTGTCTCTGGTTAACAGTGAGTTTACAGAGGCCTATAGGGGACTGTCTCTGGTTAACAGTGAGTTTACAGCAGCCTATACGACTGTCTCTGATTAACAGGGAGTTTACAGCAGCCTATAGGGGACTGTCTCTGGTTAACAGTGAGTTTACAGCAGCCAATAGGGGAATGTCTCTGGTCAACAGTGAGTTTACAGCAGCCTATAGGGGACTGTCTCTGATTTAACAGTGAGTTTATAGCGGCCTATAGGGGACTGTCTCTGATTAACAGGGAGTTTACAGCAGCATATAGGGGAATGTCACTGGTCAACAGTGAGTTTACAGCAGCCTATAGGGGACTGTCTCTGATTTAACAGTGAGTTTACAGCAGCCTATAGGGGACTGTCTCTGATTAACAGGGAGTTTACAGCAGCCTATAGGGGACTGTCTCTGGTTAACAGTGAGTTTATAGCGGCCTATAGGGGACTGTCTCTGATTAACAGGGAGTTTACAGCAGCATATAGGGGACTGTCTCTGGTTAACAGTGAGTTTACAGCGGCCTATAGGACTGTCTCTGGTTAACAGTGAGTTTACAGCAGCCTATAGGGTACTGTCTCTGGTTAACAGGGAGTTTACAGCAGCCTATTGGGGACTGCCTCTGATTAACAGTGAGTTTACAGCAGCCTATAGGGACTGTCTCTAATTAACAGTGAGTTTACAGCGGCCTGTAGGACTGTCTCTGGTTAACAGTGAGTTTACAGCGGCCTATAGGACTGTCTCTGGTTAACAGTGTGTTTACAGCGGCCTATAGGACTGTCTCTGGTTAACAGTGAGTTTACAGCGGCCTATAGGGTACTGTCTCTGGTTAACAGGGAGTTTACAGCAGCCTATTGGGGACTGCCTCTGGTTAACAGTGAGTTTACAGCGGCCTATAGGACTGTCTCTGGTTAACAGTGAGTTTACAGCGGCCTATAGGACTGTCTCTGGTTAACAGGGAGTTTACAGCTGCCTATAGGGGACTGTCTCTGGTTAACATTGAGTTTACAGCAGCCTATAGGGTACTGTCTCTGGTTAACAGGGAGTTTACAGCAGCCTATTGGGGACTGCCTCTGATTAACAGTGAGTTTACAGCAGCCTATAGGGGACTGTCTCTGATTAACAGTGAGTTTACAGCGGCCTATAGGACTGTCTCTGGTTAACAGTGAGTTTACAGCGGCCTATAGGACTGTCTCTGGTTAACAGGGAGTTTACAGCGGCCTATAGGGGACTGTCTCTGGTTAACAGTGAGTTTACAGCGGCCTATAGGGGACTGTCTCTGGTTAACAGTGAGTTTACAGCAGCCTATACGACTGTCTCTGATTAACAGGGAGATTACAGCAGCCTATAGGGGACTGTCTCTGGTTAACAGTGAGTTTACAGCAGCCTATAGGGGACTGTCTCTGATTTAACAGTGAGTTTACAGCAGCCTATAGGGGACTGTCTCTGATTAACAGGGAGTTTACAACAGACTATAGGGGACTGTCTCTGGTTAACCGTGAGTTTACAGCGGCCTATAGGACTGTCTCTGGTTAACAGTGAGTTTACAGCAGCCTATAGGGGACTGTCTCTGGGTAACAGAGAGTTTACAGCAGCCTATAGGGGACTGTCTCTGGTTAACAGTGAGTTTACAGCGGCCTATAGGACTGTCTCTGGTTAACAGTGAGTTTACAGCAGCCTATAGGGTACTGTTTCTGGTTAACAGGGAGTTTACAGCGGCCTATAGGGGACTGTCTCTGGTCAACAGTGAGTTTACAGCAGCCTATAGGGGACTGTCTCTGATTTAACAGGGAGTTTACAACAGACTATAGGGGACTGTCTCTGGTTAACAGTGAGTTTACAGCAGCCTATAGGGTACTGTCTCTGGTTAACAGGGAGTTTACAGCAGCCTATTGGGGACTGCCTCTGATTAACAGTGAGTTTACAGCAGCCTATAGGGGACAGTTTCTGGTTAACAGTGAGTTTACAGCGGCCTATAGGACTGTCTCTCATTAACAGTGAGTTTACAGCAGCCTATAGGGTACTGTCTCTGGTTAACTTTGAGTTTACAGCAGCCTATACGACTGTCTCTAATTAACAGGGAGTTTACAGCAGCCTATAGGGGACTGTCTCTGGTTAACAGTGAGTTTATAGCGGCATATAGGGGACTGTCTCTGATTAACAGGGAGTTTACAGCAGCATATAGGGGACTGTCTCTGGTTAACAGTGAGTTTACAGCGGCCTATAGGACTGTCTCTGGTTAACAGTGAGTTTACTGCAGCCTATTGTGGACTGCCTCTGATTAACAGTGAGTTTACAGCAGCCTATAGGGGACTGTCTCTGATTAACAGTGAGTTTACAGCGGCCTATAGGACTGTCTCTGGTTAACAGTGAGTTTACAGCGGCCTATAGGACTGTCTCTGGTTAACAGGGAGTTTACAGCGGCCTATAGGGGACTGTCTCTGGTTAACATTGAGTTTACAGCAGCCTATAGGGTACTGTCTCTGGTTAACAGGGAGTTTACAGCAGCCTATTGGGGACTGCCTCTGATTAACAGTGAGTTTACAGCAGCCTATAGGGGACTGTCTCTGATTAACAGTGAGTTTACAGCGGCCTATAGGACTGTGTCTGGTTAACAGGGAGTTTACAGCGGCCTATAGGGGACTGTCTCTGGTTAACAGGGAGTTTACAGCGGCCTATAGGGGACTGTCTCTGGTTAACAGTGAGTTTACAGCAGCCTATACGACTGTCTCTGATTAACAGGGAGATTACAGCAGCCTATAGGGGACTGTCTCTGGTTAACAGTGAGTTTACAGCAGCCTATAGGGGACTGTCTCTTATTAACAGTGAGTTTACAGCAGCCTATAGGGGACTGTCTCTGGTCAACAGTGAGTTTACAGCAGCCTATAGGGGACTGTCTCTGATTTAACAGTGAGTTTACAGCAGCCTATAGGGGACTGTCTCTGATTAACAGGGAGTTTACAACAGACTATAGGGGACTGTCTCTGGTTAACCGTGAGTTTACAGCGGCCTATAGGACTGTCTCTGGTTAACAGTGAGTTTACAGCAGCCTATAGGGGACTGTCTCTGGGTAACAGAGAGTTTACAGCAGCCTATAGGGGACTGTCTCTGGTTAACAGTGAGTTTACAGCGGCCTATAGGACTGTCTCTGGTTAACAGTGAGTTTACAGCAGCCTATAGGGTACTGTTTCTGGTTAACAGGGAGTTTACAGCGGCCTATAGGGGACTGTCTCTGGTTAACAGTGAGTTTACAGCGGCCTATAGGGGACTGTCTCTGGTTAACAGTGAGTTTACAGCAGCCTATACGACTGTCTCTGATTAACAGGGAGTTTACAGCAGCCTATAGGGGACTGTCTCTGGTTAACAGTGAGTTTACAGCAGCCTATAGGGGACTGTCTCTGGTCAACAGTGAGTTTACAGCAGCCTATAGGGGACTGTCTCTGATTTAACAGTGAGTTTACAGCAGCCTATAGGGGACTGTCTCTGATTAACAGGGAGTTTACAGCAGCCTATATGGGACTGTCTCTGTTCAACAGTGAGTTTACAGCAGCCTATAGGGGACTGTCTCTGGTTAACAGTGAGTTTACAGTGGCCTATAGGACTGTCTCTGGTTAACAGTGAGTTTACAGCGGCCTATAGGACTGTCTCTGGTTAACAGGGAGTTTACAGCGGCCTATAGGGGACTGTCTCTGGTTAACAGTGAGTTTACAGCAGCCTATAGGGTACTGTCTCTGGTTAACAGGGAGTTTACAGCAGCCTATTGGGGACTGCCTCTGATTAACAGTGAGTTTACAGCAGCCTATAGGGGACTGTCTCTGATTAACAGTGAGTTTACAGCGGCCTATAGGACTGTCTCTGGTTAACAGTGAGTTTACAGTGGCCTATAGGACTGTCTCTGGTTAACAGGGAGTTTACAGCGGCCTATAGGGGACTGTCTCTGGTTAACAGTGAGTTTACAGCGGCCTATAGGGGACTGTCTCTTATTAACAGTGAGTTTACAGCAGCCTATAGGGGACTGTCTCTGGTCAACAGTGAGTTTACAGCAGCCTATAGGGGACTGTCTCTGGTTAACAGTGAGTTTATAGCGGCCTATAGGGGACTGTCTCTGATTAACAGGGAGTTTACAGCAGCATATAAGGGACTGTCTCTGGTTAACAGTGAGTTTACAGCGGCCTATAGGGGACTGTCTCTGGTTAACAGTGAGTTTACAGCAGCCTATACGACTGTCTCTGATTAACAGGGAGTTTACAGCAGCCTATAGGGGACTGTCTCTGGTTAACAGTGAGTTTACAGCAGCCAAT
Source organism: Salmo salar (assembly GCF_965601325.2). Lineage (NCBI taxonomy): Eukaryota > Metazoa > Chordata > Actinopteri > Salmoniformes > Salmonidae > Salmo > Salmo salar. Next base: position 903,437 of record NW_027675356.1, read on the forward strand.
AGGGGAATGTCTCTGGTCAACAGTGAGTTTACAGCAGCCTATAGGGGACTGTCTCTGATTTAACAGTGAGTTTATAGCGGCCTATAGGGGACTGTCTCTGATTAACAGGGAGTTTACAGCAGCATATAGGGGAATGTCTCTGGTCAACAGTGAGTTTACAGCAGCCTATAGGGGACTGTCTCTGATTTAACAGTGAGTTTACAGCAGCCTATAGGGGACTGTCTCTGATTAACAGGGAGTTTACAACAGCCTATAGGGGACTGTCTCTGGTTAACAGTGAGTTTATAGCGGCCTATAGGGGACTGTCTCTGATTAACAGGGAGTTTACAGCAGCATATAGGGGACTGTCTCTGGTTAACAGTGAGTTTACAGCGGCCTATAGGACTGTCTCTGGTTAACAGTGAGTTTACAGCAGCCTATAGGGTACTGTCTCTGGTTAACAGGGAGTTTACAGCAGCCTATTGGGGACTGCCTCTGATTAACAGTGAGTTTACAGCAGCCTATAGGGACTGTCTCTAATTAACAGTGAGTTTACAGCGGCCTGTAGGACTGTCTCTGGTTAACAGTGAGTTTACAGCGGCCTATAGGACTGTCTCTGGTTAACAGTGAGTTTACAGCGGCCTATAGGACTGTCTCTGGTTAACAGTGAGTTTACAGCGGCCTATAGGGTACTGTCTCTGGTTAACAGGGAGTTTACAGCAGCCTATTGGGGACTGCCTCTGGTTAACAGTGAGTTTACAGCGGCCTATAGGACTGTCTCTGGTTAACAGTGAGTTTACAGCGGCCTATAGGACTGTCTCTGGTTAACAGGGAGTTTACAGCGGCCTATAGGGGACTGTCTCTGGTTAACATTGAGTTTACAGCAGCCTATAGGGTACTGTCTCTGGTTAACAGGGAGTTTACAGCAGCCTATTGGGGACTGCCTCTGATTAACAGTGAGTTTACAGCAGCCTATAGGGGACTGTCTCTGATTAACAGTGAGTTTACAGCGGCCTATAGGACTGTCTCTGGTTAACAGTGAGTTTACAGCGGCCTATAGGACTGTCTCTGGTTAACAGGGAGTTTACAGCGGCCTATAGGGGACTGTCTCTGGTTAACAGTGAGTTTACAGCGGCCTATAGGGGACTGTCTCTGGTTAACAGTGAGTTTACAGCAGCCTATACGACTGTCTCTGATTAACAGGGAGATTACAGCAGCCTATAGGGGACTGTCTCTGGTTAACAGTGAGTTTACAGCAGCCTATAGGGGACTGTCTCTTATTAACAGTGAGTTTACAGCAGCCTATAGGGGACTGTCTCTGGTCAACAGTGAGTTTACAGCAGCCTATAGGGGACTGTCTCTGATTTAACAGTGAGTTTACAGCAGCCTATAGGGGACTGTCTCTGGGTAACAGAGAGTTTACAGCAGCCTATAGGGGACTGTCTCTGGTTAACAGTGAGTTTACAGCGGCCTATAGGACTGTCTCTGGTTAACAGTGAGTTTACAGCAGCCTATAGGGTACTGTTTCTGGTTAACAGGGAGTTTACAGCGGCCTATAGGGGACTGTCTCTGGTTAATATTGAGTTTACAGCGGCCTATAGGGGATTGTCTCTGGTTAACAGTGAGTTTACAGCAGCCTATACGACTGTCTCTGATTAACAGGGAGTTTACAGCAGCCTATAGGGGACTGTCTCTGGTTAACAGTGAGTTTACAGCAGCCTATAGGGGACTGTCTCTGGTCAAAAGTGAGTTTACAGCAGCCTATAGGGGACTGTCTCTGATTTAACAGTGAGTTTACAGCAGCCTATAGGGGACTGTCTCTGATTAACAGGGAGTTTACAGCAGCCTATATGGGACTGTCTCTGGTCAACAGTGAGTTTACAGCAGCCTATAGGGGACTGTCTCTGGTTAACAGTGAGTTTATAGCGGCCTATAGGGGACTGTCTCTGATTAACAGGGAGTTTACAGCAGCATATAGGGGACTGTCTCTGGTTAACAGTGAGTTTACAGCGGCCTATAGGACTGTCTCTGGTTAACTGTGAGTTTACTGCAGCCTATTGTGGACTGCCTCTGATTAACAGTGAGTTTACAGCAGCCTATAGGGGACTGTCTCTGATTAACAGTGAGTTTAAAGCGGCCTATAGGACTGTCTCTGGTTAACAGTGAGTTTACAGCGGCCTATAGGACTGTGTCTGGTTAACAGGGAGTTTACAGCGGCCTATAGGGGACTGTCTCTGGTTAACAGTGAGTTTACAGCGGCCTATAGGGGACTGTCTCTTATTAACAGTGAGTTTACAGCAGCCTATAGGGGACTGTCTCTGGTCAACAGTGAGTTTACAGCAGCCTATAGGGGACTGTCTCTGGTTAACAGTGAGTTTATAGCGGCCTATAGGGGACTGTCTCTGATTAACAGGGAGTTTACAGCAGCATATAGGGGACTGTCTCTGGTTAACAGTGAGTTTACAGCGGCCTATAGGGGACTGTCTCTGGTTAACAGTGAGTTTACAGCAGCCTATACGACTGTCTCTGATTAACAGGGAGTTTACAGCAGCCTATAGGGGACTGTCTCTGGTTAACAGTGAGTTTACAGCAGCCAATAGGGGAATGTCTCTGGTCAATAGTGAGTTTACAGCAGCCTATAGGGGACTGTCTCTGATTTAACAGTGAGTTTACAGCAGCCTATAGGGGACTGTCTCTGATTAACAGGGAGTTTACAGCAGCCTATAGGGGACGGTCTCTGGTTAACAGTGAGTTTATAGCGGCCTATAGGGGACTGTCTCTGATTAACAGGGAGTTTACAGCAGCATATAGGGGACTGTCTCTGGTTAACAGTGAGTTTACAGCGGCCTATAGGACTGTCTCTGGTTAACAGTGAGTTTACAGCAGCCTATAGGGTACTGTCTCTGGTTAACAGGGAGTTTACAGCAGCCTATTGGGGACTGCCTCTGATTAACAGTGAGTTTACAGCAGCCTATAAGGACTGTCTCTAATTAACAGTGAGTTTACAGCGGCCTGTAGGACTGTCTCTGGTTAACAGTGAGTTTACAGCGGCCTATAGGACTGTCTCTGGTTAACAGTGAGTTTACAGCGCCCTATAGGACTGTCTCTGGTTAACAGTGAGTTTACAGCGGCCTATAGGGTACTGTCTCTGGTTAACAGGGAGTTTACAGCAGCCTATTGGGGACTGCCTCTGGTTAACAGTGAGTTTACAGCAGCCTATAGGGGACTGTATCTGATTAACAGTGAATTTACAGCAGCCTATAGGGGACTGTCTCTGATTAACAGTGAGTTTACAGCGGCCTATAGGACTGTCTCTGGTTAACAGTGAGATTACAGCAGCCTATAGGGGACTGTCTCTGATTAACAGTGAGTTTGCAACGGCCTATAGGGGACTGTCTCTGGTTAACAGTGAGTTTACAGCAGCCTATACGACTGTCTCTGATTAACAGGGAGTTTACAGCAGCCTATAGGGGACTGTCTCTGGTTAACAGTGAGTTTACAGCAGCCAATAGGGGAATGTCTCTGGTCAATAGTGAGTTTACAGCAGCCTATAGGGGACTGTCTCTGATTTAACAGTGAGTTTACAGCAGCCTATAGGGGACTGTCTCTGATTAACAGGGAGTTTACAGCAGCCTATAGGGGACGGTCTCTGGTTAACAGTGAGTTTACAGCAGCCTATAGGGGACTGTCTCTGATTAACAGGGAGTTTACAGCAGCCTATAGGGGACGGTCTCTGGTTAACAGTGAGTTTATAGCGGCCTATAGGGGACTGTCTCTGATTAACAGGGAGTTTACAGCAGCATATAGGGGACTGTCTCTGGTTAACAGTGAGTTTACAGCGGCCTATAGGACTGTCTCTGGTTAACAGTGAGTTTACAGCAGCCTATAGGGTACTGTCTCTGGTTAACAGGGAGTTTACAGCAGCCTATTGGGGACTGCCTCTGATTAACAGTGAGTTTACAGCAGCCTATAAGGACTGTCTCTAATTAACAGTGAGTTTACAGCGGCCTGTAGGACTGTCTCTGGTTAACAGTGAGTTTACAGCGGCCTATAGGACTGTCTCTGGTTAACAGTGAGTTTACAGCGCCCTATAGGACTGTCTCTGGTTAACAGTGAGTTTACAGCGGCCTATAGGGTACTGTCTCTGGTTAACAGGGAGTTTACAGCAGCCTATTGGGGACTGCCTCTGGTTAACAGTGAGTTTACAGCAGCCTATAGGGGACTGTATCTGATTAACAGTGAATTTACAGCAGCCTATAGGGGACTGTCTCTGATTAACAGTGAGTTTACAGCGGCCTATAGGACTGTCTCTGGTTAACAGTGAGATTACAGCAGCCTATAGGGGACTGTCTCTGATTAACAGTGAGTTTGCAACGGCCTATAGGACTGTCTCTGGTTAACCGTGAGTTTACAGCGGCCTATAGGACTGTCTCTGGTTAACAGGGAGTTTACAGCGGCCTATAGGGGACTGTCTCTGGTTAACAGTGAGTTTACTGCGGCCTATAGGGGACTGTCTCTGGTTAACAGTGAGTTTACAGCAGCCTATACGCCTGTCTCTGATTAACAGGGAGTTTACAGCAGCCTATAGGGGACTGTCTCTGGTTAACAGTGAGTTTACAGCAGCCTATAGGGGACTGTCTCTTATTAACAGTGAGTTTACAGCAGCCTATAGGGGACTGTCTCTGGTCAACAGTGAGTTTACAGCAGCCTATAGGGTAATGTCTCTGATTTAACAGAGAGTTTACAGCAGCCTATAGGGGACTGTCTCTGATTAACAGGGAGCTTACAGCAGCCTATAGGGGACTGTCTCTGGTTAACAGTGAGTTTACAGCGGCCTATAGGACTGTCTCTGGTTAACAGTGAGTTTACAGCAGCCTATAGGGTACTGTCTCTGGTTAACAGGGAGTTTACAGCGGCATATAGGACTGTCTCTGGTTAACAGTGAGTTTACAGCAGCCTATAGGGGACTGTCTCTGGTTAAGAGTGAGTTTACAGCAGCCTATAGGGGACTGTCTCTGGTTAACAGTGAGTTTACAGCAGCCTATAAGGGACTGTCTCTGGTTAACAATGACTTTACAGCAGCCTATAGGGGACTGTGTCTGATTAACAGTGAGTTTACAGCGGCCTATAGGACTGTCTCTGATTAACAGGGAGTTTACAGCAGCCTACAGGGGACTGTCTCTGATTAACATGGAGCTTACAGCAGCCTATAGGGGACTGCCTCTGATTAACAGTGAGTTTACAGCAGCCTATAGGGGCCTGTCTCTGATTAACAGTGAGTTTACAGCGGCCAATAGGACTGTCTCTGGTTAACAATGAGTTTACAGCAGCCTATAGGGGACTGTCTCTGGTTAACAGTGAGTTTACAGCAGCCTATAGGGGGCTGTCTCTGGTTAACAGTGAGTTTACAGCAGCCTATAGGGGACTGTCTCTGGTTAACAGTGAGTTTACAGCAGCCTACAGTGGACTGTGTCTGATTAACAGTGAGTTTACAGCAGCCTATAGGACTGTCTCTGATTAACAGTGAGTTTACAGCAGCCTATAGGACTGTCTCTGGTTAACAGTGAGATTACAGCAGCCTATAGGGGACTGTCTCTGATTAACAGTGAGTTTGCAATGGCCTATAGGACTGTCTCTGGTTAACCGTGAGTTTACAGCGGCCTATAGGACTGTCTCTGGTTAACAGGGAGTTTACAGCGGCCTATAGGGGACTGTCTCTGGTTAACAGTGAGTTTACAGCGGCCTATAGGGGACTGTCTCTGGTTAACAGTGAGTTTACAGCAGCCTATACGACTGTCTCTGATTAACAGGGAGTTTACAGCAGCCTATAGGGGACTGTCTCTGGTTAACAGTGAGTTTACAGCAGCCTATAGGGGACTGTCTCTGGTCAACAGTGAGTTTACAGCAGCCTATAGGGGACTGTCTCTGATTTAACAGTGAGTTTACAGCAGCCTATAGGGGACTGTCTCTGATTAACAGGGAGTTTACAGCAGCCTATAGGGGACTGTCTCTGGTTAACAGTGAGTTTATAGCGGCCTATAGGGGACTGTCTCTGATTAACAGGGAGTTTACAGCAGCATATAGGGGACTGTCTCTGTTTAACAGTGAGTTTACAGCGGCCTATAGGACTGTCTCTGGTTAACAGTGAGTAAACAGCAGCCTATAGGGGACTGTCTCTGGTTAACAGTGAGTTTACAGCAGCCTATAGGGGACTGCCTCTGATTAACAGTGAGTTTACAGCAGCCTATAGGGGCCTGTCTCTGATTAACAGTGAGTTTACAGCGGCCAATAGGACTGTCTCTGGTTAACAATGAGTTTACAGCAGCCTATAGGGGACTGTCTCTGGTTAACAGTGAGTTTACAGCAGCCTATAGGGGGCTGTCTCTGGTTAACAGTGAGTTTACAGCAGCCTATAGGGGACTGTCTCTGGTTAACAGTGAGTTTACAGCAGCCTACAGTGGACTGTGTCTGATTAACAGTGAGTTTACAGCAGCCTATAGGACTGTCTCTGATTAACAGTGAGTTTACAGCAGCCTATAGGACTGTCTCTGGTTAACAGTGAGATTACAGCAGCCTATAGGGGACTGTCTCTGATTAACAGTGAGTTTGCAATGGCCTATAGGACTGTCTCTGGTTAACCGTGAGTTTACAGCGGCCTATAGGACTGTCTCTGGTTAACAGGGAGTTTACAGCGGCCTATAGGGGACTGTCTCTGGTTAACAGTGAGTTTACAGCGGCCTATACGACTGTCTCTGATTAACAGGGAGTTTACAGCAGCCTATAGGGGACTGTCTCTGGTTAACAGTGAGTTTACAGCAGCCTATAGGGGACTGTCTCTTATTAACAGTGAGTTTACAGCAGCCTATAGGGGACTGTCTCTGGTCAACAGTGAGTTTACAGCAGCCTATAGGGGACTGTCTCTGATTTAACAGAGAGTTTACAGCAGCCTATAGGGGACTGTCTCTGATTAACAGGGAGCTTACAGCAGCCCATAGGGGACTATCTCTGGTTAACAGTGAGTTTACAGCGGCCTATAGGACTGTCTCTGGTTAACAGTGAGTTTACAGCAGCCTATAGGGTACTGTCTCTGGTTAACAGGGAGTTTACAGCAGCCTATTGGGGATTGCCTCTGATTAACAGTGAGTTTACAGCAGCCTATAGGGGACTGTCTCTGATTAACAGTGAGTTTACAGCGGCCTATAGGGGACTGTCTCTGGTTAACAGTGAGTTTACAGCAGCCTATATGGGACTGTCTCTGGTCAACAGGGAGTTTACAGCAGCCTATTGGGGATTGCCTCTGATTAACAGTGAGTTTACAGCAGCCTATAGGGGACTGTCTCTGATTAACAGTGAGTTTGCAATGGCCTATAGGACTGTCTCTGGTTAACCGTGAGTTTACAGCGGCCTATAGGACTGTCTCTGGTTAACAGGGAGTTTACAGCGGCCTATAGGGGACTGTCTCTGGTTAACAGTGAGTTTACAGCGGCCTATAGGGGACTGTCTCTGGTTAACAGTGAGTTTACAGCAGCCTATACGACTGTCTCTGATTAACAGGGAGTTTACAGCAGCCTATAGGGGACTGTCTCTGGTTAACAGTGAGTTTACAGCAGCCTATAGGGGACTGTCTCTGGTCAACAGTGAGTTTACAGCAGCCTATAGGGGACTGTCTCTGATTAACAGTGACTTTACAGCGGCCTATAGGGGACTGTCTCTGGTTAACAGTGAGTTTACAGCAGCCTATATGGGACTGTCTCTGGTCAACAGGGAGTTTACAGCAGCCTATTGGGGATTGCCTCTGATTAACAGTGAGTTTACAGCAGCCTATAGGGGACTGTCTCTGATTAACAGGGAGTTTACAGCAGCCTATAGGGGACTGTCTCTGGTTAACAGTGAGTTTATAGCGGCCTATAGGGGACTGTCTCTGATTAACAGGGAGTTTACAGCAGCATATAGGGGACTGTCTCTGTTTAACAGTGAGTTTACAGCGGCCTATAGGACTGTCTCTGGTTAACAGTGAGTAAACAGCAGCCTATAGGGGACTGTCTCTGGTTAACAGTGAGTTTACAGCAGCCTATAGGGGACTGCCTCTGATTAACAGTGAGTTTACAGCAGCCTATAGGGGCCTGTCTCTGATTAACAGTGAGTTTACAGCGGCCAATAGGACTGTCTCTGGTTAACAATGAGTTTACAGCAGCCTATAGGGGACTGTCTCTGGTTAACAGTGAGTTTACAGCAGCCTATAGGGGGCTGTCTCTGGTTAACAGTGAGTTTACAGCAGCCTATAGGGGACTGTCTCTGGTTAACAGTGAGTTTACAGCAGCCTACAGTGGACTGTGTCTGATTAACAGTGAGTTTACAGCAGCCTATAGGACTGTCTCTGATTAACAGTGAGTTTACAGCAGCCTATAGGACTGTCTCTGGTTAACAGTGAGATTACAGCAGCCTATAGGGGACTGTCTCTGATTAACAGTGAGTTTGCAATGGCCTATAGGACTGTCTCTGGTTAACCGTGAGTTTACAGCGGCCTATAGGACTGTCTCTGGTTAACAGGGAGTTTACAGCGGCCTATAGGACTGTCTCTGGTTAACAGGGAGTTTACAGCGGCCTATAGGGGACTGTCTCTGGTTAACAGTGAGTTTACAGCGGCCTATACGACTGTCTCTGATTAACAGGGAGTTTACAGCAGCCTATAGGGGACTGTCTCTGGTTAACAGTGAGTTTACAGCAGCCTATAGGGGACTGTCTCTTATTAACAGTGAGTTTACAGCAGCCTATAGGGGACTGTCTCTGGTCAACAGTGAGTTTACAGCAGCCTATAGGGGACTGTCTCTGATTTAACAGAGAGTTTACAGCAGCCTATAGGGGACTGTCTCTGATTAACAGGGAGCTTACAGCAGCCCATAGGGGACTATCTCTGGTTAACAGTGAGTTTACAGCGGCCTATAGGACTGTCTCTGGTTAACAGTGAGTTTACAGCAGCCTATAGGGTACTGTCTCTGGTTAACAGGGAGTTTACAGCAGCCTATTGGGGATTGCCTCTGATTAACAGTGAGTTTACAGCAGCCTATAGGGGACTGTCTCTGATTAACAGTGAGTTTACAGCGGCCTATAGGGGACTGTCTCTGGTTAACAGTGAGTTTACAGCAGCCTATATGGGACTGTCTCTGGTCAACAGTGAGTTTACAGCAGCCTATAGGGGACTGTCTCTGATTTAACAGTGAGTTTACAGCAGCCTATAGGGGACTGTCTCTGATTAACAGGGAGTTTACAGCAGCCTATAGGGGACTGTCTCTGGTTAACAGTGAGTTTATAGCGGCCTATAGGGGACTGTCTCTGATTAACAGGGAGTTTACAGCAGCATATAGGGGACTGTGTCTGATTAACAGTGAGTTTACAGCAGCCTATAGGATTGTCTCTGATTAACAGTGAGTTTACAGCAGCCTATAGGACTGTCTCTGGTTAACAGTGAGATTACAGCAGCCTATAGGGGACTGTCTCTGATTAACAGTGAGTTTGCAATGGCCTATAGGACTGTCTCTGGTTAACCGTGAGTTTACAGCGGCCTATAGGACTGTCTCTGGTTAACAGGGAGTTTACAGCGGCCTATAGGGGACTGTCTCTGGTTAACAGTGAGTTTACTGCGGCCTATAGGGGACTGTCTCTGGTTAACAGTGAGTTTACAGCAGCCTATACGACTGTCTCTGATTAACAGGGAGTTTACAGCAGCCTATAGGGGACTGTCTCTGGTTAACAGTGAGTTTACAGCAGCCTATAGGGGACTGTCTCTTATTAACAGTGAGTTTACAGCAGCCTATAGGGGACTGTCTCTGGTCAACAGTGAGTTTACAGCAGCCTATAGGGGACTGTCTCTGATTTAACAGAGAGTTTACAGCAGCCTATAGGGGACTGTCTCTGATTAACAGGGAGCTTACAGCAGCCTATAGGGGACTGTCTCTGGTTAACAGTGAGTTTACAGCGGCCTATAGGACTGTCTCTGGTTAACAGTGAGTTTACAGCAGCCTATAGGGTACTGTCTCTGGTTAACAGGGAGTTTACAGCAGCCTATTGGGGATTGCCTCTGATTAACAGTGAGTTTACAGCAGCCTATAGGGGACTGTCTCTGATTAACAGTGAGTTTACAGCGGCCTATAGGACTGTCTCTGATTAACAGTGAGTTTACAGCGGCCAATAGGACTGTCTCTGGTTAACAATGAGTTTACAGCAGCCTATAGGGGACTGTCTCTGGTTAACAGTGAGTTTACAGCAGCCTATAGGGGGCTGTCTCTGGTTAACAGTGAGTTTACAGCAGCCTATAGGACTGTCTCTGGTTAACAGTGAGATTACAGCAGCCTATAGGGGACTGTCTCTGATTAACAGTGAGTTTGCAATGGCCTATAGGACTGTCTCTGGTTAACCGTGAGTTTACAGCGGCCTATAGGACTGTCTCTGGTTAACAGTGAGTTTACAGCAGCCTATAGGGTACTGTCTCTGGTTAACAGGGAGTTTACAGCGGCCTATAGGGGACTGTCTCTGGTTAACAGTGAGTTTACAGCGGCCTATAGGGGACTGTCTCTGGTTAACAGTGAGTTTACAGCAGCCTATACGACTGTCTCTGATTAACAGGGAGTTTACAGCAGCCTATAGGGACTGTCTCTGGTTAACAGTGAGTTTACAGCAGCCTATAGGGGACTGTCTCTGGTTAACAGTGAGTTTACAGCAGCCTATATGGGACTGTCTCTGGTCAACAGTGAGTTTACAGCAGCCTATAGGGGACTGTCTCTGATTTAACAGTGAGTTTACAGCAGCCTATAGGGGACTGTCTCTTATTAACAGGGAGTTTACAGCAGCCTATAGGGGACTGTCTCTGGTTAACAGTGAGTTTATAGCGGCCTATAGGGGACTGACTCTGATTAACAGGGAGTTTACAGCAGCATATAGGGGACTGTGTCTGATTTAACAGTGAGTTTACAGCAGCCTATAGGATTGTCTCTGATTAACAGTGAGTTTACAGCAGCCTATAGGACTGTCTCTGGTTAACAGTGAGATTACAACAGCCTATAGGGGACTGTCTCTGATTAACAGTGAGTTTGCAATGGCCTATAGGACTGTCTCTGGTTAACCGTGAGTTTACAGCGGCCTATAGGACTGTCTCTGGTTAACAGGGAGTTTACAGCAGCCTATAGGGGACTGTCTCTGGTTAACAGGGAGTTTACAGCAGCCTATTGGGGATTGCCTCTGATTAACAGTGAGATTACAGCAGCCTATAGGGGACTGTCTCTGATTAACAGTGAGTTTACAGCGGCCTATAGGACTGTCTCTGGTTAACAGTGAGTTTACAGCAGCCTATAGGGGACTGTCTCTGGTTAACAGTGAGTTTACAGCAGCCTATAGGGGGCTGTCTCTGGTTAACAGTGAGTTTACAGCAGCCTATAGGGGACTGTCTCTGGTTAACAGTGAGTTTACAGCAGCCTACAGGGGACTGTGTCTGATTAACAGTGAGTTTACAGCAGCCTATAGGACTGTCTCTGATTAACAGGGAGTTTACAGCGGCCTATAGGGGACTGTCTCTGGTTAACAGTGAGTTTACAGCAGCCTATAGGGGACTGTCTCTCATTAACAGTGAGTTTACAGCAGCCTATAGGGGACTGTCTCTGATTAACAGTGAGTTTACAGCAGCCTATAGGGGACTGTCTCTGATTAACAGTGAGATTACAGCAGCCTATAGGGGACTGTCTCTGGTTAACATTGAGTTTACAGTAGCCTATAGGGGACTGTCTCTGATTAACAGTGAGTTTACAGCAGCCTATAGGGGACTGTCTCTGGTTAACAGTGAGTTTATAGCGGCCTATAGGGGACTGTCTCTGATTAACAGGGAGTTTACAGCAGCATATAGGGGACTGTCTCTGGTTAACAGTGAGTTTACAGCGGCATATAGGACTGTCTCTGGTTAACAGTGAGTTTACAGCAGCCTATAGGTTACTGTCTCTGGTTAACAGGGAGTTTACAGCAGCCTATTGGGGACTGCCTCTGATTAACAGTGAGTTTACAGCAGCCTATAGGGGACTGTCTCTGATTAACAGTGAATTTACAGCAGCCTATAGGGGACTGTCTCTGATTAACAGTGAGTTTACAGCGGCCTATATGACTGTCTCTGGTTAACAGTGAGTTTACAGCGGCCTATAGGACTGTCTCTGGTTAACAGGGAGTTTACAGCGGCCTATAGGGGACTGTCTCTGGTTAACAGTGAGTTTACAGCGGCCTATAGGGGACTGTCTCTGGTTAACAGTGAGTTTACAGCAGCCTATACGACTGTCTCAGATTAACAGGGAGTTTACAGCAGCCTATAGGGGAATGTCTCTTATTAACAGTGAGTTTACAGCAGCCTATAGGGGACTGTCTCTGGTCAACAGTGAGTTTACAGCAGCCTATAGGGGACTGTCTCTGGTTAACAGTGAGTTTACAGCAGCCTATACGACTGTCTCTGATTAACAGGGAGTTTACAGCAGCCTATAGGGGACTGTCTCTGGTTAACAGTGAGTTTACAGCAGCCTATAGGGGACTGGCTCTGGTTAACAGTGAGTTTACAGCAGCCTATACGACTGTCTCTGATTAACAGGGAGTTTACAGCAGCCTATAGGGGACTGTCTCTGGTTAACAGTGAGTTTACAGCAGCCTATAGCGGACTGTCTCTGGTCAACAGTGAGTTTACAGCAGCCTATACGACTGTCTCAGATTAACAGGGAGTTTACAGCAGCCTATAGGGGAATGTCTCTTATTAACAGGGAGTTTACAGCAGCCTATAGGGGACTGTCTCTGGTTAACAGTGAGTTTATAACGGCCTATAGGGGACTGTCTCTGATTAACAGGGAGTTTACAGCAGCATATAGGGGACTGTCTCTGGTTAACAGTGAGTTTACAGCGGCCTATAGGACTGTCTCTGGTTAACAGTGAGTTTACAGCAGCCTATAGGGTACTGTCTCTGGTTAACAGGGAGTTTACAGCAGCCTATTGGGGACTGCCTCTGATTAACAGTGAGTTTACAGCAGCCTATAGGGGACTGTCTCTGATTAACAGTGAGTTTACAGCGGCCTATAGGACTGTCTCTGGTTAACAGTGAGTTTACAGCGGCCTATAGGACTGTCTCTGGTTAACAGTGAGTTTACAGCGTCCTATAGGACTGTCTCTGGTTAACAGGGAGTTTACAGCAGCCTATTGGGGACTGCCTCTGATTAACAGTGAGTTTACAGCAGCCTATAGGGGACTGTCTCTGGTTAACAGTGAATTTACAGCAGCCTATAGGGGACTGTCTCTGATTAACAGTGATTTTACAGCAGCCTATAGGACTGTCTCTGGTTAACAGTGAGATTACAGCAGCCTATAGGGGACTGTCTCTGATTAACAGTGAGTTTACAACGGCCTATAGGACTGTCTCTGGTTAACCATGAGTTTACAGCGGCCTATAGGACTGTCTCTGGTTAACAGGGAGTTTACTGCGGCCTATAGGGGACTGTCTCTGGTTAACAGTGAGTTTACTGCGGCCTATAGGGGACTGTCTCTGGTTAACAGTGAGTTTACTGCGGCCTATAGGGGACTGTCTCTGGTTAACAGTGAGTTTACAGCAGCCTATACGACTGTCTCTGATTAACAGGGAGTTTACAGCAGCCTATAGGGGACTGTCTCTGGTTAACAGTGAGTTTACAGCAGCCTATAGGGGACTGTCTCTTATTAACAGTGAGTTTACAGCAGCCTATAGGGGACTGTCTCTGGTCAACAGTGAGTTTACAGCAGCCTATAGGGGACTGTCTCTGATTTAACAGTGAGTTTACAGCAGCCTATAGGGGACTGTCTCTGATTAACAGGGAGTTTACAACAGACTATAGGGGACTGTCTCTGGTTAACAGGGAGTTTACAGCAGCCTATAGGGGACTGTCTCTGGTTAACAGTGAGTTTATAGCGGCCTATAGGGGACTGTCTCTGATTAACAGGGAGTTTACAGCAGCATATAGGGGACTGTCTCTGGTTAACAGTGAGTTTACAGCGGCCTATAGGACTGTCTCTGGTTAACAGTGAGTTTACAGCAGCCTATAGGGTACTGTCTCTGGTTAACAGGGAGTTTACAGCGGCCTATAGGGGACTGTCTCTGGTTAACAGTGAGTTTACAGCGGCCTATAGGGGACTGTCTCTGGTTAACAGTGAGTTTACAGCAGCCTATACGACTGTCTCTGATTAACAGGGAGTTTACAGCAGCCTATAGGGGACTGTCTCTGGTTAACAGTGAGTTTACAGCAGCCTATAGGGGACTGTCTCTGGTCAACAGTGAGTTTACAGCAGCCTATAGGGGACTGTCTCTGATTTAACAGTGAGTTTACAGCAGCCTATAGGGGACTGTCTCTGATTAACAGGGAGTTTACAGCAGCCTATAGGGGACTGTCTCTGTTTAACAGTGAGTTTATAGCGGCCTATAGGGGACTGTCTCTGATTAACAGGGAGTTTACAGCGGCATATAGAGGACTGTCTCTGTTTAACAGTGAGTTTACAGCGGCCTATAGGACTGTCTCTGGTTAACAGTGAGTAAACAGCAGCCTATAGGGGACTGTCTCTGGTTAACAGTGAGTTTACAGCAGCCTATAGGGGACTGTCTCTGATTAACAGGGAGTTTACAGCAGCCTATAGGGGACTGTCTCTGGTTAACAGTGAGTTTATAGCGGCCTATAGGGGACTGTCTCTGATTAACAGGGAGTTTACAGCAGCATATAGGGGACTGTGTCTGATTAACAGTGAGTTTACAGCAGCCTATAGGATTGTCTCTGATTAACAGTGAGTTTACAGCAGCCTATAGGACTGTCTCTGGTTAACAGTGAGATTACAGCAGCCTATAGGGGACTGTCTCTGATTAACAGTGAGTTTGCAATGGCCTATAGGACTGTCTCTGGTTAACCGTGAGTTTACAGCGGCCTATAGGACTGTCTCTGGTTAACAGGGAGTTTACAGCGGCCTATAGGGGACTGTCTCTGGTTAACAGTGAGTTTACTGCGGCCTATAGGGGACTGTCTCTTGTTAACAGTGAGTTTACAGCAGCCTATACGACTGTCTCTGATTAACAGGGAGTTTACAGCAGCCTATAGGGGACTGTCTCTGGTTAACAGTGAGTTTACAGCAGCCTACAGGGGACTGTCTCTTATTAACAGTGAGTTTACAGCAGCCTATAGGGGACTGTCTCTGGTCAACAGTGAGTTTACAGCAGCCTATAGGGGACTGTCTCTGATTTAACAGAGAGTTTACAGCAGCCTATAGGGGACTGTCTCTGATTAACAGGGAGCTTACAGCAGCCTATAGGGGACTGTCTCTGGTTAACAGTGAGTTTACAGCGGCCTATAGGACTGTCTCTGGTTAACAGTGAGTTTACAGCAGCCTATAGGGGACTGTCTCTGGTTAACAGGGAGTTTACAGCAGCCTATTGGGGACTGTCTCTGATTAACAGTGAGTTTACAGCGGCCTATATGACTGTCTCTGGTTAACAGTGAGTTTACAGCGGCCTATAGGACTGTCTCTGGTTAACAGTGAGTTTACAGCAGCCTATACGACTGTCTCAGATTAACAGGGAGTTTACAGCAGCCTATAGGGGAATGTCTCTTATTAACAGTGAGTTTACAGCAGCCTATAGGGGACTGTCTCTGGTCAACAGTGAGTTTACAGCAGCCTATAGGGGACTGTCTCTGGTTAACAGTGAGTTTACAGCAGCCTATACGACTGTCTCTGATTAACAGGGAGTTTACAGCAGCCTATAGGGGACTGTCTCTGGTTAACAGTGAGTTTACAGCAGCCTATAGGGGACTGGCTCTGGTTAACAGTGAGTTTACAGCAGCCTATACGACTGTCTCTGATTAACAGGGAGTTTACAGCAGCCTATAGGGGACTGTCTCTGGTTAACAGTGAGTTTACAGCAGCCTATACGACTGTCTCTGATTAACAGGGAGTTTACAGCAGCCTATAGGGGACTGTCTCTGGTTAACAGTGAGTTTACAGCAGCCTATAGGGGACTGGCTCTGGTTAACAGTGAGTTTACAGCAGCCTATACGACTGTCTCTGATTAACAGGGAGTTTACAGCAGCCTATAGGGGACTGTCTCTGGTTAACAGTGAGTTTACAGCAGCCTATAGCGGACTGTCTCTGGTCAACAGTGAGTTTACAGCAGCCTATACGACTGTCTCAGATTAACAGGGAGTTTACAGCAGCCTATAGGGGAATGTCTCTTATTAACAGGGAGTTTACAGCAGCCTATAGGGGACTGTCTCTGGTTAACAGTGAGTTTATAACGGCCTATAGGGGACTGTCTCTGATTAACAGGGAGTTTACAGCAGCATATAGGGGACTGTCTCTGGTTAACAGTGAGTTTACAGCGGCCTATAGGACTGTCTCTGGTTAACAGTGAGTTTACAGCAGCCTATAGGGTACTGTCTCTGGTTAACAGGGAGTTTACAGCAGCCTATTGGGGACTGCCTCTGATTAACAGTGAGTTTACAGCAGCCTATAGGGGACTGTCTCTGATTAACAGTGAGTTTACAGCGGCCTATAGGACTGTCTCTGGTTAACAGTGAGTTTACAGCGGCCTATAGGACTGTCTCTGGTTAACAGTGAGTTTACAGCGTCCTATAGGACTGTCTCTGGTTAACAGGGAGTTTACAGCAGCCTATTGGGGACTGCCTCTGATTAACAGTGAGTTTACAGCAGCCTATAGGGGACTGTCTCTGGTTAACAGTGAATTTACAGCAGCCTATAGGGGACTGTCTCTGATTAACAGTGATTTTACAGCAGCCTATAGGACTGTCTCTGGTTAACAGTGAGATTACAGCAGCCTATAGGGGACTGTCTCTGATTAACAGTGAGTTTACAACGGCCTATAGGACTGTCTCTGGTTAACCATGAGTTTACAGCGGCCTATAGGACTGTCTCTGGTTAACAGGGAGTTTACTGCGGCCTATAGGGGACTGTCTCTGGTTAACAGTGAGTTTACTGCGGCCTATAGGGGACTGTCTCTGGTTAACAGTGAGTTTACTGCGGCCTATAGGGGACTGTCTCTGGTTAACAGTGAGTTTACAGCAGCCTATACGACTGTCTCTGATTAACAGGGAGTTTACAGCAGCCTATAGGGGACTGTCTCTGGTTAACAGTGAGTTTACAGCAGCCTATAGGGGACTGTCTCTTATTAACAGTGAGTTTACAGCAGCCTATAGGGGACTGTCTCTGGTCAACAGTGAGTTTACAGCAGCCTATAGGGGACTGTCTCTGATTTAACAGTGAGTTTACAGCAGCCTATAGGGGACTGTCTCTGATTAACAGGGAGTTTACAACAGACTATAGGGGACTGTCTCTGGTTAACAGGGAGTTTACAGCAGCCTATAGGGGACTGTCTCTGGTTAACAGTGAGTTTATAGCGGCCTATAGGGGACTGTCTCTGATTAACAGGGAGTTTACAGCAGCATATAGGGGACTGTCTCTGGTTAACAGTGAGTTTACAGCGGCCTATAGGACTGTCTCTGGTTAACAGTGAGTTTACAGCAGCCTATAGGGTACTGTCTCTGGTTAACAGGGAGTTTACAGCGGCCTATAGGGGACTGTCTCTGGTTAACAGTGAGTTTACAGCGGCCTATAGGGGACTGTCTCTGGTTAACAGTGAGTTTACAGCAGCCTATACGACTGTCTCTGATTAACAGGGAGTTTACAGCAGCCTATAGGGGACTGTCTCTGGTTAACAGTGAGTTTACAGCAGCCTATAGGGGACTGTCTCTGGTCAACAGTGAGTTTACAGCAGCCTATAGGGGACTGTCTCTGATTTAACAGTGAGTTTACAGCAGCCTATAGGGGACTGTCTCTGATTAACAGGGAGTTTACAGCAGCCTATAGGGGACTGTCTCTGTTTAACAGTGAGTTTATAGCGGCCTATAGGGGACTGTCTCTGATTAACAGGGAGTTTACAGCGGCATATAGAGGACTGTCTCTGTTTAACAGTGAGTTTACAGCGGCCTATAGGACTGTCTCTGGTTAACAGTGAGTAAACAGCAGCCTATAGGGGACTGTCTCTGGTTAACAGTGAGTTTACAGCAGCCTATAGGGGACTGTCTCTGATTAACAGGGAGTTTACAGCAGCCTATAGGGGACTGTCTCTGGTTAACAGTGAGTTTATAGCGGCCTATAGGGGACTGTCTCTGATTAACAGGGAGTTTACAGCAGCATATAGGGGACTGTGTCTGATTAACAGTGAGTTTACAGCAGCCTATAGGATTGTCTCTGATTAACAGTGAGTTTACAGCAGCCTATAGGACTGTCTCTGGTTAACAGTGAGATTACAGCAGCCTATAGGGGACTGTCTCTGATTAACAGTGAGTTTGCAATGGCCTATAGGACTGTCTCTGGTTAACCGTGAGTTTACAGCGGCCTATAGGACTGTCTCTGGTTAACAGGGAGTTTACAGCGGCCTATAGGGGACTGTCTCTGGTTAACAGTGAGTTTACTGCGGCCTATAGGGGACTGTCTCTTGTTAACAGTGAGTTTACAGCAGCCTATACGACTGTCTCTGATTAACAGGGAGTTTACAGCAGCCTATAGGGGACTGTCTCTGGTTAACAGTGAGTTTACAGCAGCCTACAGGGGACTGTCTCTTATTAACAGTGAGTTTACAGCAGCCTATAGGGGACTGTCTCTGGTCAACAGTGAGTTTACAGCAGCCTATAGGGGACTGTCTCTGATTTAACAGAGAGTTTACAGCAGCCTATAGGGGACTGTCTCTGATTAACAGGGAGCTTACAGCAGCCTATAGGGGACTGTCTCTGGTTAACAGTGAGTTTACAGCGGCCTATAGGACTGTCTCTGGTTAACAGTGAGTTTACAGCAGCCTATAGGGGACTGTCTCTGGTTAACAGGGAGTTTACAGCAGCCTATTGGGGATTGCCTCTGATTAACAGTGAGTTTACAGCAGCCTATAGGGGACTGTCTCTGATTAACAGTGAGTTTACAGCGGCCTATAGGACTGTCTCTGGTTAACAGTGAGTTTACAGCAGCCTATAGGGGACTGTCTCTGGTTAACAGTGAGTTTACAGCAGCCTATAGGGGGCTGTCTCTGGTTAACAGTGAGTTTACAGCAGCCTATAGGGGACTGTCTCTGGTTAACAGTGAGTTTACAGCAGCCTACAGGGGACTGTGTCTGATTAACAGTGAGTTTACAGCAGCCTATAGGACTGTCTCTGATTAACAGGGAGTTTACAGCGGCCTATAGGGGACTGTCTCTGGTTAACAGTGAGTTTACAGCAGCCTATAGGGGACTGTCTCTCATTAACAGTGAGTTTACAGCAGCCTATAGGGGACTGTCTCTGATTAACAGTGAGTTTACAGCAGCCTATAGGGGACTGTCTCTGATTAACAGTGAGATTACAGCAGCCTATAGGGGACTGTCTCTGGTTAACATTGAGTTTACAGCAGCCTATAGGGGACTGTCTCTGATTAACAGTGAGTTTACAGCAGCCTATAGGGGACTGTCTCTGGTTAACAGTGAGTTTATAGCGGCCTATAGGGGACTGTCTCTGATTAACAGGGAGTTTACAGCGGCATATAGGGGACTGTCTCTGGTTAACAGTGAGTTTACAGCGGCCTATAGGACTGTCTCTGGTTAACAGTGAGTTTACAGCAGCCTATAGGTTACTGTCTCTGGTTAACAGGGAGTTTACAGCAGCCTATTGGGGACTGCCTCTGATTAACAGTGAGTTTACAGCAGCCTATAGGGGACTGTCTCTGATTAACAGTGAATTTACAGCAGCCTATAGGGGACTGTCTCTGATTAACAGTGAGTTTACAGCGGCCTATAGGACTGTCTCTGGTTAACAGTGAGTTTACAGCGGCCTATAGGACTGTCTCTGGTTAACAGGGAGTTTACAGCGGCCTATAGGGGACTGTCTCTGGTTAACAGTGAGTTTACAGCGGCATATAGGGGACTGTCTCTGATTAACAGGGAGTTTACAGCAGCATATAGGGGACTGTCTCTGGTTAACAGTGAGTTTACAGCGGCCTATAGGACTGTCTCTGGTTAACAGTGAGTTTACAGCAGCCTATAGGTTACTGTCTCTGGTTAACAGGGAGTTTACAGCAGCCTATTGGGGACTGCCTCTGATTAACAGTGAGTTTACAGCAGCCTATAGGGGACTGTCTCTGATTAACAGTGAATTTACAGCAGCCTATAGGGGACTGTCTCTGATTAACAGTGAGTTTACAGCGGCCTATAGGACTGTCTCTGGTTAACAGTGAGTTTACAGCGGCCTATAGGACTGTCTCTGGTTAACAGGGAGTTTACAGCGGCCTATAGGGGACTGTCTCTGGTTAACAGTGAGTTTACAGCGGCCTATAGGGGACTGTCTCTGGTTAACAGTGAGTTTACAGCAGCCTATACGACTGTCTCAGATTAACAGGGAGTTTACAGCAGCCTATAGGGGAATGTCTCTTATTAACAGTGAGTTTACAGCAGCCTATAGGGGACTGTCTCTGGTCAACAGTGAGTTTACAGCAGCCTATAGGGGACTGTCTCTGGTTAACAGTGAGTTTACAGCAGCCTATACGACTGTCTCTGATTAACAGGGAGTTTACAGCAGCCTATAGGGGACTGTCTCTGGTTAACAGTGAGTTTACAGCAGCCTATAGGGGACTGGCTCTGGTTAACAGTGAGTTTACAGCAGCCTATACGACTGTCTCTGATTAACAGGGAGTTTACAGCAGCCTATAGGGGACTGTCTCTGGTTAACAGTGAGTTTACAGCAGCCTATAGCGGACTGTCTCTGGTCAACAGTGAGTTTACAGCAGCCTATAGGGGACGGTCTCTGATTTAACAGTGAGTTTACAGCAGCCTATAGGGGACTGTCTCTGATTAACAGGGAGTTTACAGCAGCCTATAGGGGACTGTCTCTGGTTAACAGTGAGTTTATAACGGCCTATAGGGGACTGTCTCTGATTAACAGGGAGTTTACAGCAGCATATAGGGGACTGTCTCTGGTTAACAGTGAGTTTACAGCGGCCTATAGGACTGTCTCTGGTTAACAGTGAGTTTACAGCAGCCTATAGGGTACTGTCTCTGGTTAACAGGGAGTTTACAGCAGCCTATTGGGGACTGCCTCTGATTAACAGTGAGTTTACAGCAGCCTATAGGGGACTGTCTCTGATTAACAGTGAGTTTACAGCGGCCTATAGGACTGTCTCTGGTTAACAGTGAGTTTACAGCGGCCTATAGGACTGTCTCTGGTTAACAGTGAGTTTACAGCGTCCTATAGGACTGTCTCTGGTTAACAGGGAGTTTACAGCAGCCTATTGGGGACTGCCTCTGATTAACAGTGAGTTTACAGCAGCCTATAGGGGACTGTCTCTGGTTAACAGTGAATTTACAGCAGCCTATAGGGGACTGTCTCTGATTAACAGTGATTTTACAGCAGCCTATAGGACTGTCTCTGGTTAACAGTGAGATTACAGCAGCCTATAGGGGACTGTCTCTGGTTAACAGTGAGTTTACAGCAGCCTATAGGGGACTGTCTCTTATTAACAGTGAGTTTACAGCAGCCTATAGGGGACTGTCTCTGGTCAACAGTGAGTTTACAGCAGCCTATAGGGGACTGTCTCTGATTTAACAGTGAGTTTACAGCAGCCTATAGGGGACTGTCTCTGATTAACAGGGAGTTTACAACAGAATATAGGGGACTGTCTCTGGTTAACAGGGAGTTTACAGCAGCCTATAGGGGACTGTCTCTGGTTAACAGTGAGTTTATAGCGGCCTATAGGGGACTGTCTCTGATTAACAGGGAGTTTACAGCAGCATATAGGGGACTGTCTCTGGTTAACAGTGAGTTTACAGCGGCCTATAGGACTGTCTCTGGTTAACAGTGAGTTTACAGCAGCCTATAGGGTACTGTCTCTGGTTAACAGGGAGTTTACAGCGGCCTATAGGGGACTGTCTCTGGTTAACAGTGAGTTTACAGCGGCCTATAGGGGACTGTCTCTGGTTAACAGTGAGTTTACAGCAGCCTATACGACTGTCTCTGATTAACAGGGAGTTTACAGCAGCCTATAGGGGACTGTCTCTGGTTAACAGTGAGTTTACAGCAGCCTATAGGGGACTGTCTCTGGTCAACAGTGAGTTTACAGCAGCCTATAGGGGACTGTCTCTGATTTAACAGTGAGTTTACAGCAGCCTATAGGGGACTGTCTCTGATTAACAGGGAGTTTACAGCAGCCTATAGGGGACTGTCTCTGGTTAACAGTGAGTTTATAGCGGCCTATAGGGGACTGTCTCTGATTAACAGGGAGTTTACAGCAGCATATAGGGGACTGTCTCTGTTTAACAGTGAGTTTACAGCGGCCTATAGGACTGTCTCTGGTTAACAGTGAGTAAACAGCAGCCTATAGGGGACTGTCTCTGGTTAACAGTGAGTTTACAGCAGCCTATAGGGGACTGCCTCTGATTAACAGTGAGTTTACAGCAGCCTATAGGGGCCTGTCTCTGATTAACAGTGAGTTTACAGCGGCCAATAGGACTGTCTCTGGTTAACAATGAGTTTACAGCAGCCTATAGGGGACTGTCTCTGGTTAACAGTGAGTTTACAGCAGCCTATAGGGGGCTGTCTCTGGTTAACAGTGAGTTTACAGCAGCCTATAGGGGACTGTCTCTGGTTAACAGTGAGTTTACAGCAGCCTACAGGGGACTGTGTCTGATTAACAGTGAGTTTACAGCAGCCTATAGGACTGTCTCTGATTAACAGTGAGTTTACAGCAGCCTATAGGACTGTCTCTGGTTAATAGTGAGATTACAGCAGCCTACAGGGGACTGTGTCTGATTAACAGTGAGTTTACAGCAGCCTATAGGACTGTCTCTGATTAACAGTGAGTTTACAGCAGCCTATAGGACTGTCTCTGGTTAACAGTGAGATTACAGCAGCCTATAGGGGACTGTCTCTGATTAACAGTGAGTTTGCAATGGCCTATAGGACTGTCTCTGGTTAACCGTGAGTTTACAGCGGCCTATAGGACTGTCTCTGGTTAACAGTGAGTTTACAGCAGCCTATAGGGTACTGTCTCTGGTTAACAGGGAGTTTACAGCGGCCTATAGGGGACTGTCTCTGGTTAACAGTGAGTTTACAGCGGCCTATAGGGGACTGTCTCTGGTTAACAGTGAGTTTACAGCAGCCTATACGACTGTCTCTGATTAACAGGGAGTTTACAGCAGCCTATAGGGGACTGTCTCTGGTTAACAGTGAGTTTACAGCAGCCTATAGGGGACTGTCTCTGGTTAACAGTGAGTTTACAGCAGCCTATAGGGGACTGTCTCTGGTCAACAGTGAGTTTACAGCAGCCTATAGGGGACTGTCTCTGATTTAACAGTGAGTTTACAGCAGCCTATAGGGGACTGTCTCTGATTAACAGGGAGTTTACAGCAGCATATAGGGGACTGTGTCTGATTAACAGTGAGTTTACAGCAGCCTATAGGACTGTCTCTGATTAACAGTGAGTTTACAGCAGCCTATAGGACTGTCTCTGGTTAACAGTGAGATTACAGCAGCCTATAGGGGACTGTCTCTGATTAACAGTGAGTTTGCAATGGCCTATAGGACTGTCTCTGGTTAACCTTGAGTTTACAGCGGCCTATAGGACTGTCTCTTGTTAACAGGGAGTTTACAGCGGCCTATAGGGGACTGTCTCTGGTTAACAGTGAGTTTACTGCGGCCTATAGGGGACTGTCTCTGGTTAACAGTGAGTTTACAGCAGCCTATACGACTGTCTCTGATTAACAGGGAGTTTACAGCAGCCTATAGGGGACTGTCTCTGGTTAACAGTGAGTTTACAGCAGCCTATAGGGGACTGTCTCTTATTAACAGTGAGTTTACAGCAGCCTATAGGGGACTGTCTCTGGTCAACAGTGAGTTTACAGCAGCCTATAGGGGACTGTCTCTGATTTAACAGAGAGTTTACAGCAGCCTATAGGGGACTGTCTCTGATTAACAGGGAGCTTACAGCAGCCTATAGGGGACTGTCTCTGGTTAACAGTGAGTTTACAGCAGCCTATAGGGGACTGTCTCTGGTCAACAGTGAGTTTACAGCAGCCTATAGGGGACTGTCTCTGATTTAACAGTGAGTTTACAGCAGCCTATAGGGGACTGTCTCTGATTAACAGGGAGTTTACAGCAGCCTATAGGGGACTGTCTCTGGTTAACAGTGAGTTTATAGCGGCCTATAGGGGACTGTCTCTGATTAACAGGGAGTTTACAGCGGCATATAGGGGACTGTCTCTGTTTAACAGTGAGTTTACAGCGGCCTATAGGACTGTCTCTGGTTAACAGTGAGTTTACAGCAGCCTATAGGGTACTGTCTCTGGTTAACAGGGAGTTTACAGCAGCCTATTGGGGATTGCCTCTGATTAACAGTGAGTTTACAGCAGCCTATAGGGGACTGTCTCTGATTAACAGTGAGTTTACAGCGGCCTATAGGACTGTCTCTGGTTAACAGTGAGTTTACAGCAGCCTATAGGGGACTGTCTCTGGTTAACAGTGAGTTTACAGCAGCCTATAGGGGGCTGTCTCTGGTTAACAGTGAGTTTACAGCAGCGTATAGGGGACTGTCTCTGGTTAACAGTGAGTTTACAGCAGCCTACAGGGGACTGTGTCTGATTAACAGTGAGTTTACAGCAGCCTATAAGACTGTCTCTGATTAACAGGGAGTTTACAGCGGCCTATAGGGGACTGTCTCTGGTTAACAGGGAGTTTACAGCAGCCTATTGGGGACTGCCTCTGATTAACAGTGAGTTTACAGCAGCCTATAGGGGACTGTCTCTGATTAACAGTGAATTTACAGCAGCCTATAGGGGACTGTCTCTGATTAACAGTGAGTTTACAGCGGCCTATAGGACTGTCTCTGGTTAACAGTGAGTTTACAGCGGCCTATAGGACTGTCTCTGGTTAACAGGGAGTTTACAGCGGCCTATAGGGGACTGTCTCTGGTTAACAGTGAGTTTACAGCGGCATATAGGGGACTGTCTCTGATTAACAGGGAGTTTACAGCAGCATATAGGGGACTGTCTCTGGTTAACAGTGAGTTTACAGCGGCCTATAGGACTGTCTCTGGTTAACAGTGAGTTTACAGCAGCCTATAGGTTACTGTCTCTGGTTAACAGGGAGTTTACAGCAGCCTATTGGGGACTGCCTCTGATTAACAGTGAGTTTACAGCAGCCTATAGGGGACTGTCTCTGATTAACAGTGAATTTACAGCAGCCTATAGGGGACTGTCTCTGATTAACAGTGAGTTTACAGCGGCCTATAGGACTGTCTCTGGTTAACAGTGAGTTTACAGCGGCCTATAGGACTGTCTCTGGTTAACAGGGAGTTTACAGCGGCCTATAGGGGACTGTCTCTGGTTAACAGTGAGTTTACAGCGGCCTATAGGGGACTGTCTCTGGTTAACAGTGAGTTTACAGCAGCCTATACGACTGTCTCAGATTAACAGGGAGTTTACAGCAGCCTATAGGGGAATGTCTCTTATTAACAGTGAGTTTACAGCAGCCTATAGGGGACTGTCTCTGGTCAACAGTGAGTTTACAGCAGCCTATAGGGGACTGTCTCTGGTTAACAGTGAGTTTACAGCAGCCTATACGACTGTCTCTGATTAACAGGGAGTTTACAGCAGCCTATAGGGGACTGTCTCTGGTTAACAGTGAGTTTACAGCAGCCTATAGGGGACTGGCTCTGGTTAACAGTGAGTTTACAGCAGCCTATACGACTGTCTCTGATTAACAGGGAGTTTACAGCAGCCTATAGGGGACTGTCTCTGGTTAACAGTGAGTTTACAGCAGCCTATAGCGGACTGTCTCTGGTCAACAGTGAGTTTACAGCAGCCTATAGGGGACGGTCTCTGATTTAACAGTGAGTTTACAGCAGCCTATAGGGGACTGTCTCTGATTAACAGGGAGTTTACAGCAGCCTATAGGGGACTGTCTCTGGTTAACAGTGAGTTTATAACGGCCTATAGGGGACTGTCTCTGATTAACAGGGAGTTTACAGCAGCATATAGGGGACTGTCTCTGGTTAACAGTGAGTTTACAGCGGCCTATAGGACTGTCTCTGGTTAACAGTGAGGTTACAGCAGCCTATAGGGTACTGTCTCTGGTTAACAGGGAGTTTACAGCAGCCTATTGGGGACTGCCTCTGATTAACAGTGAGTTTACAGCAGCCTATAGGGGACTGTCTCTGATTAACAGTGAGTTTACAGCGGCCTATAGGACTGTCTCTGGTTAACAGTGAGTTTACAGCGGCCTATAGGACTGTCTCTGGTTAACAGTGAGTTTACAGCGTCCTATAGGACTGTCTCTGGTTAACAGGGAGTTTACAGCAGCCTATTGGGGACTGCCTCTGATTAACAGTGAGTTTACAGCAGCCTATAGGGGACTGTCTCTGGTTAACAGTGAATTTACAGCAGCCTATAGGGGACTGTCTCTGATTAACAGTGATTTTACAGCAGCCTATAGGACTGTCTCTGGTTAACAGTGAGATTACAGCAGCCTATAGGGGACTGTCTCTGATTAACAGTGAGTTTACAACGGCCTATAGGACTGTCTCTGGTTAACCGTGAGTTTACAGCGGCCTATAGGACTGTCTCTGGTTAACAGGGAGTTTACTGCGGCCTATAGGGGACTGTCTCTGGTTAACAGTGAGTTTACTGCGGCCTATAGGGGACTGTCTCTGGTTAACAGTGAGTTTACTGCGGCCTATAGGGGACTGTCTCTGGTTAACAGTGAGTTTACAGCAGCCTATACGACTGTCTCTGATTAACAGGGAGTTTACAGCAGCCTATAGGGGACTGTCTCTGGTTAACAGTGAGTTTACAGCAGCCTATAGGGGACTGTCTCTTATTAACAGTGAGTTTACAGCAGCCTATAGGGGACTGTCTCTGGTCAACAGTGAGTTTACAGCAGCCTATAGGGGACTGTCTCTGATTTAACAGTGAGTTTACAGCAGCCTATAGGGGACTGTCTCTGATTAACAGGGAGTTTACAACAGAATATAGGGGACTGTCTCTGGTTAACAGGGAGTTTACAGCAGCCTATAGGGGACTGTCTCTGGTTAACAGTGAGTTTATAGCGGCCTATAGGGGACTGTCTCTGATTAACAGGGAGTTTACAGCAGCATATAGGGGACTGTCTCTGGTTAACAGTGAGTTTACAGCGGCCTATAGGACTGTCTCTGGTTAACAGTGAGTTTACAGCAGCCTATAGGGTACTGTCTCTGGTTAACAGGGAGTTTACAGCGGCCTATAGGGGACTGTCTCTGGTTAACAGTGAGTTTACAGCGGCCTATAGGGGACTGTCTCTGGTTAACAGTGAGTTTACAGCAGCCTATACGACTGTCTCTGATTAACAGGGAGTTTACAGCAGCCTATAGGGGACTGTCTCTGGTTAACAGTGAGTTTACAGCAGCCTATAGGGGACTGTCTCTGGTCAACAGTGAGTTTACAGCAGCCTATAGGGGACTGTCTCTGATTTAACAGTGAGTTTACAGCAGCCTATAGGGGACTGTCTCTGATTAACAGGGAGTTTACAGCAGCCTATAGGGGACTGTCTCTGGTTAACAGTGAGTTTATAGCGGCCTATAGGGGACTGTCTCTGATTAACAGGGAGTTTACAGCAGCATATAGGGGACTGTCTCTGTTTAACAGTGAGTTTACAGCGGCCTATAGGACTGTCTCTGGTTAACAGTGAGTAAACAGCAGCCTATAGGGGACTGTCTCTGGTTAACAGTGAGTTTACAGCAGCCTATAGGGGACTGCCTCTGATTAACAGTGAGTTTACAGCAGCCTATAGGGGCCTGTCTCTGATTAACAGTGAGTTTACAGCGGCCAATAGGACTGTCTCTGGTTAACAATGAGTTTACAGCAGCCTATAGGGGACTGTCTCTGGTTAACAGTGAGTTTACAGCAGCCTATAGGGGGCTGTCTCTGGTTAACAGTGAGTTTACAGCAGCCTATAGGGGACTGTCTCTGGTTAACAGTGAGTTTACAGCAGCCTACAGGGGACTGTGTCTGATTAACAGTGAGTTTACAGCAGCCTATAGGACTGTCTCTGATTAACAGTGAGTTTACAGCAGCCTATAGGACTGTCTCTGGTTAATAGTGAGATTACAGCAGCCTACAGGGGACTGTGTCTGATTAACAGTGAGTTTACAGCAGCCTATAGGACTGTCTCTGATTAACAGTGAGTTTACAGCAGCCTATAGGACTGTCTCTGGTTAACAGTGAGATTACAGCAGCCTATAGGGGACTGTCTCTGATTAACAGTGAGTTTGCAATGGCCTATAGGACTGTCTCTGGTTAACCGTGAGTTTACAGCGGCCTATAGGACTGTCTCTGGTTAACAGTGAGTTTACAGCAGCCTATAGGGTACTGTCTCTGGTTAACAGGGAGTTTACAGCGGCCTATAGGGGACTGTCTCTGGTTAACAGTGAGTTTACAGCGGCCTATAGGGGACTGTCTCTGGTTAACAGTGAGTTTACAGCAGCCTATACGACTGTCTCTGATTAACAGGGAGTTTACAGCAGCCTATAGGGGACTGTCTCTGGTTAACAGTGAGTTTACAGCAGCCTATAGGGGACTGTCTCTGGTTAACAGTGAGTTTACAGCAGCCTATAGGGGACTGTCTCTGGTCAACAGTGAGTTTACAGCAGCCTATAGGGGACTGTCTCTGATTTAACAGTGAGTTTACAGCAGCCTATAGGGGACTGTCTCTGATTAACAGGGAGTTTACAGCAGCATATAGGGGACTGTGTCTGATTAACAGTGAGTTTACAGCAGCCTATAGGACTGTCTCTGATTAACAGTGAGTTTACAGCAGCCTATAGGACTGTCTCTGGTTAACAGTGAGATTACAGCAGCCTATAGGGGACTGTCTCTGATTAACAGTGAGTTTGCAATGGCCTATAGGACTGTCTCTGGTTAACCTTGAGTTTACAGCGGCCTATAGGACTGTCTCTTGTTAACAGGGAGTTTACAGCGGCCTATAGGGGACTGTCTCTGGTTAACAGTGAGTTTACTGCGGCCTATAGGGGACTGTCTCTGGTTAACAGTGAGTTTACAGCAGCCTATACGACTGTCTCTGATTAACAGGGAGTTTACAGCAGCCTATAGGGGACTGTCTCTGGTTAACAGTGAGTTTACAGCAGCCTATAGGGGACTGTCTCTTATTAACAGTGAGTTTACAGCAGCCTATAGGGGACTGTCTCTGGTCAACAGTGAGTTTACAGCAGCCTATAGGGGACTGTCTCTGATTTAACAGAGAGTTTACAGCAGCCTATAGGGGACTGTCTCTGATTAACAGGGAGCTTACAGCAGCCTATAGGGGACTGTCTCTGGTTAACAGTGAGTTTACAGCAGCCTATAGGGGACTGTCTCTGGTCAACAGTGAGTTTACAGCAGCCTATAGGGGACTGTCTCTGATTTAACAGTGAGTTTACAGCAGCCTATAGGGGACTGTCTCTGATTAACAGGGAGTTTACAGCAGCCTATAGGGGACTGTCTCTGGTTAACAGTGAGTTTATAGCGGCCTATAGGGGACTGTCTCTGATTAACAGGGAGTTTACAGCGGCATATAGGGGACTGTCTCTGTTTAACAGTGAGTTTACAGCGGCCTATAGGACTGTCTCTGGTTAACAGTGAGTTTACAGCAGCCTATAGGGTACTGTCTCTGGTTAACAGGGAGTTTACAGCAGCCTATTGGGGATTGCCTCTGATTAACAGTGAGTTTACAGCAGCCTATAGGGGACTGTCTCTGATTAACAGTGAGTTTACAGCGGCCTATAGGACTGTCTCTGGTTAACAGTGAGTTTACAGCAGCCTATAGGGGACTGTCTCTGGTTAACAGTGAGTTTACAGCAGCCTATAGGGGGCTGTCTCTGGTTAACAGTGAGTTTACAGCAGCGTATAGGGGACTGTCTCTGGTTAACAGTGAGTTTACAGCAGCCTACAGGGGACTGTGTCTGATTAACAGTGAGTTTACAGCAGCCTATAAGACTGTCTCTGATTAACAGGGAGTTTACAGCGGCCTATAGGGGACTGTCTCTGGTTAACAGTGAGTTTACAGCAGCCTATAGGGGACTGTCTCTCATTAACAGTGAGTTTACAGCAGCCTATAGGGGACTGTCTCTGATTAACAGTGAGTTTACAGCAGCCTATAGGGGACTGTCTCTGATTAACAGTGAGATTACAGCAGCCTATAGGGGACTGTCTCTGGTTAACATTGAGTTTACAGCAGCCTATAGGGGACTGTCTCTGGTTAACAGTGAATTTACAGCAGCCTATAGGGGACTGTCTCTGATTAACAGTGATTTTACAGCAGCCTATAGGACTGTCTCTGGTTAACAGTGAGATTACAGCAGCCTATAGGGGACTGTCTCTGATTAACAGTGAGTTTACAACGGCCTATAGGACTGTCTCTGGTTAACCGTGAGTTTACAGCGGCCTATAGGACTGTCTCTGGTTAACAGGGAGTTTACTGCGGCCTATAGGGGACTGTCTCTGGTTAACAGTGAGTTTACTGCGGCCTATAGGGGACTGTCTCTGGTTAACAGTGAGTTTACTGCGGCCTATAGTGGACTGTCTCTGGTTAACAGTGAGTTTACAGCAGCCTATACGACTGTCTCTGATTAACAGGGAGTTTACAGCAGCCTATAGGGGACTGTCTCTGGTTAACAGTGAGTTTACAGCAGCCTATAGGGGACTGTCTCTTATTAACAGTGAGTTTACAGCAGCCTATAGGGGACTGTCTCTGGTCAACAGTGAGTTTACAGCAGCCTATAGGGGACTGTCTCTGATTTAACAGTGAGTTTACAGCAGCCTATAGGGGACTGTCTCTGATTAACAGGGAGTTTACAACAGAATATAGGGGACTGTCTCTGGTTAACAGGGAGTTTACAGCAGCCTATAGGGGACTGTCTCTGGTTAACAGTGAGTTTATAGCGGCCTATAGGGGACTGTCTCTGATTAACAGGGAGTTTACAGCAGCATATAGGGGACTGTCTCTGGTTAACAGTGAGTTTACAGCGGCCTATAGGACTGTCTCTGGTTAACAGTGAGTTTACAGCAGCCTATAGGGTACTGTCTCTGGTTAACAGGGAGTTTACAGCGGCCTATAGGGGACTGTCTCTGGTTAACAGTGAGTTTACAGCGGCCTATAGGGGACTGTCTCTGGTTAACAGTGAGTTTACAGCAGCCTATACGACTGTCTCTGATTAACAGGGAGTTTACAGCAGCCTATAGGGGACTGTCTCTGGTTAACAGTGAGTTTACAGCAGCCTATAGGGGACTGTCTCTGGTCAACAGTGAGTTTACAGCAGCCTATAGGGGACTGTCTCTGATTTAACAGTGAGTTTACAGCAGCCTATAGGGGACTGTCTCTGATTAACAGGGAGTTTACAGCAGCCTATAGGGGACTGTCTCTGGTTAACAGTGAGTTTATAGCGGCCTATAGGGGACTGTCTCTGATTAACAGGGAGTTTACAGCAGCATATAGGGGACTGTCTCTGTTTAACAGTGAGTTTACAGCGGCCTATAGGACTGTCTCTGGTTAACAGTGAGTAAACAGCAGCCTATAGGGGACTGTCTCTGGTTAACAGTGAGTTTACAGCAGCCTATAGGGGACTGCCTCTGATTAACAGTGAGTTTACAGCAGCCTATAGGGGCCTGTCTCTGATTAACAGTGAGTTTACAGCGGCCAATAGGACTGTCTCTGGTTAACAATGAGTTTACAGCAGCCTATAGGGGACTGTCTCTGGTTAACAGTGAGTTTACAGCAGCCTATAGGGGGCTGTCTCTGGTTAACAGTGAGTTTACAGCAGCCTATAGGGGACTGCCTCTGATTAACAGTGAGTTTACAGCAGCCTATAGGGGCCTGTCTCTGATTAACAGTGAGTTTACAGCGGCCAATAGGACTGTCTCTGGTTAACAATGAGTTTACAGCAGCCTATAGGGGACTGTCTCTGGTTAACAGTGAGTTTACAGCAGCCTATAGGGGGCTGTCTCTGGTTAACAGTGAGTTTACAGCAGCCTATAGGGGACTGTCTCTGGTTAACAGTGAGTTTACAGCAGCCTACAGGGGACTGTGTCTGATTAACAGTGAGTTTACAGCAGCCTATAGGACTGTCTCTGATTAACAGTGAGTTTACAGCAGCCTATAGGACTGTCTCTGGTTAATAGTGAGTTTACAGCAGCCTACAGGGGACTGTGTCTGATTAACAGTGAGTTTACAGCAGCCTATAGGACTGTCTCTGATTAACAGTGAGTTTACAGCAGCCTATAGGACTGTCTCTGGTTAACAGTGAGATTACAGCAGCCTATAGGGGACTGTCTCTGATTAACAGTGAGTTTGCAATGGCCTATAGGACTGTCTCTGGTTAACCGTGAGTTTACAGCGGCCTATAGGACTGTCTCTGGTTAACAGTGAGTTTACAGCAGCCTATAGGGTACTGTCTCTGGTTAACAGGGAGTTTACAGCGGCCTATAGGGGACTGTCTCTGGTTAACAGTGAGTTTACAGCGGCCTATAGGGGACTGTCTCTGGTTAACAGTGAGTTTACAGCAGCCTATACGACTGTCTCTGATTAACAGGGAGTTTACAGCAGCCTATAGGGGACTGTCTCTGGTTAACAGTGAGTTTACAGCAGCCTATAGGGGACTGTCTCTGGTTAACAGTGAGTTTACAGCAGCCTATAGGGGACTGTCTCTGGTCAACAGTGAGTTTACAGCAGCCTATAGGGGACTGTCTCTGATTTAACAGTGAGTTTACAGCAGCCTATAGGGGACTGTCTCTGATTAACAGGGAGTTTACAGCAGCATATAGGGGACTGTGTCTGATTAACAGTGAGTTTACAGCAGCCTATAGGACTGTCTCTGATTAACAGTGAGTTTACAGCAGCCTATAGGACTGTCTCTGGTTAACAGTGAGATTACAGCAGCCTATAGGGGACTGTCTCTGATTAACAGTGAGTTTGCAATGGCCTATAGGACTGTCTCTGGTTAACCGTGAGTTTACAGCGGCCTATAGGACTGTCTCTGGTTAACAGGGAGTTTACAGCGGCCTATAGGGGACTGTCTCTGGTTAACAGTGAGTTTACTGCGGCCTATAGGGGACTGTCTCTGGTTAACAGTGAGTTTACAGCAGCCTATACGACTGTCTCTGATTAACAGGGAGTTTACTGCGGCCTATAGGGGACTGTCTCTGGTTAACAGTGAGTTTACTGCGGCCTATAGGGGACTGTCTCTGGTTAACAGTGAGTTTACTGCGGCCTATAGTGGACTGTCTCTGGTTAACAGTGAGTTTACAGCAGCCTATACGACTGTCTCTGATTAACAGGGAGTTTACAGCAGCCTATAGGGGACTGTCTCTGGTTAACAGTGAGTTTACAGCAGCCTATAGGGGACTGTCTCTTATTAACAGTGAGTTTACAGCAGCCTATAGGGGACTGTCTCTGGTCAACAGTGAGTTTACAGCAGCCTATAGGGGACTGTCTCTGATTTAACAGTGAGTTTACAGCAGCCTATAGGGGACTGTCTCTGATTAACAGGGAGTTTACAACAGAATATAGGGGACTGTCTCTGGTTAACAGGGAGTTTACAGCAGCCTATAGGGGACTGTCTCTGGTTAACAGTGAGTTTATAGCGGCCTATAGGGGACTGTCTCTGATTAACAGGGAGTTTACAGCAGCATATAGGGGACTGTCTCTGGTTAACAGTGAGTTTACAGCGGCCTATAGGACTGTCTCTGGTTAACAGTGAGTTTACAGCAGCCTATAGGGTACTGTCTCTGGTTAACAGGGAGTTTACAGCGGCCTATAGGGGACTGTCTCTGGTTAACAGTGAGTTTACAGCGGCCTATAGGGGACTGTCTCTGGTTAACAGTGAGTTTACAGCAGCCTATACGACTGTCTCTGATTAACAGGGAGTTTACAGCAGCCTATAGGGGACTGTCTCTGGTTAACAGTGAGTTTACAGCAGCCTATAGGGGACTGTCTCTGGTCAACAGTGAGTTTACAGCAGCCTATAGGGGACTGTCTCTGATTTAACAGTGAGTTTACAGCAGCCTATAGGGGACTGTCTCTGATTAACAGGGAGTTTACAGCAGCCTATAGGGGACTGTCTCTGGTTAACAGTGAGTTTATAGCGGCCTATAGGGGACTGTCTCTGATTAACAGGGAGTTTACAGCAGCATATAGGGGACTGTCTCTGTTTAACAGTGAGTTTACAGCGGCCTATAGGACTGTCTCTGGTTAACAGTGAGTAAACAGCAGCCTATAGGGGACTGTCTCTGGTTAACAGTGAGTTTACAGCAGCCTATAGGGGACTGCCTCTGATTAACAGTGAGTTTACAGCAGCCTATAGGGGCCTGTCTCTGATTAACAGTGAGTTTACAGCGGCCAATAGGACTGTCTCTGGTTAACAATGAGTTTACAGCAGCCTATAGGGGACTGTCTCTGGTTAACAGTGAGTTTACAGCAGCCTATAGGGGGCTGTCTCTGGTTAACAGTGAGTTTACAGCAGCCTATAGGGGACTGTCTCTTATTAACAGTGAGTTTACAGCAGCCTATAGGGGACTGTCTCTGGTCAACAGTGAGTTTACAGCAGCCTATAGGGGACTGTCTCTGATTTAACAGTGAGTTTACAGCAGCCTATAGGGGACTGTCTCTGATTAACAGGGAGTTTACAACAGAATATAGGGGACTGTCTCTGGTTAACAGGGAGTTTACAGCAGCCTATAGGGGACTGTCTCTGGTTAACAGTGAGTTTATAGCGGCCTATAGGGGACTGTCTCTGATTAACAGGGAGTTTACAGCAGCATATAGGGGACTGTCTCTGGTTAACAGTGAGTTTACAGCGGCCTATAGGACTGTCTCTGGTTAACAGTGAGTTTACAGCAGCCTATAGGGTACTGTCTCTGGTTAACAGGGAGTTTACAGCGGCCTATAGGGGACTGTCTCTGGTTAACAGTGAGTTTACAGCGGCCTATAGGGGACTGTCTCTGGTTAACAGTGAGTTTACAGCAGCCTATACGACTGTCTCTGATTAACAGGGAGTTTACAGCAGCCTATAGGGGACTGTCTCTGGTTAACAGTGAGTTTACAGCAGCCTATAGGGGACTGTCTCTGGTCAACAGTGAGTTTACAGCAGCCTATAGGGGACTGTCTCTGATTTAACAGTGAGTTTACAGCAGCCTATAGGGGACTGTCTCTGATTAACAGGGAGTTTACAGCAGCCTATAGGGGACTGTCTCTGGTTAACAGTGAGTTTATAGCGGCCTATAGGGGACTGTCTCTGATTAACAGGGAGTTTACAGCAGCATATAGGGGACTGTCTCTGTTTAACAGTGAGTTTACAGCGGCCTATAGGACTGTCTCTGGTTAACAGTGAGTAAACAGCAGCCTATAGGGGACTGTCTCTGGTTAACAGTGAGTTTACAGCAGCCTATAGGGGACTGCCTCTGATTAACAGTGAGTTTACAGCAGCCTATAGGGGCCTGTCTCTGATTAACAGTGAGTTTACAGCGGCCAATAGGACTGTCTCTGGTTAACAATGAGTTTACAGCAGCCTATAGGGGACTGTCTCTGGTTAACAGTGAGTTTACAGCAGCCTATAGGGGGCTGTCTCTGGTTAACAGTGAGTTTACAGCAGCCTATAGGGGACTGCCTCTGATTAACAGTGAGTTTACAGCAGCCTATAGGGGCCTGTCTCTGATTAACAGTGAGTTTACAGCGGCCAATAGGACTGTCTCTGGTTAACAATGAGTTTACAGCAGCCTATAGGGGACTGTCTCTGGTTAACAGTGAGTTTACAGCAGCCTATAGGGGGCTGTCTCTGGTTAACAGTGAGTTTACAGCAGCCTATAGGGGACTGTCTCTGGTTAACAGTGAGTTTACAGCAGCCTACAGGGGACTGTGTCTGATTAACAGTGAGTTTACAGCAGCCTATAGGACTGTCTCTGATTAACAGTGAGTTTACAGCAGCCTATAGGACTGTCTCTGGTTAATAGTGAGTTTACAGCAGCCTACAGGGGACTGTGTCTGATTAACAGTGAGTTTACAGCAGCCTATAGGACTGTCTCTGATTAACAGTGAGTTTACAGCAGCCTATAGGACTGTCTCTGGTTAACAGTGAGATTACAGCAGCCTATAGGGGACTGTCTCTGATTAACAGTGAGTTTGCAATGGCCTATAGGACTGTCTCTGGTTAACCGTGAGTTTACAGCGGCCTATAGGACTGTCTCTGGTTAACAGTGAGTTTACAGCAGCCTATAGGGTACTGTCTCTGGTTAACAGGGAGTTTACAGCGGCCTATAGGGGACTGTCTCTGGTTAACAGTGAGTTTACAGCGGCCTATAGGGGACTGTCTCTGGTTAACAGTGAGTTTACAGCAGCCTATACGACTGTCTCTGATTAACAGGGAGTTTACAGCAGCCTATAGGGGACTGTCTCTGGTTAACAGTGAGTTTACAGCAGCCTATAGGGGACTGTCTCTGGTTAACAGTGAGTTTACAGCAGCCTATAGGGGACTGTCTCTGGTCAACAGTGAGTTTACAGCAGCCTATAGGGGACTGTCTCTGATTTAACAGTGAGTTTACAGCAGCCTATAGGGGACTGTCTCTGATTAACAGGGAGTTTACAGCAGCATATAGGGGACTGTGTCTGATTAACAGTGAGTTTACAGCAGCCTATAGGACTGTCTCTGATTAACAGTGAGTTTACAGCAGCCTATAGGACTGTCTCTGGTTAACAGTGAGATTACAGCAGCCTATAGGGGACTGTCTCTGATTAACAGTGAGTTTGCAATGGCCTATAGGACTGTCTCTGGTTAACCGTGAGTTTACAGCGGCCTATAGGACTGTCTCTGGTTAACAGGGAGTTTACAGCGGCCTATAGGGGACTGTCTCTGGTTAACAGTGAGTTTACTGCGGCCTATAGGGGACTGTCTCTGGTTAACAGTGAGTTTACAGCAGCCTATACGACTGTCTCTGATTAACAGGGAGTTTACAGCAGCCTATAGGGGACTGTCTCTGGTTAACAGTGAGTTTACAGCAGCCTATAGGGGACTGTCTCTTATTAACAGTGAGTTTACAGCAGCCTATAGGGGACTGTCTCTGGTCAACAGTGAGTTTACAGCAGCCTATAGGGGACTGTCTCTGATTTAACAGAGAGTTTACAGCAGCCTATAGGGGACTGTCTCTGATTAACAGGGAGCTTACAGCAGCCTATAGGGGACTGTCTCTGGTTAATAGTGAGTTTACAGCAGCCTATAGGGGACTGTCTCTGGTCAACAGTGAGTTTACAGCAGCCTATAGGGGACTGTCTCTGATTTAACAGTGAGTTTACAGCAGCCTATAGGGGACTGTCTCTGATTAACAGGGAGTTTACAGCAGCCTATAGGGGACTGTCTCTGGTTAACAGTGAGTTTATAGCGGCCTATAGGGGACTGTCTCTGATTAACAGGGAGTTTACAGCGGCATATAGGGGACTGTCTCTGTTTAACAGTGAGTTTACAGCGGCCTATAGGACTGTCTCTGGTTAACAGTGAGTTTACAGCAGCCTATAGGGTACTGTCTCTGGTTAACAGGGAGTTTACAGCAGCCTATTGGGGATTGCCTCTGATTAACAGTGAGTTTACAGCAGCCTATAGGGGACTGTCTCTGATTAACAGTGAGTTTACAGCGGCCTATAGGACTGTCTCTGGTTAACAGTGAGTTTACAGCAGCCTATAGGGGACTGTCTCTGGTTAACAGTGAGTTTACAGCAGCCTATAGGGGGCTGTCTCTGGTTAACAGTGAGTTTACAGCAGCCTATAGGGGACTGTCTCTGGTTAACAGTGAGTTTACAGCAGCCTACAGGGGACTGTGTCTGATTAACAGTGAGTTTACAGCAGCCTATAAGACTGTCTCTGATTAACAGGGAGTTTACAGCGGCCTATAGGGGACTGTCTCTGGTTAACAGTGAGTTTACAGCAGCCTATAGGGGACTGTCTCTCATTAACAGTGAGTTTACAGCAGCCTATAGGGGACTGTCTCTGATTAACAGTGAGTTTACAGCAGCCTATAGGGGACTGTCTCTGATTAACAGTGAGATTACAGCAGCCTATAGGGGACTGTCTCTGGTTAACATTGAGTTTACAGCAGCCTATAGGGGACTGTCTCTGATGAACAGTGAGTTTACAGCAGCCTATTGGGGACTGCCTCTGATTAACAGTGAGTTTACAGCAGCCTATAGGGGACTGTCTCTGATTAACAGTGAATTTACAGCAGCCTATAGGGGACTGTCTCTGATTAACAGTGAGTTTACAGCGGCCTATAGGACTGTCTCTGGTTAACAGTGAGTTTACAGCGGCCTATAGGACTGTCTCTGGTTAACAGGGAGTTTACAGCGGCCTATAGGGGACTGTCTCTGGTTAACAGTGAGTTTACAGCGGCCTATAGGGGACTGTCTCTGGTTAACAGTGAGTTTACAGCAGCCTATACGACTGTCTCAGATTAACAGGGAGTTTACAGCAGCCTATAGGGGAATGTCTCTTATTAACAGTGAGTTTACAGCAGCCTATAGGGGACTGTCTCTGGTCAACAGTGAGTTTACAGCAGCCTATAGGGGACTGTCTCTGGTTAACAGTGAGTTTACAGCAGCCTATACGACTGTCTCTGATTAACAGGGAGTTTACAGCAGCCTATAGGGGACTGTCTCTGGTTAACAGTGAGTTTACAGCAGCCTATAGGGGACTGGCTCTGGTTAACAGTGAGTTTACTGCAGCCTATACGACTGTCTCTGATTAACAGGGAGTTTACAGCAGCCTATAGGGGACTGTCTCTGGTTAACAGTGAGTTTACAGCAGCCTATAGCGGACTGTCTCTGGTCAACAGTGAGTTTACAGCAGCCTATAGGGGACGGTCTCTGATTTAACAGTGAGTTTACAGCAGCCTATAGGGGACTGTCTCTGATTAACAGGGAGTTTACAGCAGCCTATAGGGAACTGTCTCTGGTTAACAGTG
Organism: Salmo salar; assembly: GCF_965601325.2. Taxonomy (NCBI): domain Eukaryota; kingdom Metazoa; phylum Chordata; class Actinopteri; order Salmoniformes; family Salmonidae; genus Salmo; species Salmo salar. The sequence continues at coordinate 942,489 of NW_027675356.1, forward strand.
AGTTTATAACGGCCTATAGGGGACTGTCTCTGATTAACAGGGAGTTTACAGCAGCATATAGGGGACTGTCTCTGGTTAATAGTGAGTTTACAGCGGCCTATAGGACTGTCTCTGGTTAACAGTGAGTTTACAGCAGCCTATAGGGTACTGTCTCTGGTTAACAGGGAGTTTACAGCAGCCTATTGGGGACTGCCTCTGATTAACAGTGAGTTTACAGCAGCCTATAGGGGACTGTCTCTGATTAACAGTGAGTTTACAGCGGCCTATAGGACTGTCTCTGGTTAACAGTGAGTTTACAGCGGCCTATAGGACTGTCTCTGGTTAACAGTGAATTTACAGCGTCCTATAGGACTGTCTCTGGTTAACAGGGAGTTTACAGCAGCCTATTGGGGACTGCCTCTGATTAACAGTGAGTTTACAGCAGCCTATAGGGGACTGTCTCTGGTTAACTATGAATTTACAGCAGCCTATAGGGGACTGTCTCTGATTAACAGTGAGTTTACAGCGGCCTATAGGACTGTCTCTGGTTAACAGTGAGATTACAGCAGCCTATAGGGGACTGTCTCTGATTAACAGTGAGTTTACAACGGCCTATAGGACTGTCTCTGGTTAACCGTGAGTTTACAGCGGCCTATAGGACTGTCTCTGGTTAACAGTGAGTTTACAGCAGCCTATAGGTTACTGTCTCTGGTTAACAGGGAGTTTACAGCAGCCTATTGGGGACTGCCTCTGATTAACAGTGAGTTTACAGCAGCCTATAGGGGACTGTCTCTGATTAACAGTGAATTTACAGCAGCCTATAGGGGACTGTCTCTGATTAACAGTGAGTTTACAGCGGCCTATAGGACTGTCTCTGGTTAACAGTGAGTTTACAGCGGCCTATAGGAGTGTCTCTGGTTAACAGGGAGTTTACAGCGGCCTATAGGGGACTGTCTCTGGTTAACAGTGAGTTTACAGCGGCCTATAGGGGACTGTCTCTGGTTAACAGTGAGTTTACAGCAGCCTATATTACTGTCTCAGATTAACAGGGAGTTTACAGCAGCCTATAGGGGAATGTCTCTTATTAACAGTGAGTTTACAGCAGCCTATAGGGGACTGTCTCTGGTCAACAGTGAGTTTACAGCAGCCTATAGGGGACTGTCTCTGGTTAACAGTGAGTTTACAGCAGCCTATACGACTGTCTCTGATTAACAGGGAGTTTACAGCAGCCTATAGGGGACTGTCTCTGGTTAACAGTGAGTTTACAGCAGCCTATAGGGGACTGGCTCTGGTTAACAGTGAGTTTACAGCAGCCTATACGACTGTCTCTGATTAACAGGGAGTTTACAGCAGCCTATAGGGGACTGTCTCTGGTTAACAGTGAGTTTACAGCAGCCTATAGGGGACTGTCTCTGGTCAACAGTGAGTTTACAGCAGCCTATAGGGGACGGTCTCTGATTTAACAGTGAGTTTACAGCAGCCTATAGGGACTGTCTCTGATTAACAGGGAGTTTACAGCAGCCTATAGGGAACTGTCTCTGGTTAACAGTGAGTTTATAACGGCCTATAGGGGACTGTCTCTGGTTAACAGTGAGTTTACAGCAGCCTATACTACTGTCTCAGATTAACAGGGAGTTTACAGCAGCCTATAGGGGAATGTCTCTTATTAACAGTGAGTTTACAGCAGCCTATAGGGGACTGTCTCTGGTCAACAGTGAGTTTACAGCAGCCTATAGGGGACTGTCTCTGGTTAACAGTGAGTTTACAGCAGCCTATACGACTGTCTCTGATTAACAGGGAGTTTACAGCAGCCTATAGGGGACTGTCTCTGGTTAACAGTGAGTTTACAGCAGCCTATAGGGGACTGGCTCTGGTTAACAGTGAGTTTACAGCAGCCTATACGACTGTCTCTGATTAACAGGGAGTTTACAGCAGCCTATAGGGGACTGTCTCTGGTTAACAGTGAGTTTACAGCAGCCTATAGGGGACTGTCTCTGGTCAACAGTGAGTTTACAGCAGCCTATAGGGGACGGTCTCTGATTTAACAGTGAGTTTACAGCAGCCTATAGGGACTGTCTCTGATTAACAGGGAGTTTACAGCAGCCTATAGGGAACTGTCTCTGGTTAACAGTGAGTTTATAACGGCCTATAGGGGACTGTCTCTGATTAACAGGGAGCTTACAGCAGCCTATAGGGGACTGTTTCTGGTTAATAGTGAGTTTACAGCAGCCTATAGGGGACTGTCTCTGGTCAACAGTGAGTTTACAGCAGCCTATAGGGGACTGTCTCTGATTTAACAGTGAGTTTACAGCAGCCTATAGGGGACTGTCTCTGATTAACAGGGAGTTTACAGCAGCCTATAGGGGACTGTCTCTGGTTAACAGTGAGTTTATAGCGGCCTATAGGGGACTGTCTCTGATTAACAGGGAGTTTACAGCGGCATATAGGGGACTGTCTCTGTTTAACAGTGAGTTTACAGCGGCCTATAGGACTGTCTCTGGTTAACAGTGAGTTTACAGCAGCCTATAGGGTACTGTCTCTGGTTAACAGGGAGTTTACAGCAGCCTATTGGGGATTGCCTCTGATTAACAGTGAGTTTACAGCAGCCTATAGGGGACTGTCTCTGATTAACAGTGAGTTTACAGCGGCCTATAGGACTGTCTCTGGTTAACAGTGAGTTTACAGCAGCCTATAGGGGACTGTCTCTGGTTAACAGTGAGTTTACAGCAGCCTATAGGGGGCTGTCTCTGGTTAACAGTGAGTTTACAGCAGCCTATAGGGGACTGTCTCTGGTTAACAGTGAGTTTACAGCAGCCTACAGGGGACTGTGTCTGATTAACAGTGAGTTTACAGCAGCCTATAAGACTGTCTCTGATTAACAGGGAGTTTACAGCGGCCTATAGGGGACTGTCTCTGGTTAACAGTGAGTTTACAGCGTCCTATAGGACTGTCTCTGGTTAACAGGGAGTTTACAGCAGCCTATTGGGGACTGCCTCTGATTAACAGTGAGTTTACAGCAGCCTATAGGGGACTGTCTCTGGTTAACTATGAATTTACAGCAGCCTATAGGGGACTGTCTCTGATTAACAGTGAGTTTACAGCGGCCTATAGGACTGTCTCTGGTTAACAGTGAGATTACAGCAGCCTATAGGGGACTGTCTCTGATTAACAGTGAGTTTACAACGGCCTATAGGACTGTCTCTGGTTAACCGTGAGTTTACAGCGGCCTATAGGACTGTCTCTGGTTAACAGTGAGTTTACAGCAGCCTATAGGTTACTGTCTCTGGTTAACAGGGAGTTTACAGCAGCCTATTGGGGACTGCCTCTGATTAACAGTGAGTTTACAGCAGCCTATAGGGGACTGTCTCTGATTAACAGTGAATTTACAGCAGCCTATAGGGGACTGTCTCTGATTAACAGTGAGTTTACAGCGGCCTATAGGACTGTCTCTGGTTAACAGTGAGTTTACAGCGGCCTATAGGAGTGTCTCTGGTTAACAGGGAGTTTACAGCGGCCTATAGGGGACTGTCTCTGGTTAACAGTGAGTTTACAGCGGCCTATAGGGGACTGTCTCTGGTTAACAGTGAGTTTACAGCAGCCTATATTACTGTCTCAGATTAACAGGGAGTTTACAGCAGCCTATAGGGGAATGTCTCTTATTAACAGTGAGTTTACAGCAGCCTATAGGGGACTGTCTCTGGTCAACAGTGAGTTTACAGCAGCCTATAGGGGACTGTCTCTGGTTAACAGTGAGTTTACAGCAGCCTATACGACTGTCTCTGATTAACAGGGAGTTTACAGCAGCCTATAGGGGACTGTCTCTGGTTAACAGTGAGTTTACAGCAGCCTATAGGGGACTGGCTCTGGTTAACAGTGAGTTTACAGCAGCCTATACGACTGTCTCTGATTAACAGGGAGTTTACAGCAGCCTATAGGGGACTGTCTCTGGTTAACAGTGAGTTTACAGCAGCCTATAGGGGACTGTCTCTGGTCAACAGTGAGTTTACAGCAGCCTATAGGGGACGGTCTCTGATTTAACAGTGAGTTTACAGCAGCCTATAGGGACTGTCTCTGATTAACAGGGAGTTTACAGCAGCCTATAGGGAACTGTCTCTGGTTAACAGTGAGTTTATAACGGCCTATAGGGGACTGTCTCTGGTTAACAGTGAGTTTACAGCAGCCTATACTACTGTCTCAGATTAACAGGGAGTTTACAGCAGCCTATAGGGGAATGTCTCTTATTAACAGTGAGTTTACAGCAGCCTATAGGGGACTGTCTCTGGTCAACAGTGAGTTTACAGCAGCCTATAGGGGACTGTCTCTGGTTAACAGTGAGTTTACAGCAGCCTATACGACTGTCTCTGATTAACAGGGAGTTTACAGCAGCCTATAGGGGACTGTCTCTGGTTAACAGTGAGTTTACAGCAGCCTATAGGGGACTGGCTCTGGTTAACAGTGAGTTTACAGCAGCCTATACGACTGTCTCTGATTAACAGGGAGTTTACAGCAGCCTATAGGGGACTGTCTCTGGTTAACAGTGAGTTTACAGCAGCCTATAGGGGACTGTCTCTGGTCAACAGTGAGTTTACAGCAGCCTATAGGGGACGGTCTCTGATTTAACAGTGAGTTTACAGCAGCCTATAGGGACTGTCTCTGATTAACAGGGAGTTTACAGCAGCCTATAGGGAACTGTCTCTGGTTAACAGTGAGTTTATAACGGCCTATAGGGGACTGTCTCTGATTAACAGGGAGTTTACAGCAGCATATAGGGGACTGTCTCTGGTTAACAGTGAGTTTACAGCGGCCTATAGGACTGTCTCTGGTTAACAGGGAGTTTACAGCGGCCTATAGGGGACTGTCTCTGGTTAACAGTGAGTTTACAGCGGCCTATAGGGGACTGTCTCTGGTTAACAGTGAGTTTACAGCAGCCTATAGGGGACTGTCTCTGATTAACAGTGAGTTTACAGCGGCCTATAGGACTGTCTCTGGTAAACAGTGAGTTTACAGCGGCCTATAGGACTGTCTCTGGTTAACAGTGAGTTTACAGCGTCCTATAGGACTGTCTCTGGTTAACAGGGAGTTTACAGCAGTCTATTGGGGACTGCCTCTGATTAACAGTGAGTTTACAGCAGCCTATAGGGGACTGTCTCTGGTTAACAGTGAATTTACAGCAGCCTATAGGGGACTGTCTCTGATTAACAGTGAGTTTACAGCGGCCTATAGGACTGTCTCTGGTTAACAGTGAGATTACAGCAGCCTATAGGGGACTGTCTCTGATTAACAGTGAGTTTACAACGGCCTATAGGACTGTCTCTGGTTAACCGTGAGTTTACAGCGGCCTATAGGACTGTCTCTGGTTAACAGGGAGTTTACTGCGGCCTATAGGGGACTGTCTCTGGTTAACAGTGAGTTTACTGTGGCCTATAGGGGACTGTCTCTGGTTAACAGTGAGTTTACTGCGGCCTATAGGGGACTGTCTCTGGTTAACAGTGAGTTTACAGCAGCCTATACGACTGTCTCTGATTAACAGGGAGTTTACAGCAGCCTATAGGGGACTGTCTCTGGTTAACAGTGAGTTTACAGCAGCCTATAGGGGACTGTCTCTGGTCAACAGTGAGTTTACAGCAGCCTATAGGGGACTGTCTCTGATTTAACAGTGAGTTTACAGCAGCCTATAGGGGACTGTCTCTGATTAACAGGGAGTTTACAACAGACTATAGGGGACTGTCTCTGGTTAACAGGGAGTTTACAGCAGCCTATAGGGTACTGTCTCTGGTTAACAGTGAGTTTACAGCAGCCTATAGGGTACTGTCTCTGGTTAACAGGGAGTTTACAGCGGCCTATAGGGGACTGTCTCTGGTTAACAGTGAGTTTACAGCAGCCTATAGGGGACTGTCTCTGATTTAACAGTGAGTTTACAGCAGCCTATAGGGGACTGTCTCTGATTAACAGGGAGCTTACAGCAGCCTATAGGGGACTGTCTCTGGTTAACAGTGAGTTTACAGCGGCCTATAGGACTGTCTCTGGTTAACAGTGAGTTTACAGCAGCCTATAGGGGACTGTCTCTGGTTAACAGTGAGTTTACAGCAGCCTATAGGGGGCTGTCTCTGGTTAACAGTGAGTTTACAGCAGCCTATAGGGGACTGTCTCTGGTTAACAGTGAGTTTACAGCAGCCTACAGGGGACTGTGTCTGATTAACAGTGAGTTTACAGCAGCCTATAAGACTGTCTCTGATTAACAGGGAGTTTACAGCGGCCTATAGGGGACTGTCTCTGGTTAACAGTGAGTTTACAGCAGCCTATAGGGGACTGTCTCTCATTAACAGTGAGTTTACAGCAGCCTATAGGGGACTGTCTCTGATTAACAGTGAGTTTACAGCAGCCTATAGGGGACTGTCTCTGATTAACAGTGAGATTACAGCAGCCTATAGGGGACTGTCTCTGGTTAACATTGAGTTTACAGCAGCCTATAGGGGACTGTCTCTGATTAACAGTGAGTTTACAGCAGCCTATTGGGGACTGCCTCTGATTAACAGTGAGTTTACAGCAGCCTATAGGGGACTGTCTCTGATTAACAGTGAATTTACAGCGGCCTATAGGACTGTCTCTGGTTAACAGGGAGTTTACAGCGGCCTATAGGGGACTGTCTCTGGTTAACAGTGAGTTTACAGCGGCCTATAGGGGACTGTCTCTGGTTAACAGTGAGTTTACAGCAGCCTATACGACTGTCTCAGATTAACAGGGAGTTTACAGCAGCCTATAGGGGAATGTCTCTTATTAACAGTGAGTTTACAGCAGCCTATAGGGGACTGTCTCTGGTCAACAGTGAGTTTACAGCAGCCTATAGGGGACTGTCTCTGGTTAACAGTGAGTTTACAGCAGCCTATACGACTGTCTCTGATTAACAGGGAGTTTACAGCAGCCTATAGGGGACTGTCTCTGGTTAACAGTGAGTTTACAGCAGCCTATAGGGGACTGGCTCTGGTTAACAGTGAGTTTACTGCAGCCTATACGACTGTCTCTGATTAACAGGGAGTTTACAGCAGCCTATAGGGGACTGTCTCTGGTTAACAGTGAGTTTACAGCAGCCTATAGCGGACTGTCTCTGGTCAACAGTGAGTTTACAGCAGCCTATAGGGGACGGTCTCTGATTTAACAGTGAGTTTACAGCAGCCTATAGGGGACTGTCTCTGATTAACAGGGAGTTTACAGCAGCCTATAGGGAACTGTCTCTGGTTAACAGTGAGTTTATAACGGCCTATAGGGGACTGTCTCTGATTAACAGGGAGTTTACAGCAGCATATAGGGGACTGTCTCTGGTTAACAGTGAGTTTACAGCGGCCTATAGGACTGTCTCTGGTTAACAGTGAGTTTACAGCAGCCTATAGGGTACTGTCTCTGGTTAACAGGGAGTTTACAGCAGCCTATTGGGGACTGCCTCTGATTAACAGTGAGTTTACAGCAGCCTATAGGGGACTGTCTCTGATTAACAGTGAGTTTACAGCGGCCTATAGGACTGTCTCTGGTTAACAGTGAGTTTACAGCGGCCTATAGGACTGTCTCTGGTTAACAGTGAGTTTACAGCGTCCTATAGGACTGTCTCTGGTTAACAGGGAGTTTACAGCAGCCTATTGGGGACTGCCTCTGATTAACAGTGAGTTTACAGCAGCCTATAGGGGACTGTCTCTGGTTAACTATGAATTTACAGCAGCCTATAGGGGACTGTCTCTGATTAACAGTGAGTTTACAGCGGCCTATAGGACTGTCTCTGGTTAACAGTGAGATTACAGCAGCCTATAGGGGACTGTCTCTGATTAACAGTGAGTTTACAACGGCCTATAGGACTGTCTCTGGTTAACCGTGAGTTTACAGCGGCCTATAGGACTGTCTCTGGTTAACAGTGAGTTTACAGCAGCCTATAGGTTACTGTCTCTGGTTAACAGGGAGTTTACAGCAGCCTATTGGGGACTGCCTCTGATTAACAGTGAGTTTACAGCAGCCTATAGGGGACTGTCTCTGATTAACAGTGAATTTACAGCAGCCTATAGGGGACTGTCTCTGATTAACGTTGAGTTTACAGCGGCCTATAGGACTGTCTCTGGTTAACAGTGAGTTTACAGCGGCCTATAGGAGTGTCTCTGGTTAACAGGGAGTTTACAGCGGCCTATAGGGGACTGTCTCTGGTTAACAGTGAGTTTACAGCGGCCTATAGGGGACTGTCTCTGGTTAACAGTGAGTTTACAGCAGCCTATACTACTGTCTCAGATTAACAGGGAGTTTACAGCAGCCTATAGGGGAATGTCTCTTATTAACAGTGAGTTTACAGCAGCCTATAGGGGACTGTCTCTGGTCAACAGTGAGTTTACAGCAGCCTATAGGGGACTGTCTCTGGTTAACAGTGAGTTTACAGCAGCCTATACGACTGTCTCTGATTAACAGGGAGTTTACAGCAGCCTATAGGGGACTGTCTCTGGTTAACAGTGAGTTTACAGCAGCCTATAGGGGACTGGCTCTGGTTAACAGTGAGTTTACAGCAGCCTATACGACTGTCTCTGATTAACAGGGAGTTTACAGCAGCCTATAGGGGACTGTCTCTGGTTAACAGTGAGTTTACAGCAGCCTATAGGGGACTGTCTCTGGTCAACAGTGAGTTTACAGCAGCCTATAGGGGACGGTCTCTGATTTAACAGTGAGTTTACAGCAGCCTATAGGGACTGTCTCTGATTAACAGGGAGTTTACAGCAGCCTATAGGGAACTGTCTCTGGTTAACAGTGAGTTTATAATGGCCTATAGGGGACTGTCTCTGGTTAACAGTGAGTTTACAGCAGCCTATACTACTGTCTCAGATTAACAGGGAGTTTACAGCAGCCTATAGGGGAATGTCTCTTATTAACAGTGAGTTTACAGCAGCCTATAGGGGACTGTCTCTGGTCAACAGTGAGTTTACAGCAGCCTATAGGGGACTGTCTCTGGTTAACAGTGAGTTTACAGGAGCCTATACGACTGTCTCTGATTAACAGGGAGTTTACAGCAGCCTATAGGGGACTGTCTCTGGTTAACAGTGAGTTTACAGCAGCCTATAGGGGACTGGCTCTGGTTAACAGTGAGTTTACAGCAGCCTATACGACTGTCTCTGATTAACAGGGAGTTTACAGCAGCCTATAGGGGACTGTCTCTGGTTAACAGTGAGTTTACAGCAGCCTATAGGGGACTGTCTCTGGTCAACAGTGAGTTTACAGCAGCCTATAGGGGACGGTCTCTGATTTAACAGTGAGTTTACAGCAGCCTATAGGGACTGTCTCTGATTAACAGGGAGTTTACAGCAGCCTATAGGGAACTGTCTCTGGTTAACAGTGAGTTTATAACGGCCTATAGGGGACTGTCTCTGATTAACAGGGAGTTTACAGCAGCATATAGGGGACTGTCTCTGGTTAACAGTGAGTTTACAGCGGCCTATAGGACTGTCTCTGGTTAACAGGGAGTTTACAGCGGCCTATAGGGGACTGTCTCTGGTTAACAGTGAGTTTACAGCGGCCTATAGGGGACTGTCTCTGGTTAACAGTGAGTTTACAGCAGCCTATAGGGGACTGTCTCTGATTAACAGTGAGTTTACAGCGGCCTATAGGACTGTCTCTGGTAAACAGTGAGTTTACAGCGGCCTATAGGACTGTCTCTGGTTAACAGTGAGTTTACAGCGTCCTATAGGACTGTCTCTGGTTAACAGGGAGTTTACAGCAGTCTATTGGGGACTGCCTCTGATTAACAGTGAGTTTACAGCAGCCTATAGGGGACTGTCTCTGGTTAACAGTGAATTTACAGCAGCCTATAGGGGACTGTCTCTGATTAACAGTGAGTTTACAGCGGCCTATAGGACTGTCTCTGGTTAACAGTGAGATTACAGCAGCCTATAGGGGACTGTCTCTGATTAACAGTGAGTTTACAACGGCCTATAGGACTGTCTCTGGTTAACCGTGAGTTTACAGCGGCCTATAGGACTGTCTCTGGTTAACAGGGAGTTTACTGCGGCCTATAGGGGACTGTCTCTGGTTAACAGTGAGTTTACTGCGGCCTATAGGGGACTGTCTCTGGTTAACAGTGAGTTTACTGCGGCCTATAGGGGACTGTCTCTGGTTAACAGTGAGTTTACAGCAGCCTATACGACTGTCTCTGATTAACAGGGAGTTTACAGCAGCCTATAGGGGACTGTCTCTGGTTAACAGTGAGTTTACAGCAGCCTATAGGGGACTGTCTCTTATTAACAGTGAGTTTACAGCAGCCTATAGGGGACTGTCTCTGGTCAACAGTGAGTTTACAGCAGCCTATAGGGGACTGTCTCTGATTTAACAGTGAGTTTACAGCAGCCTATAGGGGACTGTCTCTGATTAACAGGGAGTTTACAACAGACTATAGGGGACTGTCTCTGGTTAACAGGGAGTTTACAGCAGCCTATAGGGTACTGTCTCTGGTTAACAGTGAGTTTACAGCAGCCTATAGGGTACTGTCTCTGGTTAACAGGGAGTTTAGAGCGGCCTATAGGGGACTGTCTCTGGTTAACAGTGAGTTTACAGCAGCCTATAGGGGACTGTCTCTGATTTAACAGTGAGTTTACAGCAGCCTATAGGGGACTGTCTCTGATTAACAGGGAGCTTACAGCAGCCTATAGGGGACTGTCTCTGGTTAACAGTGAGTTTACAGCGGCCTATAGGACTGTCTCTGGTTAACAGTGAGTTTACAGCAGCCTATAGGGGACTGTCTCTGGTTAACAGTGAGTTTACAGCAGCCTATAGGGGGCTGTCTCTGGTTAACAGTGAGTTTACAGCAGCCTATAGGGGACTGTCTCTGGTTAACAGTGAGTTTACAGCAGCCTACAGGGGACTGTGTCTGATTAACAGTGAGTTTACAGCAGCCTATAAGACTGTCTCTGATTAACAGGGAGTTTACAGCGGCCTATAGGGGACTGTCTCTGGTTAACAGTGAGTTTACAGCAGCCTATAGGGGACTGTCTCTCATTAACAGTGAGTTTACAGCAGCCTATAGGGGACTGTCTCTGATTAACAGTGAGTTTACAGCAGCCTATAGGGGACTGTCTCTGATTAACAGTGAGATTACAGCAGCCTATAGGGGACTGTCTCTGGTTAACATTGAGTTTACAGCAGCCTATAGGGGACTGTCTCTGATTAACAGTGAGTTTACAGCAGCCTATTGGGGACTGCCTCTGATTAACAGTGAGTTTACAGCAGCCTATAGGGGACTGTCTCTGATTAACAGTGAATTTACAGCAGCCTATAGGGGACTGTCTCTGATTAACAGTGAGTTTACAGCGGCCTATATGACTGTCTCTGGTTAACAGTGAGTTTACAGCGGCCTATAGGACTGTCTCTGGTTAACAGGGAGTTTACAGCAGCCTATAGGGGACTGTCTCTGGTTAACAGTGAGTTTACAGCAGCCTATAGGGGACTGTCTCTGGTTAACAGTGAGTTTACAGCAGCCTATAGGGGACTGTCTCTGATTAACAGTGAGTTTACAGCAGCCTAAGGGGACTGTCTCTGATTAACAGTGAGTTTACAGCAGCCTATAGGACTGTCTCTGATTAACAGGGAGTTTACAGCGCCTATGGGGACTGCTCTGATTAACAGTGAGTTTACAGCAGCCTATAGGGGACTGTCTCTGATTAACAGTGAGTTTACAGCAGCCTATAGGGGACTGTCTCTGATTAACAGTGAGTTTACAGCGGCCTATATGACTGTCTCTGGTTAACAGTGAGTTTACAGCGGCCTATAGGACTGTCTCTGGTTAACAGGGAGTTTACAGCAGCCTATAGGGGACTGTCTCTGGTTAACAGTGAGTTTACAGCGGCCTATAGGGGACTGTCTCTGGTTAACAGTGAGTTTACAGCAGCCTATACGACTGTCTCTGATTAACAGGGAGTTTACAGCAGCCTATAGGGGAATGTCTCTTATTAACAGTGAGTTTACAGCAGCCTATAGGGGACTGTCTCTGGTCAACAGTGAGTTTACAGCAGCCTATAGGGGACTGTCTCTGGTTAACAGTGAGTTTACAGCAGCCTATACGACTGTCTCTGATTAACAGGGAGTTTACAGCAGCCTATAGGGGACTGTCTCTGGTTAACAGTGAGTTTACAGCAGCCTATAGGGGACTGTCTCTGGTTAACAGTGAGTTTACAGCAGCCTATACGACTGTCTCTGATTAACAGGGAGTTTACAGCAGCCTATAGGGGACTGTCTCTGATTAACAGGGAGTTTACAGCAGCCTATAGGGAACTGTCTCTGGTTAACAGTGAGTTTATAACGGCCTATAGGGGACTGTCTCTGATTAACAGGGAGTTTACAGCAGCATATAGGGGACTGTCTCTGGTTAACAGTGAGTTTACAGCGGCCTATAGGACTGTCTCTGGTTAACAGTGAGTTTACAGCAGCCTATAGGGTACTGTCTCTGGTTAACAGGGAGTTTACAGCAGCCTATTGGGGACTGCCTCTGATTAACAGTGAGTTTACAGCAGCCTATAGGGGACTGTCTCTGATTAACAGTGAGTTTACAGCGGCCTATAGGACTGTCTCTGGTTAACAGTGAGTTTACAGCGGCCTATAGGACTGTCTCTGGTTAACAGTGAGTTTACAGCGTCCTATAGGACTGTCTCTGGTTAACAGGGAGTTTACAGCAGCCTATTGGGGACTGCCTCTGATTAACAGTGAGTTTACAGCAGCCTATAGGGGACTGTCTCTGGTTAACTATGAATTTACAGCAGCCTATAGGGGACTGTCTCTGATTAACAGTGAGTTTACAGCGGCCTATAGGACTGTCTCTGGTTAACAGTGAGATTACAGCAGCCTATAGGGGACTGTCTCTGATTAACAGTGAGTTTACAACGGCCTATAGGACTGTCTCTGGTTAACCGTGAGTTTACAGCGGCCTATAGGACTGTCTCTGGTTAACAGTGAGTTTACAGCAGCCTATAGGTTACTGTCTCTGGTTAACAGGGAGTTTACAGCAGCCTATTGGGGACTGCCTCTGATTAACAGTGAGTTTACAGCAGCCTATAGGGGACTGTCTCTGATTAACAGTGAATTTACAGCAGCCTATAGGGGACTGTCTCTGATTAACGTTGAGTTTACAGCGGCCTATAGGACTGTCTCTGGTTAACAGTGAGTTTACAGCGGCCTATAGGAGTGTCTCTGGTTAACAGGGAGTTTACAGCGGCCTATAGGGGACTGTCTCTGGTTAACAGTGAGTTTACAGCGGCCTATAGGGGACTGTCTCTGGTTAACAGTGAGTTTACAGCAGCCTATACTACTGTCTCAGATTAACAGGGAGTTTACAGCAGCCTATAGGGGAATGTCTCTTATTAACAGTGAGTTTACAGCAGCCTATAGGGGACTGTCTCTGGTCAACAGTGAGTTTACAGCAGCCTATAGGGGACTGTCTCTGGTTAACAGTGAGTTTACAGCAGCCTATACGACTGTCTCTGATTAACAGGGAGTTTACAGCAGCCTATAGGGGACTGTCTCTGGTTAACAGTGAGTTTACAGCAGCCTATAGGGGACTGGCTCTGGTTAACAGTGAGTTTACAGCAGCCTATACGACTGTCTCTGATTAACAGGGAGTTTACAGCAGCCTATAGGGGACTGTCTCTGGTTAACAGTGAGTTTACAGCAGCCTATAGGGGTCTGTCTCTGGTCAACAGTGAGTTTACAGCAGCCTATAGGGGACGGTCTCTGATTTAACAGTGAGTTTACAGCAGCCTATAGGGACTGTCTCTGATTAACAGGGAGTTTACAGCAGCCTATAGGGAACTGTCTCTGGTTAACAGTGAGTTTATAACGGCCTATAGGGGACTGTCTCTGGTTAACAGTGAGTTTACAGCAGCCTATACTACTGTCTCAGATTAACAGGGAGTTTACAGCAGCCTATAGGGGAATGTCTCTTATTAACAGTGAGTTTACAGCAGCCTATAGGGGACTGTCTCTGGTCAACAGTGAGTTTACAGCAGCCTATAGGGGACTGTCTCTGGTTAACAGTGAGTTTACAGCAGCCTATACGACTGTCTCTGATTAACAGGGAGTTTACAGCAGCCTATAGGGGACTGTCTCTGGTTAACAGTGAGTTTACAGCAGCCTATAGGGGACTGGCTCTGGTTAACAGTGAGTTTACAGCAGCCTATACGACTGTCTCTGATTAACAGGGAGTTTACAGCAGCCTATAGGGGACTGTCTCTGGTTAACAGTGAGTTTACAGCAGCCTATAGGGGACTGTCTCTGGTCAACAGTGAGTTTACAGCAGCCTATAGGGGACGGTCTCTGATTTAACAGTGAGTTTACAGCAGCCTATAGGGACTGTCTCTGATTAACAGGGAGTTTACAGCAGCCTATAGGGAACTGTCTCTGGTTAACAGTGAGTTTATAACGGCCTATAGGGGACTGTCTCTGATTAACAGGGAGTTTACAGCAGCATATAGGGGACTGTCTCTGGTTAACAGTGAGTTTACAGCGGCCTATAGGACTGTCTCTGGTTAACAGGGAGTTTACAGCGGCCTATAGGGGACTGTCTCTGGTTAACAGTGAGTTTACAGCGGCCTATAGGGGACTGTCTCTGGTTAACAGTGAGTTTACAGCAGCCTATAGGGGACTGTCTCTGATTAACAGTGAGTTTACAGCGGCCTATAGGACTGTCTCTGGTAAACAGTGAGTTTACAGCGGCCTATAGGACTGTCTCTGGTTAACAGTGAGTTTACAGCGTCCTATAGGACTGTCTCTGGTTAACAGGGAGTTTACAGCAGTCTATTGGGGACTGCCTCTGATTAACAGTGAGTTTACAGCAGCCTATAGGGGACTGTCTCTGGTTAACAGTGAATTTACAGCAGCCTATAGGGGACTGTCTCTGATTAACAGTGAGTTTACAGCGGCCTATAGGACTGTCTCTGGTTAACAGTGAGATTACAGCAGCCTATAGGGGACTGTCTCTGACTAACAGTGAGTTTACAACGGCCTATAGGACTGTCTCTGGTTAACCGTGAGTTTACAGCGGCCTATAGGACTGTCTCTGGTTAACAGGGAGTTTACTGCGGCCTATAGGGGACTGTCTCTGGTTAACAGTGAGTTTACTGCGGCCTATAGGGGACTGTCTCTGGTTAACAGTGAGTTTACTGCGGCCTATAGGGGACTGTCTCTGGTTAACAGTGAGTTTACAGCAGCCTATACGACTGTCTCTGATTAACAGGGAGTTTACAGCAGCCTATAGGG
Source organism: Salmo salar (assembly GCF_965601325.2). NCBI lineage: Eukaryota > Metazoa > Chordata > Actinopteri > Salmoniformes > Salmonidae > Salmo > Salmo salar. The sequence goes on from NW_027675356.1 coordinate 957,726, forward strand.
GACTGTCTCTGGTCAACAGTGAGTTTACAGCAGCCTATAGGGGACTGTCTCTGATTTAACAGTGAGTTTACAGCAGCCTATAGGGGACTGTCTCTGATTAACAGGGAGTTTACAACAGACTATAGGGGACTGTCTCTGGTTAACAGGGAGTTTACAGCAGCCTATAGGGTACTGTCTCTGGTTAACAGTGAGTTTACAGCAGCCTATAGGGTACTGTCTCTGGTTAACAGGGAGTTTACAGCGGCCTATAGGGGACTGTCTCTGGTTAACAGTGAGTTTACAGCAGCCTATAGGGGACTGTCTCTGATTTAACAGTGAGTTTACAGCAGCCTATAGGGGACTGTCTCTGATTAACAGGGAGCTTACAGCAGCCTATAGGGGACTGTCTCTGGTTAACAGTGAGTTTACAGCGGCCTATAGGACTGTCTCTGGTTAACAGTGAGTTTACAGCAGCCTATAGGGTACTGTCTCTGGTTAACAGGGAGTTTACAGCAGCCTATTGGGGATTGCCTCTGATTAACAGTGAGTGTACAGCAGCCTATAGGGGACTGTCTCTGATTAACAGTGAGTTTACAGCGGCCTATAGGACTGTCTCTGGTTAACAGTGAGTTTACAGCAGCCTATAGGGGACTGTCTCTGGTTAACAGTGAGTTTACAGCAGCCTATAGGGGACTGTCTCTGGTTAACAGTGAGTTTACAGCAGCCTATAGGGGACTGTCTCTGATTAACAGTGAGTTTACAGCGGCCTATAGGACTGTCTCTGGTTAACAGTGAGTTTACAGCGACCTATAGGACTGTCTCTGGTTAACAGGGAGTTTACAGCGGCCTATAGGGGACTGTCTCTGGTTAACAGTGAGTTTACAGCAGCCTATAGGGTACTGTCTCTGGTTAACAGGGAGTTTACAGCAGCCTATTGGGGACTGCCTCTGATTAACAGTGAGTTTACAGCAGCCTATAGGGGACTGTCTCTGATTAACAGTGAGTTTACAGCGGCCTATAGGACTGTCTCTGGTTAACAGTGAGTTTACAGCAGCCTATAGGGGACTGTCTCTGGTTAACAGTGAGTTTACAGCAGCCTATAGGGGACTGTCTCTGGTTAACAGTGAGTTTACAGCGGCCTATAGGACTGTCTCTGGTTAACAGTGAGTTTACAGCGGCCTATAGGACTGTCTCTGGTTAACAGGGAGTTTACAGCGGCCTATAGGGGACTGTCTCTGGTTAACAGTGAGTTTACAGCAGCCTATAGGGTACTGTCTCTGGTTAACAGGGAGTTTACAGCAGCCTATTGGGGACTGCCTCTGATTAACAGTGAGTTTACAGCAGCCTATAGGGGACTGTCTCTGATTAACAGTGAGTTTACAGCGGCCTATAGGACTGTCTCTGGTTAACAGTGAGTTTACAGCGGCCTATAGGACTGTCTCTGGTTAACAGGGAGTTTACAGCGGCCTATAGGGGACTGTCTCTGGTTAACAGTGAGTTTACAGCAGCCTATAGGGGACTGTCTCTGGTCAACAGTGAGTTTACAGCAGCCTATAGGGGACTGTCTCTGATTTAACAGTGAGTTTACAGCAGCCTATAGGGGACTGTCTCTGATTTAACAGTGAGTTTACAGCAGGATATAGGCGACTGTCTCTGATTAACAGGGAGTTTACAACAGACTATAGGGGACTGTCTCTGGTTAACAGTGAGTTTATAGCGGCCTATAGGGGACTGTCTCTGATTAACAGGGAGTTTACAGCGGCCTATAGGACTGTCTCTGGTTAACAGTTAGTTTACAGCGGCCTATAGGACTGTCTCTGGCTAACAGTGAGTTTACAGCAGCCTATAGGGTACTGTCTCTGGTTAACAGGGAGTTTACAGCAGCCTATTGGGGACTGCCTCTGATTAACAGTGAGTTTACAGCAGCCTATAGGGGACTGTCTCTGATTAACAGTGAATTTACAGCAGCCTATAGGGGACTGTCTCTGATTAACAGTGAGTTTACAGCGGCCTATAGGACTGTCTCTGGTTAACCGTGAGTTTACAGCGGCCTATAGGACTGTCTCTGGTTAACAGGGAGTTTACAGCGGCCTATAGGGGACTGTCTCTGGTTAACAGTGAGTTTACTGCGGCCTATAGGGGACTGTCTCTGGTTAACAGTGAGTTTACAGCAGCCTATAGGGGACTGTCTCTGATTAAGAGTGAGTTTACAACGGCCTATAGGACTGTCTCTGGTTAACCGTGAGTTTACAGCGGCCTATAGGACTGTCTCTGGTTAACAGTGAGTTTACAGCAGCCTATAGGGGACTGTCTCTGGTCAACAGTGAGTTTACAGCAGCCTATAGGGGACTGTCTCTGATTTAACAGTGAGTTTACAGCAGCCTATAGGCGACTGTCTCTGATTAACAGGGAGTATACAACAGACTATAGGGGACTGTCTCTGGTTAACAGTGAGTTTATAGCGGCCTATAGGGGACTGTCTCTGATTAACAGTGAGTTTACAGCAGCCTATAGGGGACTGTCTCTGGTTAACAGTGAGTTTACAGCAGCCTATAGGGGACTGTCTCTGATTAACAGTGAGTTTACAGCGGCCTATAGGACTGTCTCTGGTTAACAGTGAGTTTACAGCGGCCTATAGGACTGTCTCTGGTTAACAGGGAGTTTACAGCGGCCTATAGGGGACTGTCTCTGGTTAACAGTGAGTTTACAGCAGCCTATAGGGTACTGTCTCTGGTTAACAGGGAGTTTACAGGAGCCTATTGGGGACTGCCTCTGATTAACAGTGAGTTTACAGCAGCCTATAGGGTACTGTCTCTGGTTAACAGGGAGTTTACAGCGGCATATAGGGGACTGTCTCTGGTTAACAGTGAGTTTACAGCAGCCTATAGGGGACTGTCTCTGGTTAACAGTGAGTTTACAGCAGCCTATAGGGGACTGTCTCTGGTTAACAGTGAGTTTACAGCAGCCTATAGGGGACTGTCTCTGATTAACAGTGAGTTTACAGCGGCCTATAGGACTGTCTCTGGTTAACAGTGAGTTTACAGCGGCCTATAGGACTGTCTCTGGTTAACAGGGAGTTTACAGCGGCCTATAGGGGACTGTCTCTGGTTAACAGTGAGTTTACAGCAGCCTATAGGGTACTGTCTCTGGTTAACAGGGAGTTTACAGCAGCCTATTGGGGACTGCCTCTGATTAACAGTGAGTTTACAGCAGCCTATAGGGGACTGTCTCTGATTAACAGTGAGTTTACAGCGGCCTATAGGACTGTCTCTGGTTAACAGTGAGTTTACAGCAGCCTATAGGGTACTGTCTCTGGTTAACAGGGAGTTTACAGCAGCCTATTGGGGATTGCCTCTGGTTAACAGGGAGTTTACAGCAGCCTATAGGGGACTGTCTCTGATTAACAGTGAGTTTACAGCGGCCTATAGGACTGTCTCTGGTTAACAGTGAGTTTACAGCAGCCTATAGGGGACTGTCTCTGGTTAACAGTGAGTTTACAGCAGCCTATAGGGGACTGTCTCTGGTTAACAGTGAGTTTACAGCAGCCTATAGGGGACTGTCTCTGATTAACAGTGAGTTTTCAGCGGCCTATAGGACTGTCTCTGGTTAACAGTGAGTTTACAGCGGCCTATAGGACTGTCTCTGGTTAACAGGGAGTTTACAGCGGCCTATAGGGGACTGTCTCTGGTTAACAGTGAGTTTACAGCAGCCTATAGGGTACTGTCTCTGGTTAACAGGGAGTTTACAGCAGCCTATTGGGGACTGCCTCTGATTAACAGTGAGTTTACAGCAGCCTATAGGGGACTGTCTCTGATTAACAGTGAGTTTACAGCGGCCTATAGGACTGTCTCTGGTTAACAGTGAGTTTACAGCAGCCTATAGGGGACTGTCTCTGGTTAACAGTGAGTTTACAGCAGCCTATAGGGGACTGTCTCTGGTTAACAGTGAGTTTACAGCAGCCTATAGGGGACTGTCTCTGATTAACAGTGAGTTTACAGCGGCCTATAGGACTGTCTCTGGTTAACAGTGAGTTTACAGCGGCCTATAGGACTGTCTCTGGTTAACAGGGAGTTTACAGCGGCCTATAGGGGACTGTCTCTGGTTAACAGTGAGTTTACAGCAGCCTATAGGGTACTGTCTCTGGTTAACAGGGAGTTTACAGCAGCCTATTGGGGACTGCCTCTGATTAACAGTGAGTTTACAGCAGCCTATAGGGGACTGTCTCTGATTAACAGTGAGTTTACAGCGGCCTATAGGACTGTCTCTGATTAACAGTGAGTTTACAGCGGCCTATAGGACTGTCTCTGGTTAACAGGGAGTTTACAGCGGCCTATAGGGGACTGTCTCTGGTTAACAGTGAGTTTACAGCAGCCTATAGGGGACTGTCTCTGGTCAACAGTGAGTTTACAGCAGCCTATAGGGGACTGTCTCTGATTTAACAGTGTGTTTACAGCAGCCTATAGGGGACTGTCTCTGATTTAACAGTGAGTTTACAGCAGGATATAGGCGACTGTCTCTGATTAACAGGGAGTTTACAACAGACTATAGGGGACTTTCTCTGGTTAACAGTGAGTTTATAGCGGCCTATAGGGGACTGTCTCTGATTAACAGGGAGTTTACAGCGGCCTATAGGACTGTCTCTGGTTAACAGTGAGTTTACAGCGGCCTATAGGACTGTCTCTGGCTAACAGTGAGTTTACAGCAGCCTATAGGGTACTGTCTCTGGTTAACAGGGAGTTTACAGCAGCCTATTGGGGACTGCCTCTGATTAACAGTGAGTTTACAGCAGCCTATAGGGGACTGTCTCTGATTAACAGTGAATTTACAGCAGCCTATAGGGGACTGTCTCTGATTAACAGTGAGTTTACAGCGGCCTATAGGACTGTCTCTGGTTAACCGTGAGTTTACAGAGGCCTATAGGACTGTCTCTGGTTAACAGGGAGTTTACAGCGGCCTATAGGGGACTGTCTCTGGTTAACAGTGAGTTTACTGCGGCCTATAGGGGACTGTCTCTGGTTAACAGTGAGTTTACAGCAGCCTATAGGGGACTGTCTCTGATTAAGAGTGAGTTTACAACGGCCTATAGGACTGTCTCTGGTTAACCGTGAGTTTACAGCGGCCTATAGGACTGTCTCTGGTTAACAGGGAGTTTACAGCGGCCTATAGGGGACTGTCTCTGGTTAACAGTGAGTTTACAGCAGCCTATAGGGGACTGTCTCTGGTCAACAGTGAGTTTACAGCAGCCTATAGGGGACTGTCTCTGATTTAACAGTGAGTTTACAGCAGCCTATAGGCGACTGTCTCTGATTAACAGGGAGTATACAACAGACTATAGGGGACTGTCTCTGGTTAACAGTGAGTTTATAGCGGCCTATAGGGGACTGTCTCTGATTAACAGTGAGTTTACAGCAGCCTATAGGGGACTGTCTCTGGTTAACAGTGAGTTTACAGCAGCCTATAGGGGACTGTCTCTGATTAACAGTGAGTTTACAGCGGCCTATAGGACTGTCTCTGGTTAACAGTGAGTTTACAGCGGCCTATAGGACTGTCTCTGGTTAACAGGGAGTTTACAGCGGCCTATAGGGGACTGTCTCTGGTTAACAGTGAGTTTACAGCAGCCTATAGGGTACTGTCTCTGGTTAACAGGGAGTTTACAGGAGCCTATTGGGGACTGCCTCTGATTAACAGTGAGTTTACAGCAGCCTATAGGGGACTGTCTCTGATTAACAGTGAGTTTACAGCGGCCTATAGGACTGTCTCTGGTTAACAGTGAGTTTACAGCGGCCTGTAGGACTGTCTCTGGTTAACAGGGAGTTTACAGCGGCCTATAGGGGACTGTCTCTGGTTAACAGTGAGTTTACAGCGGCCTGTAGGGGACTGTCTCTGGTTAACAGTGAGTTTACAGCAGCCTATACGACTGTCTCTGATTAACAGGGAGTTTACAGCAGCCTATAGGGGACTGTCTCTGGTTAACAGTGAGTTTACAGCAGCCTATAGGGGACTGTCTCTGGTCAACAGTGAGTTTACAGCAGCCTATAGGGGACTGTCTCTGATTTAACAGTGAGTTTAAAGCAGCCTATAGGCGACTGTCTCTGATTAACAGGGAGTTTACAACAGACTATAGGGGACTGTCTCTGGTTAACAGTGAGTTTATAGCGGCCTATAGGGGACTGTCTCTGATTAACAGGGAGTTTACAGCAGCATATAGGGGACTGTCTCTGGTTAACAGTGAGTTTACAGCGGCCTATAGGACTGTCTCTGGTTAACAGTGAGTTTACAGCAGCCTATAGGGTACTGTCTCTGGTTAACAGGGAGTTTACAGCGGCATATAGGGGACTGTCTCTGGTTAACAGTGAGTTTACAGCGGCCTATAGGGGACTGTCTCTGGTTAACAGTGAGTTTACAGCAGCCTATAGGGGACTGTCTCTGGTCAACAGTGAGTTTACAGCAGCCTATAGGGGACTGTCTCTGATTTAACAGTGAGTTTACAGCAGCCTATAGGTGACTGTCTCTCATTAACAGGGAGTTTACAGTAGCCTATAGGGGACTGACTCTGGTTAACAGTGAGTTTATAGCGGCCTATAGGGGACTCTCTCTGATTAACAGGGAGTTTACAGCAGCATATAGGGGAATACCTCTGGTTAACAGTGAGTTTACAGCGGCCTATAGGACTGTCTCTGGTTAACAGTGAGTTTACAGCGGCCTATAGGACTGTCTCTGGCTAACAGTGAGTTTACAGCAGCCTATAGGGTACTGTCTCTGGTTAACAGGGAGTTTACAGCAGCCTATAGGGTACTGTCTCTGGTTAACAGGGAGTTTACAGGAGCCTATTGGGGACTGCCTCTGATTAACAGTGAGTTTACAGCAGCCTATAGGGTACTGTCTCTGGTTAACAGGGAGTTTACAGCGGCCTATAGGGGACTGTCTCTGGTTAACAGTGAGTTTACAGCAGCCTATAGGGGACTGTCTCTGGTTAACAGTGAGTTTACAGCAGCCTATAGGGGACTGTCTCTGGTTAACAGTGAGTTTACAGCAGCCTATAAGGGACTGTCTCTGATTAACAGTGAGTTTACAGCGGCCTATAGGACTGTCTCTGGTTAACAGTGAGTTTACAGCGGCCTATAGGACTGTCTCTGGTTAACAGGGAGTTTACAGCGGCCTATAGGGGACTGTCTCTGGTTAACAGTGAGTTTACAGCAGCCTATAGGGTACTGTCTCTGGTTAACAGGGAGTTTACAGCAGCCTATTGGGGACTGCCTCTGATTAACAGTGAGTTTACAGCAGCCTATAGGGGACTGTCTCTGATTAACAGTGAGTTTACAGCGGCCTATAGGACTGTCTCTGGTTAACAGTGAGTTTACAGCAGCCTATAGGGTACTGTCTCTGGTTAACAGGGAGTTTACAGCAGCCTATTGGGGATTGCCTCTGGTTAACAGGGAGTTTACAGCAGCCTATAGGGGACTGTCTCTGATTAACAGTGAGTTTACAGCGGCCTATAGGACTGTCTCTGGTTAACAGTGAGTTTACAGCAGCCTATAGGGGACTGTCTCTGGTTAACAGTGAGTTTACAGCAGCCTATAGGGGACTGTCTCTGGTTAACAGTGAGTTTACAGCAGCCTATAGGGGACTGTCTCTGATTAACAGTGAGTTTACAGCGGCCTATAGGACTGTCTCTGGTTAACAGTGAGTTTACAGCGGCCTATAGGACTGTCTCTGGTTAACAGGGAGTTTACAGCGGCCTATAGGGGACTGTCTCTGGTTAACAGTGAGTTTACAGCAGCCTATAGGGTACTGTCTCTGGTTAACAGGGAGTTTACAGCAGCCTATTGGGGACTGCCTCTGATTAACAGTGAGTTTACAGCAGCCTATAGGGGACTGTCTCTGATTAACAGTGAGTTTACAGCGGCCTATAGGACTGTCTCTGGTTAACAGTGAGTTTACAGCAGCCTATAGGGGACTGTCTCTGGTTAACAGTGAGTTTACAGCAGCCTATAGGGGACTGTCTCTGATTAACAGTGAGTTTACAGCGGCCTATAGGACTGTCTCTGGTTAACAGTGAGTTTACAGCGGCCTATAGGACTGTCTCTGGTTAACAGGGAGTTTACAGCGGCCTATAGGGGACTGTCTCTGGTTAACAGTGAGTTTACAGCAGCCTATAGGGTACTGTCTCTGGTTAACAGGGAGTTTACAGCAGCCTATTGGGGACTGCCTCTGATTAACAGTGAGTTTACAGCAGCCTATAGGGGACTGTCTCTGATTAACAGTGAGTTTACAGCGGCCTATAGGACTGTCTCTGATTAACAGTGAGTTTACAGCGGCCTATAGGACTGTCTCTGGTTAACAGGGAATTTACAGCGGCCTATAGGGGACTGTCTCTGGTTAACAGTGAGTTTACAGCAGCCTATAGGGGACTGTCTCTGGTCAACAGTGAGTTTACAGCAGCCTATAGGGGACTGTCTCTGATTTAACAGTGAGTTTACAGCAGCCTATAGGGGACTGTCTCTGATTTAACAGTGAGTTTACAGCAGGATATAGGCGACTGTCTCTGATTAACAGGGAGTTTACAACAGACTATAGGGGACTTTCTCTGGTTAACAGTGAGTTTATAGCGGCCTATAGGGGACTGTCTCTGATTAACAGGGAGTTTACAGCGGCCTATAGGACTGTCTCTGGTTAACAGTGAGTTTACAGCGGCCTATAGGACTGTCTCTGGCTAACAGTGAGTTTACAGCAGCCTATAGGGTACTGTCTCTGGTTAACAGGGAGTTTACAGCAGCCTATTGGGGACTGCCTCTGATTAACAGTGAGTTTACAGCAGCCTATAGGGGACTGTCTCTGATTAACAGTGAATTTACAGCAGCCTATAGGGGACTGTCTCTGATTAACAGTGAGTTTACAGCGGCCTATAGGACTGTCTCTGGTTAACCGTGAGTTTACAGCGGCCTATAGGACTGTCTCTGGTTAACAGGGAGTTTACAGCGGCCTATAGGGGACTGTCTCTGGTTAACAGTGAGTTTACTGCGGCCTATAGGGGACTGTCTCTGGTTAACAGTGAGTTTACAGCAGCCTATAGGGGACTGTCTCTGGTTAACAGTGAGTTTACAGCAGCCTATAGGGGACTGTCTCTGATTAACAGTGAGTTTACAGCGGCCTATAGGACTGTCTCTGGTTAACCGTGAGTTTACAGCGGCCTATAGGACTGTCTCTGGTTAACAGGGAGTTTACAGCGGCCTATAGGGGACTGTCTCTGGTTAACAGTGAGTTTACTGCGGCCTATAGGGGACTGTCTCTGGTTAACAGTGAGTTTACAGCAGCCTATAGGGGACTGTCTCTGATTAACAGTGAGTTTACAGCGGCCTATAGGACTGTCTCTGGTTAACAGTGAGATTACAGCAGCCTATAGGGGACTGTCTCTGATTAACAGTGAGTTTACAACGGCCTATAGGACTGTCTCTGGTTAACCGTGAGTTTACAGCGGCCTATAGGACTGTCTCTGGTTAACAGGGAGTTTACTGCGGCCTATAGGGGACTGTCTCTGGTTAACAGTGAGTTTACAGCAGCCTATACGACTGTCTCTGATTAACAGGGAGTTTACTGCAGCCTATAGGGGACTGTCTCTGGTTAACAGTGAGTTTACAGCAGCCTATAGGGGACTGTCTCTTATTAACAGTGAGTTTACAGCAGCCTATAGGGGACTGTCTCTGGTCAACAGTGAGTTTACAGCAGCCTATAAGGTACTGTCTCTGGTTAACAGGGAGTTTACAGCGGCCTATAGGGGACTGTCTCTGGTTAACAGTGAGTTTACAGCAGCCTATAGGGGACTGTCTCTGATTTAATAGTGAGTTTACAGCAGCCTATAGGGGACTGTCTCTGATTAACAGGGAGATTACAGCAGCCTATAGGGGACTGTCTCTGGTTAACAGTGAGTTTACAGCGGCCTATAGGACTGTCTCTGGTTAACAGTGAGTTTACAGCAGCCTATAGGGTACTGTCTCTGGTTAACAGGGAGTTTAGAGCAGCCTATTGGGGATTGCCTCTGATTAACAGTGAGTTTACAGCAGCCTATAGGGGACTGTCTCTGATTTAACAGTGAGTTTACAGCAGCCTATAGGCGACTGTCTCTGATTAACAGGGAGTTTACAACAGACTATAGGGGACTGTCTCTGGTTAACAGTGAGTTTATAGCGGCCTATAGGGGACTGTCTCTGATTAACAGGGAGTTTACAGCGGCCTATAGGACTGTCTCTGGTTAACAGTGAGTTTACAGCGGCCTATAGGACTGTCTCTGGCTAACAGTGAGTTTACAGCAGCCTATAGGGTACTGTCTCTGGTTAACAGGGAGTTTACAGCAGCCTATTGGGGACTGCCTCTGATTAACAGTGAGTTTACAGCAGCCTATAGGGGACTGTCTCTGATTAACAGTGAATTTACAGCAGCCTATAGGGGACTGTCTCTGATTAACAGTGAGTTTACAGCGGCCTATAGGACTGTCTCTGGTTAACCGTGAGTTTACAGCGGCCTATAGGACTGTCTCTGGTTAACAGGGAGTTTACAGCGGCCTATAGGGGACTGTCTCTGGTTAACAGTGAGTTTACTGCTGCCTATAGGGGACTGTCTCTGGTTAACAGTGAGTTTACAGCAGCCTATAGGGGACTGTCTCTGATTAAGAGTGAGTTTACAACGGCCTATAGGACTGTCTCTGGTTAACCGTGAGTTTACAGCGGCCTATAGGACTGTCTCTGGTTAACAGGGAGTTTACAGCGGCCTATAGGGGACTGTCTCTGGTTAACAGTGAGTTTACAGCAGCCTATAGGGGACTGTCTCTGGTCAACAGTGAGTTTACAGCAGCCTATAGGGGACTGTCTCTGATTTAACAGTGAGTTTACAGCAGCCTATAGGCGACTGTCTCTGATTAACAGGGAGTATACAACAGACTATAGGGGACTGTCTCTGGTTAACAGTGAGTTTATAGCGGCCTATAGGGGACTGTCTCTGATTAACAGTGAGTTTACAGCAGCCTATAGGGGACTGTCTCTGGTTAACAGTGAGTTTACAGCAGCCTATAGGGTACTGTCTCTGGTTAACAGGGAGTTTACAGCAGCCTATTGGGGATTGCCTCTGGTTAACAGGGAGTTTACAGCAGCCTATAGGGGACTGTCTCTGATTAACAGTGAGTTTACAGCGGCCTATAGGACTGTCTCTGGTTAACAGTGAGTTTACAGCAGCCTATAGGGGACTGTCTCTGGTTAACAGTGAGTTTACAGCAGCCTATAGGGGACTGTCTCTGGTTAACAGTGAGTTTACAGCAGCCTATAGGGGACTGTCTCTGATTAACAGTGAGTTTACAGCGGCCTATAGGACTGTCTCTGGTTAACAGTGAGTTTACAGCGGCCTATAGGACTGTCTCTGGTTAACAGGGAGTTTACAGCGGCCTATAGGGGACTGTCTCTGGTTAACAGTGAGTTTACAGCAGCCTATAGGGTACTGTCTCTGGTTAACAGGGAGTTTACAGCAGCCTATTGGGGACTGCCTCTGATTAACAGTGAGTTTACAGCAGCCTATAGGGGACTGTCTCTGATTAACAGTGAGTTTACAGCGGCCTATAGGACTGTCTCTGGTTAACAGTGAGTTTACAGCAGCCTATAGGGGACTGTCTCTGGTTAACAGTGAGTTTACAGCAGCCTATAGGGGACTGTCTCTGATTAACAGTGAGTTTACAGCGGCCTATAGGACTGTCTCTGGTTAACAGTGAGTTTACAGCGGCCTATAGGACTGTCTCTGGTTAACAGGGAGTTTACAGCGGCCTATAGGGGACTGTCTCTGGTTAACAGTGAGTTTACAGCAGCCTATAGGGTACTGTCTCTGGTTAACAGGGAGTTTACAGCAGCCTATTGGGGACTGCCTCTGATTAACAGTGAGTTTACAGCAGCCTATAGGGGACTGTCTCTGATTAACAGTGAGTTTACAGCGGCCTATAGGACTGTCTCTGATTAACAGTGAGTTTACAGCGGCCTATAGGACTGTCTCTGGTTAACAGGGAATTTACAGCGGCCTATAGGGGACTGTCTCTGGTTAACAGTGAGTTTACAGCAGCCTATAGGGGACTGTCTCTGGTCAACAGTGAGTTTACAGCAGCCTATAGGGGACTGTCTCTGATTTAACAGTGAGTTTACAGCAGCCTATAGGGGACTGTCTCTGATTTAACAGTGAGTTTACAGCAGGATATAGGCGACTGTCTCTGATTAACAGGGAGTTTACAACAGACTATAGGGGACTTTCTCTGGTTAACAGTGAGTTTATAGCGGCCTATAGGGGACTGTCTCTGATTAACAGGGAGTTTACAGCGGCCTATAGGACTGTCTCTGGTTAACAGTGAGTTTACAGCGGCCTATAGGACTGTCTCTGGCTAACAGTGAGTTTACAGCAGCCTATAGGGTACTGTCTCTGGTTAACAGGGAGTTTACAGCAGCCTATTGGGGACTGCCTCTGATTAACAGTGAGTTTACAGCAGCCTATAGGGGACTGTCTCTGATTAACAGTGAATTTACAGCAGCCTATAGGGGACTGTCTCTGATTAACAGTGAGTTTACAGCGGCCTATAGGACTGTCTCTGGTTAACCGTGAGTTTACAGCGGCCTATAGGACTGTCTCTGGTTAACAGGGAGTTTACAGCGGCCTATAGGGGACTGTCTCTGGTTAACAGTGAGTTTACTGCGGCCTATAGGGGACTGTCTCTGGTTAACAGTGAGTTTACAGCAGCCTATAGGGGACTGTCTCTGGTTAACAGTGAGTTTACAGCAGCCTATAGGGGACTGTCTCTGATTAACAGTGAGTTTACAGCGGCCTATAGGACTGTCTCTGGTTAACCGTGAGTTTACAGCGGCCTATAGGACTGTCTCTGGTTAACAGGGAGTTTACAGCGGCCTATAGGGGACTGTCTCTGGTTAACAGTGAGTTTACTGCGGCCTATAGGGGACTGTCTCTGGTTAACAGTGAGTTTACAGCAGCCTATAGGGGACTGTCTCTGATTAACAGTGAGTTTACAGCGGCCTATAGGACTGTCTCTGGTTAACAGTGAGATTACAGCAGCCTATAGGGGACTGTCTCTGATTAACAGTGAGTTTACAACGGCCTATAGGACTGTCTCTGGTTAACCGTGAGTTTACAGCGGCCTATAGGACTGTCTCTGGTTAACAGGGAGTTTACTGCGGCCTATAGGGGACTGTCTCTGGTTAACAGTGAGTTTACAGCAGCCTATACGACTGTCTCTGATTAACAGGGAGTTTACTGCAGCCTATAGGGGACTGTCTCTGGTTAACAGTGAGTTTACAGCAGCCTATAGGGGACTGTCTCTTATTAACAGTGAGTTTACAGCAGCCTATAGGGGACTGTCTCTGGTCAACAGTGAGTTTACAGCAGCCTATAAGGTACTGTCTCTGGTTAACAGGGAGTTTACAGCGGCCTATAGGGGACTGTCTCTGGTTAACAGTGAGTTTACAGCAGCCTATAGGGGACTGTCTCTGATTTAATAGTGAGTTTACAGCAGCCTATAGGGGACTGTCTCTGATTAACAGGGAGATTACAGCAGCCTATAGGGGACTGTCTCTGGTTAACAGTGAGTTTACAGCGGCCTATAGGACTGTCTCTGGTTAACAGTGAGTTTACAGCAGCCTATAGGGTACTGTCTCTGGTTAACAGGGAGTTTAGAGCAGCCTATTGGGGATTGCCTCTGATTAACAGTGAGTTTACAGCAGCCTATAGGGGACTGTCTCTGATTTAACAGTGAGTTTACAGCAGCCTATAGGCGACTGTCTCTGATTAACAGGGAGTTTACAACAGACTATAGGGGACTGTCTCTGGTTAACAGTGAGTTTATAGCGGCCTATAGGGGACTGTCTCTGATTAACAGGGAGTTTACAGCGGCCTATAGGACTGTCTCTGGTTAACAGTGAGTTTACAGCGGCCTATAGGACTGTCTCTGGCTAACAGTGAGTTTACAGCAGCCTATAGGGTACTGTCTCTGGTTAACAGGGAGTTTACAGCAGCCTATTGGGGACTGCCTCTGATTAACAGTGAGTTTACAGCAGCCTATAGGGGACTGTCTCTGATTAACAGTGAATTTACAGCAGCCTATAGGGGACTGTCTCTGATTAACAGTGAGTTTACAGCGGCCTATAGGACTGTCTCTGGTTAACCGTGAGTTTACAGCGGCCTATAGGACTGTCTCTGGTTAACAGGGAGTTTACAGCGGCCTATAGGGGACTGTCTCTGGTTAACAGTGAGTTTACTGCTGCCTATAGGGGACTGTCTCTGGTTAACAGTGAGTTTACAGCAGCCTATAGGGGACTGTCTCTGATTAAGAGTGAGTTTACAACGGCCTATAGGACTGTCTCTGGTTAACCGTGAGTTTACAGCGGCCTATAGGACTGTCTCTGGTTAACAGGGAGTTTACAGCGGCCTATAGGGGACTGTCTCTGGTTAACAGTGAGTTTACAGCAGCCTATAGGGGACTGTCTCTGGTCAACAGTGAGTTTACAGCAGCCTATAGGGGACTGTCTCTGATTTAACAGTGAGTTTACAGCAGCCTATAGGCGACTGTCTCTGATTAACAGGGAGTATACAACAGACTATAGGGGACTGTCTCTGGTTAACAGTGAGTTTATAGCGGCCTATAGGGGACTGTCTCTGATTAACAGTGAGTTTACAGCAGCCTATAGGGGACTGTCTCTGGTTAACAGTGAGTTTACAGCAGCCTATAGGGGACTGTCTCTGATTAACAGTGAGTTTACAGCGGCCTATAGGACTGTCTCTGGGTAACAGTGAGTTTACAGCGGCCTATAGGACTGTCTCTGGTTAACAGGGAGTTTACAGCGGCCTATAGGGGACTGTCTCTGGTTAACAGTGAGTTTACAGCAGCCTATAGGGTACTGTCTCTGGTTAACAGGGAGTTTACAGGAGCCTATTGGGGACTGCCTCTGATTAACAGTGAGTTTACAGCAGCCTATAGGGGACTGTCTCTGATTAACAGTGAGTTTACAGCGGCCTATAGGACTGTCTCTGGTTAACAGTGAGTTTACAGCGGCCTGTAGGACTGTCTCTGGTTAACAGGGAGTTTACAGCGGCCTATAGGGGACTGTCTCTGGTTAACAGTGAGTTTACAGCGGCCTGTAGGGGACTGTCTCTGGTTAACAGTGAGTTTACAGCAGCCTATACGACTGTCTCTGATTAACAGGGAGTTTACAGCAGCCTATAGGGGACTGTCTCTGGTTAACAGTGAGTTTACAGCAGCCTATAGGGGACTGTCTCTGGTCAACAGTGAGTTTACAGCAGCCTATAGGGGACTGTCTCTGATTTAACAGTGAGTTTAAAGCAGCCTATAGGCGACTGTCTCTGATTAACAGGGAGTTTACAACAGACTATAGGGGACTGTCTCTGGTTAACAGTGAGTTTATAGCGGCCTATAGGGGACTGTCTCTGATTAACAGGGAGTTTACAGCAGCATATAGGGGACTGTCTCTGGTTAACAGTGAGTTTACAGCGGCCTATAGGACTGTCTCTGGTTAACAGTGAGTTTACAGCAGCCTATAGGGTACTGTCTCTGGTTAACAGGGAGTTTACAGCGGCCTATAGGGGACTGTCTCTGGTTAACAGTGAGTTTACAGCGGCCTATAGGGGACTGTCTCTGGTTAACAGTGAGTTTACAGCAGCCTATACGACTGTCTCTGATTAACAGGGAGTGTACAGCAGCCTATAGGGGACTGTCTCTGGTTAACAGTGAGTTTACAGCAGCCTATAGGGGACTGTCTCTGGTCAACAGTGAGTTTACAGCAGCCTATAGGGGACTGTCTCTGATTTAACAGTGAGTTTACAGCAGCCTATAGGTGACTGTCTCTCATTAACAGGGAGTTTACAGTAGCCTATAGGGGACTGACTCTGGTTAACAGTGAGTTTATAGCGGCCTATAGGGGACTCTCTCTGATTAACAGGGAGTTTACAGCAGCATATAGGGGAATACCTCTGGTTAACAGTGAGTTTACAGCGGCCTATAGGACTGTCTCTGGTTAACAGTGAGTTTACAGCGGCCTATAGGACTGTCTCTGGCTAACAGTGAGTTTACAGCAGCCTATAGGGTACTGTCTCTGGTTAACAGGGAGTTTACAGCAGCCTATTGGGGACTGCCTCTGATTAACAGTGAGTTTACAGCAGCCTATAGGGGACTGTCTCTGATTAACAGTGAATTTACAGCAGCCTATAGGGGACTGTCTCTGATTAACAGTGAGTTTACAGCGGCCTATAGGACTGTCTCTGGTTAACCGTGAGTTTACAGCGGCCTATAGGACTGTCTCTGGTTAACAGGGAGTTTACAGCGGCCTATAGGGGACTGTCTCTGGTTAACAGTGAGTTTACTGCGGCCTATAGGGGACTGTCTCTGGTTAACAGTGAGTTTACAGCAGCCTATACGACTGTCTAAGATTAACAGGGAGTTTACAGCAGCCTATAGGGGACTGTCTCTGGTTAACAGTGAGTTTACAGCAGCCTATAGGGGACTGTCTCTTATTAACAGTGAGTTTACAGCAGCCTATAGGGGACTGTCTCTGGTCAACAGTGAGTTTACAGCAGCCTATAGGGGACTGTCTCTGATTTAACAGTGAGTTTACAGCAGCCTATAGGGGACTGTCTCTGATTAACAGGGACCTTACAGCAGCCTATAGGGGACTGTCTCTGGTTAACAGTGAGTTTACAGCGGCCTATAGGACTGTCTCTGGTTAACAGTGAGTTTACAGCGGCCTATAGGACTGTCTCTGGCTAACAGTGAGTTTACAGCAGCCTATAGGGGACTGTCTCTGATTAACAGTGAATTTACAGCAGCCTATAGGGGACTGTCTCTGATTAACAGTGAGTTTACAGCGGCCTATAGGACTGTCTCTGGTTAACCGTGAGTTTACAGCGGCCTATAGGACTGTCTCTGGTTAACAGGGAGTTTACAGCGGCCTATAGGGGACTGTCTCTGGTTAACAGTGAGTTTACTGCGGCCTATAGGGGACTGTCTCTGGTTAACAGTGAGTTTACAGCAGCCTATAGGGGACTGTCTCTGATTAACAGTGAGTTTACAGCGGCCTATAGGACTGTCTCTGGTTAACAGTGAGATTACAGCAGCCTATAGGGGACTGTCTCTGGTTAACAGTGAGTTTACAGCAGCCTATAGGGGACTGTCTCTGGTCAACAGTGAGTTTACAGCAGCCTATAGGGGACTGTCTCTGATTTAACAGTGAGTTTACAGCAGCCTATAGGGGACTGTCTCTGATTAACAGGGAGTTTACAACAGACTATAGGGGACTGTCTCTGGTTAACAGGGAGTTTACAGCAGCCTATAGGGTACTGTCTCTGGTTAACAGTGAGTTTACAGCAGCCTATAAGGTACTGTCTCTGGTTAACAGGGAGTTTACAGCAGCCTATAGGGGACTGTCTCTGATTTAACAGTGAGTTTACAGCAGCCTATAGGGGACTGTCTCTGATTAACAGGGAGTTTACAACAGACTATAGGGGACTGTCTCTGGTTAACAGGGAGTTTACAGCAGCCTATAGGGTACTGTCTCTGGTTAACAGTGAGTTTACAGCAGCCTATAAGGTACTGTCTCTGGTTAACAGGGAGTTTACAGCGGCCTATAGGGGACTGTCTCTGGTTAACAGTGAGTTTACAGCAGCCTATAGGGGACTGTCTCTGATTTAACAGTGAGTTTACAGCAGCCTATAGGGGACTGTCTCTGATTAACAGGGAGATTACAGCAGCTTATAGGGGACTGTCTCTGGTTAACAGTGAGTTTACAGCGGCCTATAGGACTGTCTCTGGTTAACAGTGAGTTTACAGCAGCCTATAGGGTACTGTCTCTGGTTAACAGGGAGTTTACAGCAGCCTATTGGGGATTGCCTCTGATTAACAGTGAGTTTACAGCAGCCTATAGGGGACTGTCTCTGATTTAACAGTGAGTTTACAGCAGCCTATAGGCGACTGTCTCTGATTAACAGGGAGTTTACAACAGACTATAGGGGACTGTCTCTGGTTAACAGTGAGTTTATAGCGGCCTATAGGGGACTGTCTCTGATTAACAGGGAGTTTACAGCGGCCTATAGGACTGTCTCTGGTTAACAGTGAGTTTACAGCGGCCTATAGGACTGTCTCTGGCTAACAGTGAGTTTACAGCAGCCTATAGGGTACTGTCTCTGGTTAACAGGGAGTTTACAGCAGCCTATTGGGGACTGCCTCTGATTAACAGTGAGTTTACAGCAGCCTATAGGGGACTGTCTCTGATTAACAGTGAATTTACAGCAGCCTATAGGGGACTGTCTCTGATTAACAGTGAGTTTACAGCGGCCTATAGGACTGTCTCTGGTTAACCGTGAGTTTACAGCGGCCTATAGGACTGTCTCTGGTTAACAGGGAGTTTACAGCGGCCTATAGGGGACTGTCTCTGGTTAACAGTGAGTTTACTGCTGCCTATAGGGGACTGTCTCTGGTTAACAGTGAGTTTACAGCAGCCTATAGGGGACTGTCTCTGATTAAGAGTGAGTTTACAACGGCCTATAGGACTGTCTCTGGTTAACCGTGAGTTTACAGCGGCCTATAGGACTGTCTCTGGTTAACAGGGAGTTTACAGCGGCCTATAGGGGACTGTCTCTGGTTAACAGTGAGTTTACAGCAGCCTATAGGGGACTGTCTCTGGTCAACAGTGAGTTTACAGCAGCCTATAGGGGACTGTCTCTGATTTAACAGTGAGTTTACAGCAGCCTATAGGCGACTGTCTCTGATTAACAGGGAGTATACAACAGACTATAGGGGACTGTCTCTGGTTAACAGTGAGTTTATAGCGGCCTATAGGGGACTGTCTCTGATTAACAGTGAGTTTACAGCAGCCTATAGGGGACTGTCTCTGGTTAACAGTGAGTTTACAGCAGCCTATAGGGGACTGTCTCTGATTAACAGTGAGTTTACAGCGGCCTATAGGACTGTCTCTGGTTAACAGTGAGTTTACAGCGGCCTATAGGACTGTCTCTGGTTAACAGGGAGTTTACAGCGGCCTATAGGGGACTGTCTCTGGTTAACAGTGAGTTTACAGCAGCCTATAGGGTACTGTCTCTGGTTAACAGGGAGTTTACAGGAGCCTATTGGGGACTGCCTCTGATTAACAGTGAGTTTACAGCAGCCTATAGGGGACTGTCTCTGATTAACAGTGAGTTTACAGCGGCCTATAGGACTGTCTCTGGTTAACAGTGAGTTTACAGCGGCCTGTAGGACTGTCTCTGGTTAACAGGGAGTTTACAGCGGCCTATAGGGGACTGTCTCTGGTTAACAGTGAGTTTACAGCGGCCTGTAGGGGACTGTCTCTGGTTAACAGTGAGTTTACAGCAGCCTATACGACTGTCTCTGATTAACAGGGAGTTTACAGCAGCCTATAGGGGACTGTCTCTGGTTAACAGTGAGTTTACAGCAGCCTATAGGGGACTGTCTCTGGTCAACAGTGAGTTTACAGCAGCCTATAGGGGACTGTCTCTGATTTAACAGTGAGTTTAAAGCAGCCTATAGGCGACTGTCTCTGATTAACAGGGAGTTTACAACAGACTATAGGGGACTGTCTCTGGTTAACAGTGAGTTTATAGCGGCCTATAGGGGACTGTCTCTGATTAACAGGGAGTTTACAGCAGCATATAGGGGACTGTCTCTGGTTAACAGTGAGTTTACAGCGGCCTATAGGACTGTCTCTGGTTAACAGTGAGTTTACAGCAGCCTATAGGGTACTGTCTCTGGTTAACAGGGAGTTTACAGCGGCCTATAGGGGACTGTCTCTGGTTAACAGTGAGTTTACAGCGGCCTATAGGGGACTGTCTCTGGTTAACAGTGAGTTTACAGCAGCCTATACGACTGTCTCTGATTAACAGGGAGTGTACAGCAGCCTATAGGGGACTGTCTCTGGTTAACAGTGAGTTTACAGCAGCCTATAGGGGACTGACTCTGGTCAACAGTGAGTTTACAGCAGCCTATAGGGGACTGTCTCTGATTTAACAGTGAGTTTACAGCAGCCTATAGGTGACTGTCTCTCATTAACAGGGAGTTTACAGTAGCCTATAGGGGACTGACTCTGGTTAACAGTGAGTTTATAGCGGCCTATAGGGGACTCTCTCTGATTAACAGGGAGTTTACAGCAGCATATAGGGGAATACCTCTGGTTAACAGTGAGTTTACAGCGGCCTATAGGACTGTCTCTGGTTAACAGTGAGTTTACAGCGGCCTATAGGACTGTCTCTGGCTAACAGTGAGTTTACAGCAGCCTATAGGGTACTGTCTCTGGTTAACAGGGAGTTTACAGCAGCCTATTGGGGACTGCCTCTGATTAACAGTGAGTTTACAGCAGCCTACAGGGGACTGTCTCTGATTAACAGTGAATTTACAGCAGCCTATAGGGGACTGTCTCTGATTAACAGTGAGTTTACAGCGGCCTATAGGAGTGTCTCTGGTTAACCGTGAGTTTACAGCGGCCTATAGGACTGTCTCTGGTTAACAGGGAGTTTACAGCGGCCTATAGGGGACTGTCTCTGGTTAACAGTGAGTTTACTGCGGCCTATACGGGACTGTCTCTGGTTAACAGTGAGTTTACAGCAGCCTATACGACTGTCTAAGATTAACAGGGAGTTTACAGCAGCCTATAGGGGACTGTCTCTGGTTAACAGTGAGTTTACAGCAGCCTATAGGGGACTGTCTCTTATTAACAGTGAGTTTACAGCAGCCTATAGGGGACTGTCTCTGGTCAACAGTGAGTTTACAGCAGCCTATAGGGGACTGTCTCTGATTTAACAGTGAGTTTACAGCAGCCTATAGGGGACTGTCTCTGATTAACAGGGACCTTACAGCAGCCTATAGGGGACTGTCTCTGGTTAACAGTGAGTTTACAGCGGCCTATAGGACTGTCTCTGGTTAACAGTGAGTTTACAGCGGCCTATAGGACTGTCTCTGGCTAACAGTGAGTTTACAGCAGCCTATAGGGGACTGTCTCTGATTAACAGTGAATTTACAGCAGCCTATAGGGGACTGTCTCTGATTAACAGTGAGTTTACAGCGGCCTATAGGACTGTCTCTGGTTAACCGTGAGTTTACAGCGGCCTATAGGACTGTCTCTGGTTAACAGGGAGTTTACAGCGGCCTATAGGGGACTGTCTCTGGTTAACAGTGAGTTTACTGCGGCCTATAGGGGACTGTCTCTGGTTAACAGTGAGTTTACAGCAGCCTATAGGGGACTGTCTCTGATTAACAGTGAGTTTACAGCGGCCTATAGGACTGTCTCTGGTTAACAGTGAGATTACAGCAGCCTATAGGGGACTGTCTCTGATTAACAGTGAGTTTACAACGGCCTATAGGACTGTCTCTGGTTAACCGTGAGTTTACAGCGGCCTATAGGACTGTCTCTGGTTAACAGGGAGTTTACTGCGGCCTATAGGGGACTGTCTCTGGTTAACAGTGAGTTTACAGCAGCCTATACGACTGTCTCTGATTAACAGGGAGTTTACAGCAGCCTATAGGGGACTGTCTCTGGTTAACAGTGAGTTTACAGCAGCCTATAGGGGACTGTCTCTTATTAACAGTGAGTTTACAGCAGCCTATAGGGGACTGTCTCTGGTCAACAGTGAGTTTACAGCAGCCTATAGGGGACTGTCTCTGATTTAACAGTGAGTTTACAGCAGCCTATAGGGGACTGTCTCTGATTAACAGGGAGTTTACAACAGACTATAGGGGACTGTCTCTGGTTAACAGGGAGTTTACAGCAGCCTATAGGGTACTGTCTCTGGTTAACAGTGAGTTTACAGCAGCCTATAAGGTACTGTCTCTGGTTAACAGGGAGTTTTCAGCGGCCTATAGGGGACTGTCTCTGGTTAACAGTGAGTTTACAGCAGCCTATAGGGGACTGTCTCTGATTTAACAGTGAGTTTACAGCAGCCTATAGGGGACTGTCTCTGATTAACAGGGAGATTACAGCAGCCTATAGGGGACTGTCTCTGGTTAACAGTGAGTTTACAGCGGCCTATAGGACTGTCTCTGGTTAACAGTGAGTTTACAGCAGCCTATAGGGTACTGTCTCTGGTTAACAGGGAGTTTACAGCAGCCTATTGGGGATTGCCTCTGATTAACAGTGAGTTTACAGCAGCCTATAGGGGACTGTCTCTGATTAACAGGGAGTTTACAGCGGCCTATAGGACTGTCTCTGGTTAACAGTGAGTTTACAGCGGCCTATAGGACTGTCTCTGGCTAACAGTGAGTTTACAGCAGCCTATAGGGTACTGTCTCTGGTTAACAGGGAGTTTACAGCAGCCTATTGGGGACTGCCTCTGATTAACAGTGAGTTTACAGCAGCCTATAGGGGACTGTCTCTGATTAACAGTGAATTTACAGCAGCCTATAGGGGACTGTCTCTGATTAACAGTGAGTTTACAACGGCCTATAGGACTGTCTCTGGTTAACCGTGAGTTTACAGCGGCCTATAGGACTGTCTCTGGTTAACAGGGAGTTTACAGCGGCCTATAGGGGACTGTCTCTGGTTAACAGTGAGTTTACAGCAGCCTATAGGGGACTGTCTCTGGTCAACAGTGAGTTTACAGCAGCCTATAGGGGACTGTCTCTGATTTAACAGTGAGTTTACAGCAGCCTATAGGCGACTGTCTCTGATTAACAGGGAGTATACAACAGACTATAGGGGACTGTCTCTGGTTAACAGTGAGTTTATAGCGGCCTATAGGGGACTGTCTCTGATTAACAGTGAGTTTACAGCAGCCTATAGGGGACTGTCTCTGGTTAACAGTGAGTTTACAGCAGCCTATAGGGGACTGTCTCTGATTAACAGTGAGTTTACAGCGGCCTATAGGACTGTCTCTGGTTAACAGTGAGTTTACAGCGGCCTATAGGACTGTCTCTGGTTAACAGGGAGTTTACAGCGGCCTATAGGGGACTGTCTCTGGTTAACAGTGAGTTTACAGCAGCCTATAGGGTACTGTCTCTGGTTAACAGGGAGTTTACAGGAGCCTATTGGGGACTGCCTCTGATTAACAGTGAGTTTACAGCAGCCTATAGGGGACTGTCTCTGATTAACAGTGAGTTTACAGCGGCCTATAGGACTGTCTCTGGTTAACAGTGAGTTTACAGCGGCCTGTAGGACTGTCTCTGGTTAACAGGGAGTTTACAGCGGCCTATAGGGGACTGTCTCTGGTTAACAGTGAGTTTACAGCGGCCTGTAGGGGACTGTCTCTGGTTAACAGTGAGTTTACAGCAGCCTATACGACTGTCTCTGATTAACAGGGAGTTTACAGCAGCCTATAGGGGACTGTCTCTGGTTAACAGTGAGTTTACAGCAGCCTATAGGGGACTGTCTCTGGTCAACAGTGAGTTTACAGCAGCCTATAGGGGACTGTCTCTGATTTAACAGTGAGTTTAAAGCAGCCTATAGGCGACTGTCTCTGATTAACAGGGAGTTTACAACAGACTATAGGGGACTGTCTCTGGTTAACAGTGAGTTTATAGCGGCCTATAGGGGACTGTCTCTGATTAACAGGGAGTTTACAGCAGCATATAGGGGACTGTCTCTGGTTAACAGTGAGTTTACAGCGGCCTATAGGACTGTCTCTGGTTAACAGTGAGTTTACAGCAGCCTATAGGGTACTGTCTCTGGTTAACAGGGAGTTTACAGCGGCCTATAGGGGACTGTCTCTGGTTAACAGTGAGTTTACAGCGGCCTATAGGGGACTGTCTCTGGTTAACAGTGAGTTTACAGCAGCCTATACGACTGTCTCTGATTAACAGGGAGTGTACAGCAGCCTATAGGGGACTGTCTCTGGTTAACAGTGAGTTTACAGCAGCCTATAGGGGACTGACTCTGGTCAACAGTGAGTTTACAGCAGCCTATAGGGGACTGTCTCTGATTTAACAGTGAGTTTACAGCAGCCTATAGGTGACTGTCTCTCATTAACAGGGAGTTTACAGTAGCCTATAGGGGACTGACTCTGGTTAACAGTGAGTTTATAGCGGCCTATAGGGGACTCTCTCTGATTAACAGGGAGTTTACAGCAGCATATAGGGGAATACCTCTGGTTAACAGTGAGTTTACAGCGGCCTATAGGACTGTCTCTGGTTAACAGTGAGTTTACAGCGGCCTATAGGACTGTCTCTGGCTAACAGTGAGTTTACAGCAGCCTATAGGGTACTGTCTCTGGTTAACAGGGAGTTTACAGCAGCCTATTGGGGACTGCCTCTGATTAACAGTGAGTTTACAGCAGCCTATAGGGGACTGTCTCTGATTAACAGTGAATTTACAGCAGCCTATAGGGGACTGTCTCTGATTAACAGTGAGTTTACAGCGGCCTATAGGAGTGTCTCTGGTTAACCGTGAGTTTACAGCGGCCTATAGGACTGTCTCTGGTTAACAGGGAGTTTACAGCGGCCTATAGGGGACTGTCTCTGGTTAACAGTGAGTTTACTGCGGCCTATACGGGACTGTCTCTGGTTAACAGTGAGTTTACAGCAGCCTATACGACTGTCTAAGATTAACAGGGAGTTTACAGCAGCCTATAGGGGACTGTCTCTGGTTAACAGTGAGTTTACAGCAGCCTATAGGGGACTGTCTCTTATTAACAGTGAGTTTACAGCAGCCTATAGGGGACTGTCTCTGGTCAACAGTGAGTTTACAGCAGCCTATAGGGGACTGTCTCTGATTTAACAGTGAGTTTACAGCAGCCTATAGAGGACTGTCTCTGATTAACAGGGACCTTACAGCAGCCTATAGGGGACTGTCTCTGGTTAACAGTGAGTTTACAGCGGCCTATAGGACTGTCTCTGGTTAACAGTGAGTTTACAGCGGCCTATAGGACTGTCTCTGGCTAACAGTGAGTTTACAGCAGCCTATAGGGGACTGTCTCTGATTAACAGTGAATTTACAGCAGCCTATAGGGGACTGTCTCTGATTAACAGTGAGTTTACAGCGGCCTATAGGACTGTCTCTGGTTAACCGTGAGTTTACAGCGGCCTATAGGACTGTCTCTGGTTAACAGGGAGTTTACAGCGGCCTATAGGGGACTGTCTCTGGTTAACAGTGAGTTTACTGCGGCCTATAGGGGACTGTCTCTGGTTAACAGTGAGTTTACAGCAGCCTATAGGGGACTGTCTCTGATTAACAGTGAGTTTACAGCGGCCTATAGGACTGTCTCTGGTTAACAGTGAGATTACAGCAGCCTATAGGGGACTGTCTCTGATTAACAGTGAGTTTACAACGGCCTATAGGACTGTCTCTGGTTAACCGTGAGTTTACAGCGGCCTATAGGACTGTCTCTGGTTAACAGGGAGTTTACTGCGGCCTATAGGGGACTGTCTCTGGTTAACAGTGAGTTTACAGCAGCCTATACGACTGTCTCTGATTAACAGGGAGTTTACAGCAGCCTATAGGGGACTGTCTCTGGTTAACAGTGAGTTTACAGCAGCCTATAGGGGACTGTCTCTTATTAACAGTGAGTTTACAGCAGCCTATAGGGGACTGTCTCTGGTCAACAGTGAGTTTACAGCAGCCTATAGGGGACTGTCTCTGATTTAACAGTGAGTTTACAGCAGCCTATAGGGGACTGTCTCTGATTAACAGGGAGTTTACAACAGACTATAGGGGACTGTCTCTGGTTAACAGGGAGTTTACAGCAGCCTATAGGGTACTGTCTCTGGTTAACAGTGAGTTTACAGCAGCCTATAAGGTACTGTCTCTGGTTAACAGGGAGTTTTCAGCGGCCTATAGGGGACTGTCTCTGGTTAACAGTGAGTTTACAGCAGCCTATAGGGGACTGTCTCTGATTTAACAGTGAGTTTACAGCAGCCTATAGGGGACTGTCTCTGATTAACAGGGAGATTACAGCAGCCTATAGGGGACTGTCTCTGGTTAACAGTGAGTTTACAGCGGCCTATAGGACTGTCTCTGGTTAACAGTGAGTTTACAGCAGCCTATAGGGTACTGTCTCTGGTTAACAGGGAGTTTACAGCAGCCTATTGGGGATTGCCTCTGATTAACAGTGAGTTTACAGCAGCCTATAGGGGACTGTCTCTGATTAACAGTGAGTTTACAGCGGCCTATAGGACTGTCTCTGGTTAACAGTGAGTTTACAGCAGCCTATAGGGGACTGTCTCTGGTTAACATTGAGTTTACAGCAGCCTATAGGGGACTGTCTCTGGTTAACAGTGAGTTTACAGCAGCATATAGGGGACTGTCTCTGATTAACAGTGAGTTTACAGCGGCCTATAGGACTGTCTCTGGTTAACAGTGAGTTTACAGCGGCCTATAGGACTGTCTCTGGTTAACAGGGAGTTTACAGCGGCCTATAGGGGACTGTCTCTGGTTAACAGTGAGTTTACAGCAGCCTATAGGGTACTGTCTCTGGTTAACAGGGAGTTTACAGCAGCCTATTGGGGACTGCCTCTGATTAACAGTGAGTTTACAGCAGCCTATAGGGGACTGTCTCTGATTAACAGTGAGTTTACAGCGGCCTATAGGACTGTCTCTGGTTAACAGTGAGTTTACAGCGGCCTATAGGACTGTCTCTGGTTAACAGGGAGTTTACAGCGGCCTATAGGGGACTGTCTCTGGTTAACAGTGAGTTTACAGCAGCCTATAGGGGACTGTCTCTGGTCAACAGTGAGTTTACAGCAGCCTATAGGGGACTGTCTCTGATTTAACAGTGAGTTTACAGCAGCCTATAGGCGACTGTCTCTGATTAACAGGGAGTTTACAACAGACTATAGGGGACTGTCTCTGGTTAAAGGTGAGTTTATAGCGGCCTATAGGGGACTGTCTCTGATTAACAGGGAGTTTACAGCGGCCTATAGGACTGTCTCTGGTTAACAGTGAGTTTACAGCGGCCTATAGGACTGTCTCTGGCTAACAGTGAGTTTACAGCAGCCTATAGGGTACTGTCTCTGGTTAACAGGGAGTTTACAGCAGCCTATTGGGGACTGCCTCTGATTAACAGTGAGTTTACAGCAGCCTATAGGGGACTGTCTCTGATTAACAGTGAATTTACAGCAGCCTATAGGGGACTGTCTCTGATTAACAGTGAGTTTACAGCGGCCTATAGGACTGTCTCTGATTTAACAGTGAGTTTACAGCAGCCTATAGGGGACTGTCTCTGATTAACAGGGAGATTACAGCAGCCTATAGGGGACTGTCTCTGGTTAACAGTGAGTTTACAGCGGCCTATAGGACTGTCTCTGGTTAACAGTGAGTTTACAGCAGCCTATAGGGTACTGTCTCTGGTTAACAGGGAGTTTACAGCAGCCTATTGGGGATTGCCTCTGATTAACAGTGAGTTTACAGCAGCCTATAGGGGACTGTCTCTGATTAACAGTGAGTTTACAGCGGCCTATAGGACTGTCTCTGGTTAACAGTGAGTTTACAGCAGCCTATAGGGGACTGTCTCTGGTTAACATTGAGTTTACAGCAGCCTATAGGGGACTGTCTCTGGTTAACAGTGAGTTTACAGCAGCATATAGGGGACTGTCTCTGATTAACAGTGAGTTTACAGCGGCCTATAGGACTGTCTCTGGTTAACAGTGAGTTTACAGCGGCCTATAGGACTGTCTCTGGTTAACAGGGAGTTTACAGCGGCCTATAGGGGACTGTCTCTGGTTAACAGTGAGTTTACAGCAGCCTATAGGGTACTGTCTCTGGTTAACAGGGAGTTTACAGCAGCCTATTGGGGACTGCCTCTGATTAACAGTGAGTTTACAGCAGCCTATAGGGGACTGTCTCTGATTAACAGTGAGTTTACAGCGGCCTATAGGACTGTCTCTGGTTAACAGTGAGTTTACAGCGGCCTATAGGACTGTCTCTGGTTAACAGGGAGTTTACAGCGGCCTATAGGGGACTGTCTCTGGTTAACAGTGAGTTTACAGCAGCCTATAGGGGACTGTCTCTGGTCAACAGTGAGTTTACAGCAGCCTATAGGGGACTGTCTCTGATTTAACAGTGAGTTTACAGCAGCCTATAGGCGACTGTCTCTGATTAACAGGGAGTTTACAACAGACTATAGGGGACTGTCTCTGGTTAAAGGTGAGTTTATAGCGGCCTATAGGGGACTGTCTCTGATTAACAGGGAGTTTACAGCGGCCTATAGGACTGTCTCTGGTTAACAGTGAGTTTACAGCGGCCTATAGGACTGTCTCTGGCTAACAGTGAGTTTACAGCAGCCTATAGGGTACTGTCTCTGGTTAACAGGGAGTTTACAGCAGCCTATTGGGGACTGCCTCTGATTAACAGTGAGTTTACAGCAGCCTATAGGGGACTGTCTCTGATTAACAGTGAATTTACAGCAGCCTATAGGGGACTGTCTCTGATTAACAGTGAGTTTACAGCGGCCTATAGGACTGTCTCTGGTTAACCGTGAGTTTACAGCCTTCTATAGGACTGTCTCTGGTTAACAGGGAGATTACAGCGGCCTATAGGGGACTGTCTCTGGTTAACAGTGAGTTTACTGCGGCCTATAGGGGACTGTCTCTGGTTAACAGTGAGTTTACAGCAGCCTATAGGGGACTGTCTCTGATTAAGAGTGAGTTTACAACGGCCTATAGGACTGTCTCTGGTTAACCGTGAGTTTACAGCGGCCTATAGGACTGTCTCTGGTTAACAGGGAGTTTACAGCGGCCTATAGGGGACTGTCTCTGGTTAACAGTGAGTTTACAGCAGCCTATAGGGGACTGTCTCTGGTCAACAGTGAGTTTACAGCAGCCTATAGGGGACTGTCTCTGATTTAACAGTGAGTTTACAGCAGCCTATAGGCGACTGTCTCTGATTAACAGGGAGTTTACAACAGACTATAGGGGACTGTCTCTGGTTAACAGTGAGTTTATAGCGGCCTATAGGGGACTGTCTCTGATTAACAGTGAGTTTACAGCAGCCTATAGGGGACTGTCTCTGGTTAACAGTGAGTTTACAGCAGCCTATAGGGGACTGTCTCTGATTAACAGTGAGTTTACAGCGGCCTATAGGACTGTCTCTGGTTAACAGTGAGTTTACAGCGGCCTATAGGACTGTCTCTGGTTAACAGGGAGTTTACAGCGGCCTATAGGGGACTGTCTCTGGTTAACAGTGAGTTTACAGCAGCCTATAGGGTACTGTCTCTGGTTAACAGGGAGTTTACAGGAGCCTATTGGGGACTGCCTCTGATTAACAGTGAGTTTACAGCAGCCTATAGGGGACTGTCTCTGATTAACAGTGAGTTTACAGCGGCCTATAGGACTGTCTCTGGTTAACAGTGAGTTTACAGCGGCCTGTAGGACTGTCTCTGGTTAACAGGGAGTTTACAGCGGCCTATAGGGGACTGTCTCTGGTTAACAGTGAGTTTACAGCGGCCTGTAGGGGACTGTCTCTGGTTAACAGTGAGTTTACAGCAGCCTATACGACTGTCTCTGATTAACAGGGAGTTTACAGCAGCCTATAGGGGACTGTCTCTGGTTAACAGTGAGTTTACAGCAGCCTATAGGGGACTGTCTCTGGTCAACAGTGAGTTTACAGCAGCCTATAGGGGACTGTCTCTGATTTCACAGTGAGTTTACAGCAGCCTATAGGCGACTGTCTCTGATTAACAGGGAGTTTACAACAGACTATAGGGGACTGTCTCTGGTTAACAGTGAGTTTATAGCGGCCTATAGGGTACTGTCTCTGATTAACAGTGAGTTTAGAGCAGCCTATAGGGGACTGTCTCTGGTTAACAGTGAGTTTACAGCAGCCTATACGACTGTCTCTGATTAACAGGGAGTGTACAGCAGCCTATAGGGGACTGTCTCTGGTTAACAGTGAGTTTACAGCAGCCTATAGGGGACTGTCTCTGGTCAACAGTGAGTTTACAGCAGCCTATAGGGGACTGTCTCTGATTTAACAATGAGTTTACAGCAGCCTATAGGTGACTGTCTCTCATTAACAGGGAGTTTACAGTAGCCTATAGGGGACTGACTCTGGTTAACAGTGAGTTTATAGCGGCCTATAGGGGACTCTCTCTGATTAACAGGGAGTTTACAGCAGCATATAGGGGACTGTCTCTGGTTAACAGTGAGTTTACAGCGGCCTATAGGACTGTCTCTGGTTAACAGTGAGTTTACAGCGGCCTATAGGACTGTCTCTGGCTAACAGTGAGTTTACAGCAGCCTATAGGGTACTGTCTCTGGTTAACAGGGAGTTTACAGCAGCCTATTGGGGACTGCCTCTGATTAACAGTGAGTTTACAGCAGCCTATAGGGGACTGTCTCTGATTAACAGTGAATTTACAGCAGCCTATAGGGGACTGTCTCTGATTAACAGTGAGTTTACAGCGGCCTATAGGACTGTCTCTGGTTAACCGTGAGTTTACAGCGGCCTATAGGACTGTCTCTGGTTAACAGGGAGTTTACAGCGGCCTATAGGGGACTGTCTCTGGTTAACAGTGAGTTTACTGCGGCCTATAGGGGACTGTCTCTGGTTAACAGTGAGTTTACAGCAGCCTATACGACTGTCTAAGATTAACAGGGAGTTTACAGCAGCCTATAGGGGACTGTCTCTGGTTAACAGTGAGTTTACAGCAGCCTATAGGGGACTGTCTCTTATTAACAGTGAGTTTACAGCAGCCTATAGGGGACTGTCTCTGGTCAACAGTGAGTTTACAGCAGCCTATAGGGGACTGTCTCTGATTTAACAGTGAGTTTACAGCAGCCTATAGGGGACTGTCTCTGATTAACAGGGACCTTACAGCAGCCTATAGGGGACTGTCTCTGGTTAACAGTGAGTTTACAGCGGCCTATAGGACTGTCTCTGGTTAACAGTGAGTTTACAGCGGCCTATAGGACTGTCTCTGGCTAACAGTGAGTTTACAGCAGCCTATAGGGTACTGTCTCTGGTTAACAGGGAGTTTACAGCAGCCTATTGGGGACTGCCTCTGATTAACAGTGAGTTTACAGCAGCCTATAGGGGACTGTCTCTGATTAACAGTGAATTTACAGCAGCCTATAGGGGACTGTCTCTGATTAACAGTGAGTTTACAGCGGCCTATAGGACTGTCTCTGGTTAACCGTGAGTTTACAGCGGCCTATAGGACTGTCTCTGGTTAACAGGGAGTTTACAGCGGCCTATAGGGGACTGTCTCTGGTTAACAGTGAGTTTACTGCGGCCTATAGGGGACTGTCTCTGGTTAACAGTGAGTTTACAGCAGCCTATACGACTGTCTAAGATTAACAGGGAGTTTACAGCAGCCTATAGGGGACTGTCTCTGGTTAACAGTGAGTTTACAGCAGCCTATAGGGGACTGTCTCTTATTAACAGTGAGTTTACAGCAGCCTATAGGGGACTGTCTCTGGTCAACAGTGAGTTTACAGCAGCCTATAGGGGACTGTCTCTGATTTAACAGTGAGTTTACAGCAGCCTATAGGGGACTGTCTCTGATTAACAGGGACCTTACAGCAGCCTATAGGGGACTGTCTCTGGTTAACAGTGAGTTTACAGCGGCCTATAGGACTGTCTCTGGTTAACAGTGAGTTTACAGCAGCCTATAGGGTACTGTCTCTGGTTAACAGGGAGTTTACAGCAGCCTATTGGGGATTGCCTCTGATTAACAGTGAGTTTACAGCAGCCTATAGGGGACTGTCTCTGATTAACAGTGAGTTTACAGCGGCCTATAGGACTGTCTCTGGTTAACAGTGAGTTTACAGCAGCCTTTAGGGGACTGTCTCTGGTTAACAGTGAGTTTACAGCAGCCTATAGGGGACTGTCTCTGGTTAACAGTGAGTTTACAGCAGCCTATAGGGTACTGTCTCTGGTTAACAGGGAGTTTACAGCAGCCTATTGGGGACTGCCTCTGATTAACAGTGAGTTTACAGCAGCCTATAGGGGCCTGTCTCTGATTAACAGTGAGTTTACAGCGGCCAATAGGACTGTCTCTGGTTAACAGTGAGTTTACAGCAGCCTATAGGGGACTGTCTCTGGTTAACAGTGAGTTTACAGCAGCCTATAGGGGACTGTCTCTGGTTAACAGTGAGTTTACAGCAGCCCATAGGGGACTGTGTCTGATTAACAGTGAGTTTACAGCAGCCTATAGGACTGTCTCTGATTAACAGGGAGTTTACAGCGGCCTATAGGGGACTGTCTCTGATTAACAGTGAGTTTACAGCAGCCTATAGGGGACTGTCTCTGATTAACAGTGAGATTACAGCAGCCTATAGGGGACTGTCTCTGGTTAACAGTGAGTTTACAGCAGCCTATAGGGGACTGTCTCTGATTAACAGTGAGTTTACAGCAGCCTATAGGGGACTGTCTCTGGTTAACAGTGAGTTTACAGCAGCCTATAGGCGACTGTCTGATTAACAGTGAGTTTACAGCAGCCTATAGGGGACTGTCTCTCATTAACAGTGAGTTTACAGCAGCCTATAGGGGACTGTCTCTGATTAACAGTGAGTTTACAGCAGCCTATAGGGGACTGTCTCTGGTTAACAGTGAGTTTACAGCAGCCTATAGGGGACTGTGTCTGGTTAAACGGTGTGCTACTACCACATGGGTATTCGTAAAAGTGCATTGTGGGCCGACACTTTTTTTATAGCCGAGGCTACTATTGTACTTTGCGAGGATAAGAGGGTGACATATCAGCCAGGACCGGGCCTGATCAGCTTTTATTACTCTTATACATTAAGAAAAGTTTCCCTTTCAAATTAAATATATTTTATAATATATTATAACATAATATTAAATACTATGCCAGGTCGGAGAGGATCGACACATTTGTCCATTTGACACAACATACAGCGTTATGGTTGTCACGACTCCTACCGAGGGTGGCTCCTCTCCCCGGCTGGGTGGCGCTCGGCGGTCGTCGTCACCAGGCCTACTAGCTGCCACCGATCCCCTTTTTCTGTTAGTTGTGTGTTTATTTAAGTGGATCGTGTTTTTGGACTTTGGGTTTTTGTTACGTCCTGTTGTTTTTTTTGTTGAGCATATTCTCTTTTGTGGTACTTATTTAAATAAACATTGTACCAAACCTTTTTCTGCTTCCTGTGCCTGACTCCACTACCAACGACGTCCAAGCGTTACAACGGTCCTCAGAGACGTCCAAGCGTTACAACGGTCCTCAGAGACGTCCAAGCGTTACAACGGTCCTCAGAGACAGAACAACCTTGTCCACTGCTGTTGAATAATGAATTAATTAGTCAGACACATACAACCTTTTGTTGACCGATTTTATTTATTTATTAGCAAGCAATGAAAAGATTATTATATAAAAGCTGTTTTTTTTTGTTTTTTTACTGCGGTACCGTCGCTTTACACCCCCACACATCTAGTGGTTTAGTTGAGCGTCAAAAGAAAAAGTTGGAAAGAAGGGGATGTTGAAAGTTTAGAAGACCAAACTAAGTCAGCAAAATAATGTCTTATCATCATGTGTAACTGTTGTTGTTGTTTTGTGTCGCAACTGCTTTTGTTTTATTCTTGGCCAGGTCGTCAGTTGTAAATGAGAACTTGTTCTCAACTAGCCTACCTGGTTAAATTAAAGGACTTGTTCTCAACTAGCCTACCTGGTTAAATTAAAGGACTTGTTCTCAACTAGCCCACCCTGGTTAAATTGAAGGACTTGTTCTCAACTAGCCTACCTGGTTAAATAAAGGACTTGTTCTCAACTAGCCTACCTGGTTAAATAAAGGTGAAATAAAATAACAAGTCAAAATAAAACTCCAGCTATTAGTTTAGCTACATGAAAATACATTTAATAAAACTTTTTTTTTTAAATCTTAAAACGGTTTTGAAAGTTTTCCTTGAATGTCTTCATTCATGAGCGTTAGTTCCATGATTACTGAATTAGCCTCCCAGCCCTAGATAAGATCTATGTTTCTATAAACATCTATAGACGAGGCCTCTGCTATACCTCTTTCACAACCTAATATCCACCTACTGCCGTCGTGTGTGAAGAAAATGGGTGACATCGGACAACCCATTCTAGTGTCTGTCTCCGTAAGATGTCATTCAGAAGACTGTCTGT
Source organism: Salmo salar (assembly GCF_965601325.2). Lineage (NCBI taxonomy): Eukaryota > Metazoa > Chordata > Actinopteri > Salmoniformes > Salmonidae > Salmo > Salmo salar. The sequence continues at coordinate 991,755 of NW_027675356.1, forward strand.
CTGTTTTTTTCTCCTGTGGGCTCTGTTCACAAACAGACCCAACACAGAGCCCCAGGGACAGCAACACAATTAGACTCATCCAAATCACGAGAAAACAAAAAGATAATTACTTGACACATTGGAAAGAATTTAAACAAAAAAAACGGAGCAAACTAGAATGCTATTTGGCCCAAAACAGAGAGTACACGGCGGCAGAATACCTGACCACTATGACTGACCAAACTTAAGGAAAACTTTGACTATGTACAGTCTCAGTGAGCATAGCTTTGCTATTGAGAAAGGCCGCCGTAGGCAGACCTGCCTCTCAAGAGAAGACAGGCGAGAGAGAGAGAAACTCTTCTCAAAGTTTATCTCTCTGTAGGTGGTGGTGTTATTATTTTTTTTTCTCTCTCTCTCTCTGTCTCTCACTGTCTCTCTCTGTCTCTCTCTCTCTCTCTCTCTCTCTCTCTGAAGTTGTTCAGAAGACTGTCTGTGTTCTCCTCTCCTCCATTTCCTCTCCTCCCAGCTACTCCCTCGTTCCAACTCTGTACTGATCTGTATTCATGTCACTCTCGCCCCACTTATAGTGCCAACAGCTCAATCACACTTCAAATGCGGCTGTCACAACACATCTCAATTACCATTCAGTGCAGCGGGCCAGCTCTACAGTAGACCTACATTCTAGTTTGTCTGGTCTAATGTCACTCTCTCTGGCACCTCTCTGGCACTGATTAATAAGCCGTCAATCAGACCTCAGACTTTTCTCT